>NC_089759.1:31969156-32031656 GCF_040412425.1 Macrobrachium rosenbergii
TAAAGGAGAGGCTCAAGGGAAACAATTATACGTCTCCTTTTATCTTTTTAACCTGAATTTATATAAATTATTTACTTTATATGGCACACAAAGATAGTATCATTTTTCTCAGTGTAGATTTATTATTTGGCAGCAGCTGTACTAACCAAGAAAAATAAATACCTGCCATTCTTACCGTTTATATGGTCTCTCTCTCTCTCTCTCTCTCTCTCTCTCTCTCTCTCTCTCTCTCTCTCTCTCTCTCTCTCGCATAAACACTTTCCTGGTAAAACGGCATTCCCAGTATTATAGAAGTGTCGGAGATATTTTTTTTTTCTGAATAGCAGTCTTAAAATAATAGTGTAACACAGATAATGAACATCTAAAAAATATGTATTCTACTTGAATAGATAAAATTCCTATCTATTTGCAAGAATGTACAATAAGATATTAGAAGTTATTCCATATTCCTGAAATATAAAATACGAATGACATAAACTAGTAAATATATTAAATCACCCACAGTCCACATAATTTTATAAGTCTATGCGTATGCCTGAATGGTAAAACCAAAGTAGGACCAATGCCAACGCTAGTCTCTTATACAAGAGCTCAGACAGTGTTGATAAATCTGAATTTCTAGATTGCGTATCCCTTGTCAGCTGGGTGCTTGATCATTGCTAAAAATATTACCCAGAAATGTGGTTAATATTGCAACCAATATTGTGATTGTGTCTACTTACTCTCCAATGTTATTGATGTACAATTAGAAGGAATAAATCATAGGTAAAATTTTGTTTATTCTGTCTCTCTCTCTCTCTCTCTCTCTCTCTCTCTCTCTCTCTCTCTCTCTCTCTCTCTCTCTCTCTCTCTCATTTTTTTTTTTGTCCAGCTAGTGGAATAGTAAGCGGAACCATAAAATTGATGAACATTCTTTATGATTAGTTTTCTGACGAATATACAAATAATTTTTAACTATAATACACAACTGTGATGTTGCTGTCCTTACGGATTCAAACAGAATTAGAAAATGACAAAAAAAAAAGAAGACTGTCATCCTCAATCAGTGCAGTGCTTATACCTCTGGCAACACTAAACCCCGATATATAGTACTTATCCTATGTTTATTTATTTGTGTTGTTACATTAATTGCATAATATCTATATCACGGATCGCTACTATCACAATATTATCATATAAATAAAACAGGTTAATTTGCAGCAAAACAACAAATACAAACGCTATTACAATGATTGTTTACGATTTCGTGCGTCTGGTAGCATGCTACGGGTGACTACCGTCTGAAAACCCTCCGGATTGTGGTAAGTGTGAGGTCTCATCTCGGCCGTAATCAAAGGGCTAATGAAAATTAAAATAATTAATAATTTCCCATATTTTGGTAATCATAGAATCAACTAAAAACGATTATTAAATAAAATTATCTAAAAATGAAAAAAATCCCGTAGGGTGGGTCTGCCCAGACCCAACTTGCACCAGATAGGGTTAAGAGACTGGCCAGTCTTGGAGGCCTTTGGGCCTCATCCTTGAAGTTCTTGGGCCCTCTCCAGGCCTGCTTCCCCAGCCTGGCAGGATACCTGCCTTCCTCCGAGGAAGCAGCCTCTGGGTCGGACCCTTCCCTTCAAGGCTGCCCTCAAGAGACTGGCCAGCCTTGGAGGACTTTGGGTCTCATCCTTGAAGTTCTTGGGCCCTCTCCAGGCCTGCTTCCCCAGCCTGGCAGGATACCTGCCTTCCTCCGAGGAAGCAGCCTCTGGGTCAGACCCTTCCCTTCAAGGCTGCCCTTAAGAGACTGGCCATCCTTGGAGGACTTTGGGCCTCATCCTTGAAGTTCTTGGGCCCTCTCCAGGCCTGCTTCCCCAGCCTGGCAGGATACCTGCCTTCCTCCGAGGAAGCAGCCTCTGGGTCGGACCCATCCCTTCAAGGCTGCCCACCCATCCCTTCAAGGCTGCCCTCAAGAGACTGGCCAGCCTTGGAGGACTTTGGGTCTCATCCTTGAAGTTCTTGGTCCCTCTCCAGGCCCTTCCCCAGCCTGGCAGGATACCTGCCTTCCTCCGAGGAAGCAACCTCTGGGTCAGACCCTTCCCTTCAAGGCTGTCCTTAAGAGACTGGCCAGCCTAGGAGGACTTTGGGCCTCATCCTTGAAGTTCTTGGACCCTCTCCAGGCCTGCTTCCCCAGCCTGGCAGGATACCTGCCTTCCTCGAGGAAGCAGCCTCTGGGTCGGACCCTTCCCTTCAAGGCTGCCCTCAAGAGACTGGCCATCCTTGGAGGACTTTGGGTCTCATCCTTGAAGTTCTTGGCTTCCCCAGCCTGGCAGGATACCTGCCTTCCTCCGAGGAAGCAGCCTCTGGGTCAGACCCTTCCCTTCAAGGCTGCCCTTAAGAGACTGGCCATCCTTGAGGACTTTGGTCCTCATCCTTGAAGTTCTTGGG
Source organism: Macrobrachium rosenbergii (assembly GCF_040412425.1). Taxonomy (NCBI): domain Eukaryota; kingdom Metazoa; phylum Arthropoda; class Malacostraca; order Decapoda; family Palaemonidae; genus Macrobrachium; species Macrobrachium rosenbergii. The sequence goes on from NC_089759.1 coordinate 31,971,584, forward strand.
CCCTCTCCAGGCCTGCTTCCCCAGCCTGGCAGGATACCTGCCTTCCTCCGAGGAAGCAGCCTCCGACCCTTCCCTTCAAGGCTGCCCTCAAGAGACTGGCCATCCTTGGAGGACTTTGGGTCTCATCCTTGAAGTTCTTGGGCCCTCTCCATCCTTCCCCAGCCTGGCAGGATACCTGCCTTCCTCAGAGGAAGCAGCCTCTGGGTCAGACCCTTCCCTTCAAGGCTGCCCTTAAGAGACTGGCCATCCTTGGAGGACTTTGGGCCTCATCCTTGAAGTTCTTGGGCCCTCCAGGCCTGCTTCCCCAGCCTGGCAGGATACCTGCCTTCCTCCGAGGAAGGACCCATCCCTTCAAGGCTGCCAACCCATCCCTTCAAGGCTGCCTCAAGAGACTGGCCAGCCTTGGAGGACTTTGGGTCTCATCCTTGAAGTTCTTGGCCCTCTCCAGGCCTGCTTCCCCAGCCTGGCAGGATACCTGCCTTCCTCCGAGGAAGCAGCCTCTGGGTCAGACCCTTCCCTTCTTCAAGAGACTGGCCATCCTTGGAGGACTTTGGGCCTCATCCTTGAAGTTCTTGGGGCCAGGCCCTTCCCCAGCCTGGCAGGATACCTGCCTTCCTCGAGGAAGCAGCCTCTGGGTCGGACCCTTCCCTTCTTGGCTGCACCCCCAAGAGACTGGCCAGCCTTGGAGGACTTTGGGTCTCAGGTTCTTGGGCCCTCTCAGGCCTGCTTCCCCAGCCTGGCAGGATACCTGCCTTCCTCCGAGGAAGCAGCCTCTGGGTCAGACCCTTCCCTTCAAGGCTGCCCTTAAGAGACTGTCCATCCCTTCAAGGCTGCCCTCAAAGACTGGCCATCCCTCAAGGCTGCTCAGGCCCTTCTCCTGCCCTCAGAGACTGGCCAGCCTTGGAGGACTTTGGGTCTCATCCTTGCCAAGTTCTTGGGCCCTCTCCAGGCCTGCTTCCCCAGCCTGGCAGGATACCTGCCTTCCTCAGAGGAAGCAGCCTCTGGGTCAGACCCTTCCTTCAAGGCTGCCCTTAAGAGACTGGCCAGCCTTGGAGGACTTTGGGCCTCATCCTTGAAGTTCTTGGACCCTCTCCAGGCCTGCTTCCCCAGCCTGGCAGGATACCCCTTCCTCCGAGGAAGCAGCCTCTGGGTCGGACCCTTCCCTTCAAGGCTGCCCTCAAGAGACTGGCCATCCTTGGAGGACTTTGGGTCTCATCCTTGAAGTTCTTGGGCCCTCTCCAGGCCTGCTTCCCCAGCCTGGCAGGATACCTGCCTTCCTCCGAGGAAGCAGCCTCTGGGTCAGACCCTTCCCTTCAAGGCTGCCCTTAAGAGACTGGCCATCCTTGGAGGACTTTGGGCCTCATCCTTGAAGTTCTTGGGCCCTCTCCAGGCCTGCTTCCCCAGCCTGGCAGGACCCTTCCCTTCTGCTGCCCTCATGAGACCTCCGAGGAAGTCTCATCCTCTGGGTCTCCAGGCCCGCTTCCCCAGCCCCTTCCTTCCGAGGAAGGCCTCTGGTCAGACCCTTCCCTTCAAGGCTGCCCTCAAGAGACTGGCCATCCTTGGAGGACTTTGGGTCTCATCCTTGAAGTTCTTGGGCCCTCTCCAGGCCTGCTTCCCCAGCCTGGCAGGATACCTGCCTTCCTCCGAGGAAGCAGCCTCTGGGTCAGACCCTTCCCTTCAAGGCTGCCCTCAAGAGACTGGCCATCCTTGGAGGACTTTGGGCCTCATCCTTGAAGTTCTTGGGCCCTCTCCAGGCCTGCTTCCCCAGCCTGGCAGGATACCTGCCTTCCTCCGAGGAAGCAGCCTCTGGGTCAGACCCTTCCCTTCAAGGCTGCCCTCAAGAGACTGGCCATCCTTGGAGGACTTTGGGTCTCATCCTTGAAGTTCTTGGGCCCTCTCCAGGCCTGCTTCCCCAGCCTGGCAGGATACCTGCCTTCCTCCGAGGAAGCAGCCTCTGGGTCGGACCCTTCCTTCAAGGCTGCCCTCAAGAGACTGGCCATCCTGGAGCCTGCCCTCAAGTTCTGGCCCTCTCCAGGCCTGCTTCCCCAGCCTGGCAGGATACCTGCCTTCCTCCTGAAGCAGCCTCTGGGTCAGACCCTTCCTCCAGGCTGCCCCTGCTTCCTTGGAGGACTTTGGTCCTCATCCTGAAGTTCTTGGGCCCTCTCCAGGCCTGCTTCCCAGCCTGGCAGGATACCAGCCTCTGGGTCTGGGTCAGACCCTTCCCTTCAAGGCTGCCCTCAAGAGACTGGCCATCCTTGGAGGACTTTGGGCCTCATCCTTGAAGTTCTTGGGCCCTCTCCAGGCCTGCTTCCCCAGCCTGGCAGGATACCTGCCTTCTTCCGAGGAAGCAGCCTCTGGGTCGGACCCTTCCCTTCAAGGCTGCCCTCAAGAGACTGGCCATCCTTGGAGGACTTTGGGCCTCATCCTTGAAGTTCTTGGGCCCTCTCCAGGCCTGCTTCCCCAGCCTGGCAGGATACCTGCCTTCCTCCGAGGAAGCAGCCTCTGGGTCAGACCCTTCCCTTCAAGGCTGCCCTCAAGAGACTGGCCAGCCTAGGAGGACTTTGGGCCTCATCCTTGAAGTTCTTGGGCCCTCTCCAGGCCTGCTTCCCCAGCCTGACAGGATACCTGCCTTCCTCCGAGGAAGCAGCCTCTGGGTTGGACCCTTCCCTTCAAGGCTGCCCTCAAAAGACTGGCAAGCCTTGTAGGCTTTTGGGGCCAATCCTTAAAGGGCTTGGGCCCTTTCCATGGGAAGGGTCAGACCCATAGGCTGCTTCCTTGGAGGAAGGAAGCGGCCTCTGGGTCGGACCCTTCCCCTCACCAATACTCTTTGCTTTCTCTTACCCTACTTTTCAAAACTGACACTTTCTGTCTCCGAAGGCTTCAGACGATTTGAAGCATCTCGGAGATTGTTCTGGACACTTTGAAGCTCGGCGCATGCGCGAATGGCATTTCTCTCGTCCTTCCAGGAGCCGGAGACTGAAGGATTCCAAAATGTCTTCAAGGAAAATCTCGAAGGTTTTAGATCATTTCAACATCGCGATAACCATTACTTGGAGTTCTTTTTCTGGCACATAAACAGCTTCTTTGCTTTAAGGAGTCGTCTTCTTTAAACTTATGAGATTCCCTCTTACTGACGATATTGATCATCCCTTCGATTCTTCCTTGCTTCTCCGAAAAGTAATTCTGTGAATCCAAAATCTTTGAAGTAGTTTCTAACACCTCAGGTTATCTACTTTTTCTTCGTCAGCATTCTTCAGTATACCTCCACGCCGATGTCGTCTCTTTTTGTTCCTTCTCTTTCTTATTTCGAGCGAAGAACTGCTCCAAGCGGTAATTTTGGGCATCCAAAATCCCCTCTCAATCAGCTTAGAAAACACCTCAAGTTCTCTACCTTTTTATTTCGTATAAATTCTTCAGTTCCTCCGTTCCACTGTCTTCCTCTCTTCTTGATTATTTCCTTCCTTATTTCGAATGAAGAGCTTGCGTCCGTGAGTGACAATACGACTGTAGAGGTGCCGAATAATCGCAGAAGGCGGGAACCTCGACTTCATACTGCTCCGCGAAGTAGTCCATATTTTCAGCAGTAAACAATTACAGACTGAAGCTATCTGCCATTCTCGTGATGTACTTTTCCCTCTTGAAAATCTCTTTTAGTTGATCTGCTTCGTCATCCAGTTCATTTTAACCATAAACTTCGCCTTCTTTGCTCACATGCTGTCTCTGAAGGCTTCAAGACGTCTTCCTGGAGGATCCCTGAGATGGCCACTGTAGTCCTTGGTGTCAGTGCACCTATTGAGTGATGGCGCTATACGCATGAGCGGAAGAATTCTAAAACGACTGCAGGAAAAACACGAAGATATTACGGCGCCAGGCGACAATGATTCTTTCTTGCAGCAGAAGGTATGAAATTTTCTTGAAAGCTTTATTGCCACGAAAACATCAATATTTAAAAAAGAAAGAAATTAAAAATTTAGTGAAAAATCATCATCGTATCCTTTTTTCTCGTCGCCGGGAGAAATATATATATATATATATATATATATATATATATATATATATATATATATATATATATATATTTATATATATATATATATATATATATATATATATATATATATATATATATATATATATATATATATATATATATATATATATATATATATATATATATATATATATATATATATATATATATATATATATATATATATATATATATATATATATATATATATATATATATATATATATATATATATATATATATATATATATATATATATATATATATATATATATATATATATATATATATATATATATATATATATATATATATATATATATATATATATATATATATATATATATATATATATATATATATATATATATATATATATATATATATATATATATATATATATATATATATATATATATATATATATATATATATATATATATATATATATATATATATATATATATATATATATATATATATATATATATATATATATATATATATATATATATATATATATATATATATATATATATATATATATATATATATATATATATATATATATATATATATATATATATATATATATATATATATATATATATATATATATATATATATATATATATATATATATATATATATATATATATATATATATATATATATATATATATATATATATATATATATATATATATATATATATATATATATATATATATATATATATATATATATATATATATATATATATATATATATATATATATATATATATATATATATATATATATATATATATATATATATATATATATATATATATATATATATATATATATGTATGTATATATATATATATATATATATATATATATATATATATATATATATATATATATGTATATATATATATATATATATATATATATTTATATATCTATATATATATATATATATATATATATATAGATAGATAGATAGATAGATAGATAGATATCTCCTCCCGACGACGAGGGGGATAAAGGATACGATGATGATGATTTTTCGCTACATTTACATTTATTTCTTTAAAAAAATGCTATTTTCGTGGCAATAAAGCTTTCTAGAAAATTTCACCCCAGGGGGAGGACAAGATCAACTTGGAAATTATTATTATAGATAGATACATATACATAAATATATGTATATATAAGTATATATACATATATATATATATATATATTATATATATATATATATATATATATATATATATATATATATATATATATATATATATATGTGTGTGTGTGTGTGTGTGTGTGTGTGTATACACTGGTTTGTGCGTCTGTGTGGGTTAATTTTTCCCAATAGTTAAAAATAAGGTGGTCTCAAGAATTTCTGTTTCCTGAAATGGTCATCACTAGCGCCCAGTAATCCAGTCAGCTTCAAGAGAAAAGTGACCTTTTTGTTTTAACAAGGCTTCTCCATTGCCATTGATCACCTTATTAAGGGGAGAGAGAGAGAGAGAGAGAGAGAGAGGATGGCTGCCTCCAGCAAGGAATGATTAAGTTTTTTCGCATAGCAGAGTAAGTTATAAATATATAGTTTTTTTATGGTACCAGCATCAAATTATAACAGTAGATTTTTTGAAGGATACAGAGTAGTTTAAATCGCTTGTCTTATTTAAAGAAAAATTCTTCTTCGGAAAAGAAATAATTTTTAGATTCTTCAAGAACACAATTAAAGACGCACGGAAAACTTTTCCAATATTCCTGGAAAACCTGTCTACCATATACTTTGGAGGCTTGTATTTCAAGTCAATGGTCCCTGTATGCTTGTCCCGTATGAATTGGATTCATATTAAAAAAAAAAAAAAAATAATAGTAATAAAAAAATACTCATAGTAGCATGAGTCTTAAAATGAAGAAGCAAATCCACAGTTGTATATTTATCTTTAAATATATGTACATATACATAACTGTGGAATTGCTTCTCAATAATAATAATAATAATAATAATAATAATAATAATAATAATAATAATATAATAATAATAATAATAATACTGAGATAATATTAAGCAAACTTTTTACTGATGAAGATGCAATTTTTAATAATTTTAGTAGAACATTTTTTAAACAACTTTTAGAGCTGGCCGTGCTGGACACGACCTTTGCCTTCAGTTTGTATAAACAAACTGAAGGGATGGCCATGGGATCACCACTTGGTCCAATTTTTGCTAACATCTTCATGTGCTCCCTGGAGGAGCGCATAATAGAAGAATGTCCCATTAGGTTCCGCCCTCTATTTTATCGAAGATATGTTGACGACACGTTCTCCTATTTCGTCATGAATGTCATGCAGAGTCCTTTCTGGAGTTCGTCATCCGACAACATCCAAACATAAGGTTCGCTATGGAGAAGGAGGTAAATAACAAACTCCCCTTCCTTGATCTTATTATTTCCAGAGGTGACTCAGGTTTTTACACAGGTGTGTATAGAAAAAATACATTTACTGGTTTGGGAATGAATTTTTATAGTTCGTGTTTCTTTCATTTGAAACTGAACTCTATTTTAACCCTCCTCCATAGGGCTTACACCCACTCGTCAAACTGGAAGAGTTTCCACGATGAGATATCCTTTTTAGTGAAATATTTCAATAATAATTGTTTTCCATCACGACTTTTTTTCAGATCCCTAAATAAACTGCTACTACAGAAAATGACTCCGGCAACACCTGAATCGACTGTGCCGAAACTAAAGATGTATGCAAGTTTCCCTTTCGTGCATGATGATACTTTTAGGAGAAAATGCACAGCCATTATTCAAAAGAGTTTTCCAGCTTTAAACCTGAAAATCATCCCGAAAAATCCCTTTACAATAGGGTCTCTGTTCAGAGTCAAAGACCGGCTCAGTCCTCTGTTTTCGTCCAGCGTTGTTTACAAGTACACTTGCCCGGGATGTGATCACGGGATATACATATGTGGGATGCACGAGGAGGCTGTTGAAGGTCCGCATAGATTCCCACAGGGGCATAAGTCATAGAACAGGTAGCAGGTTATCTAATCCTGAGCAATCAAATATACGAAATCATTCAAAATTATGTAAAACTTATATTGACAGCAAGGATTTTTCCATCCTAGGCCGAGTGCAGAACAACAACGACTTAACCATCCTAGAATCCATAATTATCAGGAAGACTGTGCCGTCGTTAAATACTCAATTGTCCTCAGTGAAATTGTTTATAGCCTAGTTTGGGCAACTGGTTTTCCTCACTCTGTTTGTACTTATTTATGTTAGTCTTGTTCTTTCTTTCATATAGGTAGGTTGTTTTAAGATTTTAGTGAACTCCTTTTACTCATTATTGACTTGTCTTGGAATGAGGTGTTTTGTTTTAAATATTTTTACTACATAAAGAGCTGTTGCCATTGCATTAATTTGTTATTGATGTTCGCAAATTATATTATATTTTATAGCCTTGAAAATGCGACTTGGAATTCGTCAGGCAGTTGAAACGTCGGCATTGAAAATAAACTGTAGATGATGAGGATGCCTTTCCCTACTGCTTCTTCTTCATGATATATATATATATATATATATATATATATATATATATATTACTACTAAAGGACCTCATTCAAACTGCATGGTATCTATAGATACCATCCAGTTTGAATGAGGTCCTTTAGTAATTTAGTTAATGCACAGAACAATTGTGTATGTGATAAAGTTAATATATACGTATGTATACATATATGTGTGTGTTAGTGTGTGTATTAACAGATAGTTAGACACAGAGATAGATGCATAGATAGAAAGATATATATATATATATATATATATATATATATATATATATATATATATATATATATATATATATATATACATATACATATATGCATATATATATATAGGGAGAACGGATAGGAAGAACAGTCAGCTCATCATTGATATATTTATTAATAGGTATTGGGATCACTTCCATATCCCATCTTTTCTGGCTAAAAAGATACAAAAACACTAATTAAAACTGACAACAGAGCTTACAAAATTAAAATGCTTTAAAGATTGAAAATGAGCTCAATGACAAAACAAGAAATAGATTACCTTCAGTAGTAAAGTCCAGAGGATGAAAACTGAATAAGAGATAAACAAGGTTAATTAAAAAGTAAACAAGAAAGCTTACGGGGGTTATAATAGTACGACCGTTTTAAGAGATTTTGCCCCTCTTATGACTTTGATTACGGCCGAGATGAGACCTCACATTACCTTCAATCCGGAGGGTTTCAGACGGTAGTCACCCGTAGCATGCTACCAGACGCACGAAATCGTAAACAATCATTGTAATAGCGTTTGTATTTGTTGTTTTGCTGCAAATTAACCTGTTTTATTTATATGATAATATTGTGATAGTAGCGATCCGTGATATAGATATTATGCAATTAATGTAACAACACAAATAAATAAACATAGGATAAGTACTATATATCGGGGTTTAGTGTTGCCAGAGGTATAAGCACTGCACTGATTGAGGATGACAGTCTTTTTTTTTTTTTTTTTGTCATTTTCTCTAATTCTGTTTGAATCCGTAAAGGACAGCTACATCACAGTTGTGTATTATAGTTAAAAATTATTTGTATATTCGTCAGAAAACTAAATAAAGAATGTTCATCATTTTTATGGTTCCGCTTACTATTCCAATTAGCTGGGCAAAAAAAAAAAAAATGAGAGAGAGAGAGAGAGAGAGAGAGAGAGAGAGAGAGAGAGAGAGAGAGAGAGAGAGACAGACAGACAGAGAGGCGTGACAGAATAAAAATTTTTACCTATGATTTATTCCTTCTAATTGTACATCAATAACATTGGAGAGTAAGTAGACACAATCACAATATTGGTTGCAATATTAACCACATTTCTGGGTAATATTTTTATCAATGATCAAGCACCCAGCTGACAAGGGATACGCAATCTAGAAATTCAGATGAATTCTGCAGTGTTTGAAAAATGGTTTAAAACCCAGCTTCTTCCCAATATAGGGCCATCTGCCATCATAGTGTTGGATAACGCTTCTTATCATTCAGTTCGAATTAATAAACCTCCGACAATGTCTGCCAAAAAGGATGAAGTTAAAGACTGGCTAATAAAAATTAGTAAAGTTGCAAAGACATTCATGTAAAGAAAATGATTACGTGATTGACAGACTGGCAAGAGATCATGGACATAGTGGTTAGGCTGCCTACATATCACTGCCAGTATAATGCAACAGAACTGATATGGGCGCAGGTGAAATCATACGTGGCAAAGAAGAATCATTTTAAAAATCAGACCTGCTTCCTTTGGTCAAAGAAGCAATTGAATCCATATCTTCTGACAACTGGGCTAATGATGAGACATGCCGAAGATATAAAAAGAGATGACGCTTCAAGAGATGTTTGCATTGATAAATATATAGATTCTTTTGTTATCGATGTAGCATCCTCTGACGAGGATTCTTCATAAGTAATGTCTCCTCATACTTCGATTGTAAATAAATTTATTGCTTTCCCTTGTTGTGTGATATCCTGTTGAACACTGAAATTGAAATAAATTGAAATATAGATCTGTTTTTCGACAGAAAGTGGCAGAAATATCTTTAAAAATCTACATATAACAGAAATGACACAGCAGTGATGAGTATCATATGACAGTGCTTTTTAAAATCTAATACTGTATAAAATCTAATATATATATATAATATATATATATATATATATATATATATATATATATATATATATATATATATATATATATATATATAATTGTGATATAGTTTTGAGCTTTTGAATTGCTTTCTTTGTGCATGCCGTAATCCGTCTTTACCTCCTTGCTGTATCAAGGTTGAATTTTCACTTACAGCTATAAAATAGCTCATAATAAACATTCTTTAAATAACATATATATATTTATATATATTATATATATATATATATATATATATATATATATATATATATATGGGTGTAACAATATTTAAAGAATATTTATTATGAGCTATTTTATAGCTGCACAGTGAAAATTCAACCTTGATACAGCAAGGAGGTAAAGACGGATCAGGCATACACGAAAGAAAACAATTCAAAAGCTCAAAACTATATCACAATTATATGACTTCGATAACAGCAAAGGAACAGTAATAAAAACTATAGTAGATGACGTAACTCAAGAACATTGCTCAGTACAGCATCCAAATAAACAAAACTGAAAATGAAAGCACATCTAGGTTTCCAAATTTCTTGCATCTATCATTTTCATATATTGAATTTTTTTTTTTTTTTTTATCTAAAATTTAAGTGGGACAACAAAACTTCATTCAGAACTTTCTATTATAGTACACGTGCTTGATAACAGGCGCAAACAATGAGAGCTTGAAGTCAGAAGGTTAATGGTCAGTTTAAGAGGGGCAAAGTCTCTTCCTAAAACGGTCGTACTATAGTAAACCCCCCCGCCTTTCTTGTTTACTTGCTAACCTTGTTTACTCTTATTCAGTTTTCATCCTCTGGACTTTACTACTGAAGGTAATCTATTTCTTGTTTTGTCATTGTCATTTTTCAATCTTTAAAGCATTTTAATTTTGTAAGCTCTGTTGTCAGTTTTAATTAGTGTTTTTGTATCTTTTAGCCAGAAAAGATGGGATATGGGTGATCCTGAAGCGCACCTATTAATAAATATATCAATGATGAGCTGACTGTTCTTCCTATCCGTACTCCCTACTATATATATATATGTATATATGTATATATATATATATATATATATATATATATATATATATATATATATATATATATATTTATATGTATATATATGTATATATATATATATATATATATATATATATATATATATATATATATATATCTTTCTATCTATGCATCTATCTCTGTGTCTAACTATCTGTTAATACACACACTAACACACACATATATGTATACATACGTATATATTAACTTTATCACATACACAATTGTTCTGTGCATTAACTAAATATACTAAAAGGACCTCATTCAAACTGGATGGTATCTATAGATACCATGCAGTTTGAATGAGGTCCTTAGTTTAGTAATATATATATATATATATATATATATATATATATATATATATATATATATATATATATATATATATATATACATCATCGAAGGAAGCAGTAGGGAAAGGCATCCTCATCATCTACAGTTTATTTTCAATGCCGACGTTTCATGACGAATTCCAAGTCGCATTTTCAAGGCTATAAAATATAATATAATTTGCGAACATCAATAACAAATTAATGCAATGGCAACAGCTCTTAAAGTAGTAAAAATATTTAAAACAAAACACCTCATTCCAAGACAAGTCAATAATGAGTAAAAGGAGTTCACTAAAATCTTAAAACAACCTACCTATATGAAAGAAAGAACAAGACTAACATAAATAAGTACAAACAGAGTGAGGAAAACCAGTTGCCCAAACTAGGCTATAAACAATTTCACTGAGGACGATTGAGTATTTAACGACGGCACAGTCTTCCTGATAATTATGGATTCTAGGATGGTTAAGTCGTTGTTGTTCTGCACTCGGCCTAGGATGGAAAAATCCTTGCTGTCAATATAAGTTTTACATAATTTTGAATGATTTCGTATATTTGATTGCTCAGGATTAGATAACCTGCTACCTGTTCTATGACTTATGCCCCTGTGGGAATCTATGCGGACCTTCAACAGCCTCCTCGTGCATCCCCACATATGTATATCCCGTGATCACATCCCGGGCAAGTGTACTTGTAAACAACGCTGGACGAAAACAGAGGACTGAGCCGGTCTTTGACTCTGAACAGAGACCCTATTGTAAAGGGATTTTTCGGGATGATTTTCAGGTTTAAAGCTGGAAAACTCTTTTGAATAATGGCTGTGCATTTTCTCCTAAAAGTATCATCATGCACGAAAGGGAAACTTGCATACATCTTTAGTTTCGGCACAGTCGATTCAGGTGTTGCCGGAGTCATTTTCTGTAGTAGCAGTTTATTTAGGGATCTGAAAAGAAGTCGTGATGGAAAACAATTATTATTGAAATATTTCACTAAAAGGATATCTCATCGTGGAAACTCTTCCAGTTTGACGAGTGGGTGTAAGCCCTATGGAGGAGGGTTAAAATAGAGTTCAGTTTCAAATGAAAGAAACACGAACTATAAAAATTCATTCCCAAACCAGTAAATGTATTTTTCTATACACTCCTGTGTAAAAACCTGAGTCACCTCTGGAAATAATAAGATCAAGGAAGGGAGTTTGTTATTTACCTCCTTCTCCATAGCGAACCTTATGTTTGGATGTTGTCGGATGACGAACTCCAGAAAGGACTCTGCATGACATTCATGACGAAATAGGGAGAACGTGTCGTCAACATATCTTCGATAAAATAGAGGGCGGAACCTAATGGGACATTCTTCTATTATGCGCTCCTCCAGGAGCACATGAAGATGTTAGCAAAAATTGGACCAAGTGGTGATCCCCATGGCCATCCCTTCAGTTTGTTTATACAAAATGCCACTGAAGGCAAAGGTCGTGTCCAGCACGGCCAGCTCTAAAAGTTGTTTAAAAAATGTCCTACTAAAATTATTAAAAATTGCATCTTCATCAGTAAAAAGATTGCTTAATATTATCTCAGTATTATTATTATTATTATTATTATTATTATTATTATTATTATTATTATTATTGAGAAGCAATTCCACAGTTATGTATATGTACATATATTTAAAGATAAATATACAACTGTGGATTTGCTACTTCATTTTAAGACTCATGCTACTATGAGTATTTTTTTTATTACTATTATTTTTTTTTTTTTTAGAATATGAATCCAATTCATACGGGACAAGCATACAGGGACCATTGACTTGAAATACAAGCCTCCAAAGTATATGGTAGACAGGTTTTCCAGGAATATTGGAAAAGTTTTCCGTGCGTCTTTAATTGTGTTCTTGAAGACTCTAAAACTTATTTCTTTTCCGAAGAAGAATTTTTCTTTAAATAAGACAAGCGATTTAAACTACTCTGTATCCTTCAAAAAATCTACTATTATAATTTGATGCTGGTACCATAAAAAAACTATATATTTATAACTTACTCTGCTATGCGAAAAACTTAATCATTCCTTGCTGGAGGCAGCCATCTCTCTCTCTCTCTCTCTCTCTCCCCCCTTAATAAGGTGATCAATGGCAATGGAGAAGCCTTGTTAAAACAAAAAAGGTCACTTTTCTCTTGAAGCTGACTGGATTACTGGGCGCTAGTGATGACCATTTCAGGAAACAGAAATTCTTGAGACCACCTTATTTTTAACTATTGGGAAAAATTAACGCACACAGACGCACAAACCAGTGTATACACACACACACACACACACACACACACACATATATATATATATATATATATAAAATATATGTATATATACTTATATATACATATATTTATGTATATGTATCTATCTATAATAATAATTTCCAAGTTGATCTTGTCCTCCCCGGGGTGAAATTTTCTAGAAAGCTTTATTGCCACGAAAATAGCATTTTTTTAAAGAAATAAATGTAAATGTAGCGAAAAATCATCATCATCGTATCCTTTTCCTCGTCGTCGGGAGGAGATATCTATCTATCTATCTATCTATATGTATATATATACATATATATAGATATATAAATATATGTAGATATATATATATATATATATATATATATATATATATATATATATATATATATATATATATATATATATATATATATATATATATATATATATGCATACATATATATATATATATATATATATATATATATATATATATATATATATATATATATATATATATATATATATTATATATATATGTATGTGTATATATATATATATATATATATATATATATATATATATATATATATATATATATATATATATATATATATATATATATATATATATATATATATATATATATATATATATATATATATATATATATATATATATATATATATATATATATATATATATATATATATATATATATATATATATATATATATATATATATATATATATATATATATATATATATATATATATATATATATTTCAATTGGCGACGAGAGAAAAGGATACGATGATGATTTTTCACTAAATTTTTAATTTCTTTCTTTTTTTAAATATTGATGTTTTCGTGGCAATAAAGCTTTCAAGAAAATTTCATACCTTCTGCTGCAAGAAAGAATCATTGTCGCCTGGCGCCGTAATATCTTCGTGTTTTTCCTGCAGTCGTTTTAGAATTCTTCCGCTCATGCGTATAGCGCCATCACTCAATAGGTGCACTGACACCAAGGACTACAGTGGCCATCTCAGGGATCCTCCAGGAAGACGTCTTGAAGCCTTCAGAGACAGCATGTGAGCAAAGAAGGCGAAGTTTATGGTTAAAATGAACTGGATGACGAAGCAGATCGACTAAAGAGATTTTCAAGAGGGAAAAGTACATCACGAGAATGGCAGATAGCTTCAGTCTGTAATTGTTTACTGCTGAAAATATGGACTACTTCGCGGAGCAGTATGAAGTCGAGGTTCCCGCCTTCTGCGATTATTCGGCACCTCTACAGTCGTATTGTCACTCACGGACGCAAGCTCTTCATTCGAAATAAGGAAGGAAATAATCAAGAAGAGAGGAAGACAGTGGAACGGAGGAACTGAAGAATTTATACGAAATAAAAGGTAGAGAACTTGAGGTGTTTTCTAAGCTGATTGAGAGGGGATTTTGGATGCCCAAAATTACCGCTGGGAGCAGTTCTTCGCTCGAAATAAGAAAGAGAAGGAACAAAAAAGAGACGACATCGGCGTGGAGGTATACTGAAGAATGCTGACGAAGAAAAAAGTAGATAACCTGAGGTGTTAGAAACTACTTCAAAGATTTTGATTCACAGAATTACTTTTCGGAGAAGCAAGGAAGAATCGAAGGGATGATCAATATCGTCAGTAAGAGGGAATCTCATAAGTTTATAGAAGACGACTCCTTAAAGCAAAGAAGCTGTTTATGTGCCAGAAAAAGAACTCCAAGTAATGGTTATCGCGATGTTGAAATGATCTAAAACCTTCGAGATTTTCCTTGAAGACATTTTGGAATCCTTCAGTCCTCCGGCTCCTGGAAGGACGAGAGAAATGCCATTCGCGCATGCGCCGAGCTTCAAAGTGTCCAAGAACAATCTCCGAGATGCTTCAAATCGTCTGGAAGCCTTCGGAGACAGAAAGTGTCAGTTTTGAAAAGTAGGGTAAGAGAAAGCAAAGAGTATTGGTGAGGGGAAGGGTCCGACCCAGAGGCCGCTTCCTTCCTCCAAGGAAGCAGCCTATGGGTCTGACCCTTCCCATGGAAAGGGCCCAAGCCCTTTAAGGATTGGCCCCAAAAGCCTACAAGGCTTGCCAGTCTTTTGAGGGCAGCCTTGAAGGGAAGGGTCCGACCCAGAGGCTGCTTCCTCGGAGGAAGGCAGGTATCCTGTCAGGCTGGGGAAGCAGGCCTGGAGAGGGCCCAAGAACTTCAAGGATGAGGCCCAAAGTCCTCCTAGGCTGGCCAGTCTCTTGAGGGCAGCCTTGAAGGGAAGGGTCTGACCCAGAGGCTGCTTCCTCGGAGGAAGGCAGGTATCCTGCCAGGCTGGGGAAGCAGGCCTGGAGAGGGCCCAAGAACTTCAAGGATGAGGCCCAAAGTCCTCCAAGGATGGCCAGTCTCTTGAGGGCAGCCTTGAAGGGAAGGGTCCGACCCAGAGGCTGCTTCCTCGGAAGAAGGCAGGCATCCTGCCAGGCTGGGGAAGCAGGCCTGGAGAGGGCCCAAGAACTTCAAGGATGAGGCCCAAAGTCCTCCAAGGATGGCCAGTCTCTTAAGGGCAGTCTTGAAGGGAAGGGTCCGACCCAGAGGCTGCTTCCTCGGAGGAAGGCAGGTGTCCTGCCAGTCTGGGAAGCGGGCCTGGAGAGGGCCCAAGAACTTCAAGGATGAGACCCAAAGTCCTCCAAGGATGGCCAGTCTCTTTGAGGGCAGCCTTGAAGGGAAGGGTCCGACCCAGAGGCTGCTTCCTCGGAGGAAGGCAGGTATCCTGCCAGGCTGGGGAAGCAGGCCTGGAGAGGGCCCAAGAACTTCAAGGATGAGGACCAAAGTCCTCCAAGGATGGCCAGTCTCTTAAGGGCAGCCTTGAAGGGAAGGGTCTGACCCAGAGGCTGCTTCCTTGGAGGAAGGCAGGTATCCTGCCAGGCTGGGAAGCGGGCCTGGAGAGGGCCCAAGAACTTCAAGGATGAGACCCAAAGTCCTCCAAGGATGGCCAGTCTCTTGAGGGCAGCCTTGAAGGGAAGGGTCCGACCCAGAGGCTGATTCCTCGGAGGAAGGCAGGTATCCTGCCAGGCTGGGGAAGCAGGCCTGGAGAGGGTCCAAGAACTTCAAGGATGAGGCCCAAAGTCCTCCTAGGCTGGCCAGTCTCTTAAGGATAGCCTTGAAGGGAAGGGTCTGACCCAGAGGTTGCTTCCTCGGAGGAAGGCAGGTATCCTGCCAGGCTGGGGAAGCGGGCCTGGCGAGGGACCAAGAACTTCAAGGATGAGACCCAAAGTCCTCCAAGGCTGGCCAGTCTCTTGAGGGCAGCCTTGAAGGGATGGGTGGGCAGCCTTGAAGGGATGGGTCCGACCCAGAGGCTGCTTCCTCGGAGGAAGGCAGGTATCCTGCCAGGCTGGGGAAGCAGGCCTGGAGAGGGCCCAAGAACTTCAAGGATGAGGCCCAAAGTCCTCCAAGGATGGCCAGTCTCTTAAGGGCAGCCTTGAAGGAAGGGTCTGACCCAGAGGCTGCTTCCTCGGAGGAAGGCAGGTATCCTGCCAGGCTGGGGAAGCAGGCCTGGAGAGGGCCCAAGAACTTCAAGGATGAGACCCAAAGTCCTCCAAGTCTGGCCAGTCTCTTGAGGGCAGCCTTGAAGGGAAGGGTCCTACCCAGAGGCTGCTTCCTCGGAGGAAGGCAGGTATCCTGCCAGGCTGGGGAAGCAGGCCTGGAGAGGGCCCAAGAACTTCAAGGATGAGGCCCAAAGGCCTCCAAGACTGACCAGTCTCTTAACCCTATTTGGTGCAAGTTGGGTCTGGGCAGACCCACCCTACGGGATTTTTTCATTTTTAGATAATTTTATTTAATAATCGTTTTTAGTTGATTCTATGATTACCAAAATATGGGAAATTATTAATTATTTTAATTTTCATTAGCCCTTTGATTACGGCCGAGATGAGACCTCACACTTACCACAATCCGGAGGGTTTTCAGACGGTAGTCACCCGTAGCATGCTACCAGACGCACGAAATCGTAAACAATCATTGTAATAGCGTTTGTATTTGTTCTTTTGCTGCAAATTAACCTGTTTTATTTATATGATAATATTGTGATAGTAGCGATCCGTGATATAGATATTATGCAATTAATGTAACAACACAAATAAATAAGCTGCCAGTAATAAAGGAATATTCCAAAATCGGCAATTATTCCAACGGTCACGCCAACCAAATTCGACAAAGTGGAAGGTACAGCGAGCTGAAAACAAAGCAGGTCATTTCTGTCAAAGCACACGTGCATCTCAATATCACCTACATACATACATACAGTATATGTACAAACACACACATTACTGCATATATATATATATATATATATATATATATATATATATATATATATATATGTATGTATATATATATATATGAATCCATGACAACGGCAACAATGATTACACGACACAACAATACATTTTGGACACTAGCGAATATGGACATTTGGAAGGTGACAATCGTATTTCCATGGCTGAGACGTGGGTGGTACGTGAGATGCCGGAATCCTTTTGATGGGAATGACCGGTCGTTGTTTTCTGCTCTTGCTTACCTTCCACCTGTGTTGAGTTTGGTGGCCCTGAACGCTGGAATACTACCTTGGGAATAGGGCCTGGGATTATCCCTTGTCCTTCGGACAGATTCCAATTCAATGTTTGATTGACGATGGCGGTCAAAAGTCAGGGGAAAGTGGAAACAACCTCCTTGAATGGAAATCGTATTAGCCGCAAGTAAAAGGGAGGTTCCAGAATCCGCATTTGTCAATGAAACAAGGAATTGGAGACTGCCGGGGCTTGGGATAATCCCGGGGCCCATTTTCAAGCTAATATTCCAACGGTCACGCCCACCAAATTCGACAAAGGTGGAGGGTACAGCGGCTGAAAACAAAGCAGTTCATTTCTGTCAACAGGACACGTGCATCTGAAATGCCACCTACGCGCGTCGTCTGTCACACTTGCATGTGACATTTAAACACAATTTTGTGAGTAAAATTTACCATTAAATTCAAATTTACAATCTTTTACACATTTCCTAAAAGTACTTTAATTGAACTGATTAAATTATGTGTAAAAGATTGTAAATTTGAATTTAACGGTAAATTTTACTCACAAAATTTTGGTATGGCAATGGGAAACCCTCTATCCCCAGTGTTAAGTAACTTATATATGGAATTTTTTGAAAAGAAGATATTAAACAACATAATCCCACGTAATGTAACATGGTTTAGGTATGTTGACGACATAATTTATGTATGGCCAGGGAACCAAGATGTAAAAAACTTTTTTGCCAAGTTAAATCAATTAGTACCATCAATTAAATTCACGATGGAAATGGAAAATGATGGGTGCATACCGTTTTTGGATGTCCTAATACGAAGAAATAGTAGTGGGTTTAAATATAGTGTGTATAGAAAACCCACTAATATTTCTTCCTATGTGCATTTCTATTCTGGACAAAGCAATAAGGTTAAAAGTCATTGTTTTTTCATCTATGTTTTTAAGAGCATTACGGGTATGTAGCCCTGAATATATTGATGATGAAATAGATAAGATTAGGAATGCAGGCAAAAAATTGAAATATCCTGATAGTGTATTAAACAGTGCATTTGAAGCGGCAAAAAAGACTATGTATCAAAATCAGAAAGAACCTTACGACACAAAAAAATTTGCTTGTTTTGCCTTATAATAATAATATGAAATATATCCCGCATCTTCTTAAGAATTTTGGTGTTAATGTCGCATTTAAGAACAATACAACAATGAAAAATGTACTTATCAAGAACTCCCAGACAATACTAAAGGGTGTGTATATAAAATTCCGTGTAAGTCTTGTGACAACTTTTATATTGGCCAAACCGGGAAAGCACTGGAAAAAAGAATTGAACAACATAAGAAATGTGTGAGATATGCGCAAGGGAACAGTGGTATATTTGTGCATGTTAGTGAGAACAATCATGCTATCAACTGGGAAGGGGCAAAAGGATTGTATATTCTAATAATGCACTGGAAAGGAACATCATTGAATCAAGCTTTATAAAAGAAAGTTACAACCATAATATGAATATCAGTCAAGGGATGTATAAACTTGATCTTTTAATATCAAAAGAAATTTGTAAATTGTTTAAACTTTAAGGTAGGCAGTAGAGATGTATGAAAATAGGATTATCATATTTGTAAACACAGTACGAGGGTAGTAATGTTAATGAGTTTCCAAACTCCGCCTCCATGACACCTGTCAGGTGTGGATCTGAGGTGGGGTATGGTCTGTTTATCAGCAATGTCCCCTGAGAGTCTATTGTGATTTTTAGCCAAATGAGTTTTAAAGGCCACTCATACCTCGACACTGGCCTTAGTGGGGATATGGAGTCTCTAACGGTTGTGTATGTTCGTCAGTACTGTTCTTGTAGTATATATATTTGTGACTTCTCACACTCTGTATCAGTCCTTCGTCAATGGCTTGGAAATAAAGTCGAAACCGGTCAGGACCTACACCCCGTTTCTTATTTTTCACCTGTGGTAATGTGTGATATATATATATATATATATATATATATATATATATATATATATATATATATATATATAAAATAATCATTACAGATAATAGCTCCCTTTAACTGTTTCTCTCTAATGGCCCTGAAACACTCGTCAGGCCACGTCTTCCCACATTTAACACGGTTCGTTGAATGCCTCTTTCTCTTCGGAGCCAAATTCTCGAGCTTTCATTCTTCCTAAGTTTTCTCTAACTTGTAACGTGCCATCCTCAGGAATCAAGGTTAAGCTCCATTCTTTCTCTCCTTTGGCTTCTTATCGTTTGTTTTCCAACCTGGCCTCACATTTTAATAGCTATCTTAAAACTGAAAAAATAAAACCTTCACGTTTCTGCTTGAATCTTACGTGGTTAACTGACTGCGGAATTAGCAAATAAAATTATGAACACTAAATAGAATTTTTGTGCAAAGTTTCTGGGGAGATATGTAGAGCGAATGATGAACCAAGGAATGAACAATATTTTCTTACCTTAAAAGAGAAAGTCCTTTAGTCAGTTGAAGCGGACGTAAGACATGAAAACCCCAAAACTATTCGTTAAGGTAATTTGATTCATCTATCACATGGAGAAATATTTATCTCTCTCTCTCTCTCTCTCTCTCTCTCTCTCTCTCTCTCTCTCTCTCTCTCTCTACCTCAGTTTACCCGTCCGTTTTTCAATCAAGTGACCGTTGAATATGATGCAGATGGTAATGTTTCAAAGCATCATTCACTGAAATCTTATAAAAGCAGAAATAGATACGTGTCCAAGACACAATAGAATCAGAATATAATTGTGCATATAGTCAACAGAAAGCAACCAAACATATCTGAGCATTATCCACTTGTAGGCAAACATGTACATACACAAATGAATGTGGAATTATTATCGTGTTTTTTTATTTAATAAAAATCTCTGAAGACCTTATTTCTTAGGGGTGCCAGTTTCGTTTTCTTTAGAGAATAACGTTAGAGAATCTCTTGTCTTTGGGAATGACCTCTCACTGCCCTCAGTCTTTGATCCAGAATCGAATGTAATTACCGAATATATTACCTTGAATTGCTTCCAAGTAATTACTTACAATGAATGGGCAGTGAGGAACATTTTCACCCGGGCAGAAAATACTTTTTCCAGTGATTGCCCTAGTGACGACAGTATGTCTTTCTTTATAACTGGCCTTATTAGAAATTATTATTGCCTTAGTAATTATCTATTTCGTTAATTATGATTAGCTATCATTTGCTATGACGAGGTTGGAAGATTATAAGTTTCTCCTGAGATGCCTGTAAGCTATAACCAGCTTTAGCCGTCTGGTGCTATATTTAAAAATATCCTGAAGTTCGGTTTTGATCGCCATTTCATTAAATGGTCAATAGATGAAACAGACCTTGTCTTATTTATTGTTGTTATGTAATGAGATTACGGATTAAAAGTCTTTAATGATTAACAGAGAGAGTTATAATATATTACCTAGATTTTTATACTGTTGGATTACAGTAAAGCCATTCATTATATATATATAATATATATATATATTATATATATATATATGTATATATATAATATATATATATATATATATATATATATATATATATATATATATATATATATATATATATATATATATATATATATATATATATATATATATATATATATATTGGACTGAATTATCCGTTCATTTATGCTCATGTAATTTCCACTATCATCCTATTTTTAAGAACAAATAATTTTTATTATGGTAGTGTGACCACTGACCTAGTTAAATGACAGTTGTTTGCGCGTTTTGAGAATATTCGTGAAAAAAAATTCTCTTTCCTATACAATTCCAATTTTTATCCAATCTCAAAATCTCTGGCTCTATCTCTCTCTGCCTCTCATTTTCAGAAATACAACGTAGGCTCTCTCTCTCTCTCTCTCTCTCTCTCTCTCTCTCTCTCTCTCTCTCTCAGAGATACAACGTAGGCTCTCAGCGAATCATTCAAGTACCACGCCATTTCCAAACGTGGCTTGTAGATGAAAGTAAATCAGACTGTCAGGAGTAGACGTTGGATTATCAGTCAGAACGTTACACCAACCCTGATTTAGCTAATGGACTCCCTTATTCGACACGGAACTCGACAGCTTTTTTTGTTTTACGCTTAATCTCTTCAGAAGGAAGCTTAGAGGATTCTTTATTGTAATTAAGGTAATTCCATTCAAGTGTTTAACTTAATGTTTGAGGAACTATAAACAAAGTTAGTGGGAGCGAGGAGAAATTTAATTCATATATATATCTTCCTATTTTCCTTCAGATAAAAATAAAAATGCTTTGATTTGTATCTTTATTGGTGCAGAACACTTATAGTTCTAGGATTTTAGCTATATAAAAATTTTCCAATAATTTTTGTTTTAACAAAGTGAAAATTATCTGCGTAGCAGCTCGCAGACGGGTGTCCGTTTTCCGAAAAAATCTTGTAATTCTATGTTACTACCAATAAATGCCAGATATTCACATTAGAGTTCAGGTCAAGACCGAGAAGTCTGAAAAATCAGCAGCGTGTCTTAGCAAGGAGCTGAAAAAATTAAATTCAATAACTACCAACGTGAAAACACAAGGACAAATAATAATAATAGCGATAAAATTCCTACCTACACCGAACAGGACAATGTCGCAGTTAATTCACAGGTGATGATAATGCAGCACAACTCTCACGGCGAAGATTAGACTTAATCTCTGACGACAGTAAAGTAGAAATCAGGAGATATTAAGAGAGAGAAGATTCTCGTAAAGTAGACATAAGGAGATATTGTCAACGGAGAAGGGATTCTCTTAAAGTAGAAATAAGGAGATATTATCAACGGAGGAATAGTTCTCATGTGATAGACGTTAAGAGGGAGTGGAATGAGACATTTGGATATCTTGAAGAAGAGGTCAAATAAATGAAAATGTTTCAACTAGAGAAATTCTCCAACGTCCATTTTCTCAAAAGCTCGTGTTCCATATCTGTCCATAACAGCCATTTCATCTTGGATTAGACAGTGAAATACTTCGGAGGCATTCTGAAAATCTTCACATTTATGAGAGGGAGTAATGATAATTACTTATGTATCTTTGGACGCAATATGCAAAAGAATGGCCAGTGTATATTCCTGGTTCTGTTTCTTTTACGGGGAAAAATTTAGTTCGAAATTTGTTGTTACTTTTTCAGTGTGAATTCCGGGAATAATAATAATAATAATAATAATAATAATAATAATATACTTTTTAATTGTTCAAGGATACAAGAGTGCATACCTTGGGCGTAGTGACCATAAAAGGTTTGGAAAGTTGGCTAAAACTTTCCTAGTTAGGCTGGGAGAAAACCTCAGGCCCTCCAAACTTTTCTACTTGGGCTGGTGAAGGCCATGCTCTTGCTTGCAAGACTTCAAGTCAGTGTTTCATTACTTAAAAAGAAACCGGTTTGGAAATAATCCTGGATTTTAGAGAGAGAGGCAAAGAAGGTGCAAAATCGGTTGGTGGCAAAATGAAAGATATGATAAACTTATGACGAGAATGCTGAGTAGACAGGATTCTCATTTTTATCGGTTATGATGTTCCTGTAAATACTGAACGATTAATAATTGCCTTTGAGATATTCAGTCGTCCTATCATTAGGAACTGTTTGGAAACTTTGTAAATATACTATTACATTCGCCTATATCCTTCACACACACACTCCAACTTCTGGATGTGAAGGTCCGACCCTTGTAGAACCTCCGATAATTATCCTTTTATAGGGTTTCCTCTCCTCCTCCCTCGTAATACTTCCAAATTCTATAGTCGACCTCCACTATCGTCATCCGTTTTCTTTCATACCAAACCATTTTGAAATGCTAATGAAATAAGACACTTAACCTGACACTTACCGTGCCATTAAGATGGATGGAAATTGAAGCATATTAAGGTTTAAAGAAATAATAATAACAGCTTATTATATATATATATATATATATATATATATATATATATATATATATATATATATATATATATTTATATATATTTACATATATATATATAATTATATATATATATATATATATATATATATATATATATATATATATATATATATATGTATATATATATATATATATATATATATATATATATATATATATATATATATATATATATATATATATATGTGTGTATTCAAGAAAAAGAAACCTCAGTATGATTCAATTTCCATTCATCCTAATGGCAAGGTAAGTGTCACTTGTTTTATGAATAATGGAAACAATTAGCGATCATCGAGTATAATTAGAAAAATAAGGAGAGTATCTTGTTTTAAGGTATTCCAGTCATAGTGTGAATGTTGCATTGAGATTATGATCATTTCTGAATTTTGTTTTTTAATATGTAGCCATGTTTTTGTATTTTTTTACGAATTAGAAGAATAGAAATGCGTCCATACGAAATAACCTTGTGGTTGTAGCCTATGTACAAGAAAAGGATTTACTGAAATTCACATCCATATTTATTAGTCTGTTCCGAGCAGCCGAGAGTGTTTTTGTTTTTAGTTTGGTAAAGACTCGTTCTTTACTTTATTCTTTATGTGAAAATCAGTATTTTGTTTGCCATGAAAGAAATATGAAAGCTGTATTTATGAATTTTGAATGTTACTTTATGTCGTACAAAATTGCGCTGCTTTCACAAAATATATCCAAAATTAAGAAATAATGTTTTGAAAACTCCAAATGTTACATCCCACTCAGAGAAAAAAAGTATCACTGCTTTGAAAAACCTGGAAAAGACAAATGAAGTAAAAACGACTGAATGAAAAGCTTTAACAGGATGCTTTTTGTTCTACGTTTTTTTTTCTCAGCCAAATAGTCGCTAGCCACTTTTATTCACCGGCGAGAGAAAATGTTGTTTCATCTTTCTTTGTTCTATAGCCATAATTTTAAGAATGAGTGAAATTACTATAGGGGGAATGGCAGGATCAAAATTATCCATGGTTTAATACTTTGTTTTTGTGCATTTGTAATATCACATTTAAAAAATAAAAATTATATATATTCCTGTCGAGAATATTACATTTCTAAAAGTCTTAGGGCATTATTAGAATTAGGTTCTTTGTTATCTATCCTAATCTGAATTATGGTAATTGGCTTTGAGAAGGAAGTAAATAACATTCACGCCTCAACACATTAAATTTACATTGATTTCAAGAAAATTAATTAATAATTCATTGCTTTTAAGTCTGTTCCCCTCTCGGTGGTGTTATGAACTCCATCAAGGCCTTTCAACACGCAGAGGCCACAACCAATTTTTTTGCACAGGCATAGGTTAAATAAGGTAACTGGGCTTCCCTACCTACTGTCGTCTAAAGACTGTATTGCATATAATTTGTTCATTTCTCCTAATATCAACTTTGATATTTAATTTAGTCTCTATTATTTTAGTCTGACCTCTCAGATAATTCTTATGATTAATTTTTACCATATGTTTACCGAAATTCGTACACACACACACACACACACTCAGATAATTCAAATGATTAATTTTTACCATATGTTCTTGTACACACACTCAGATAATTCAAATGATTAATTTTTACCATATGTTTACACACACACACACACACACACACACACTGTGAGGAGTACAATGCATTCATAATCCTTTAACATTTTGATTGCTTTAATAAGATTTGACAACTCGTTGATTTTTATTATACTTGAAGCTTTTAACCACCGTGAACTTCATGAAAATTATTTGCTTCCTTTAGGAAATATGGATATTTTAAGATATGAATCTTAACTGATGCCTATTGCTGCTGTGGTTAATGATGCTATCGCCTCACTGATAATCATCGTGCATTACTGCCATCAGTTCTAACAGTATTTTCACTCTACCAGACCTTGTATTATTTTTTGTTATGTTACCTTGTAGACATTTTCTAACCTCATGCTGGCTTAATTTGGACTCCTTTTCGAATACCCAAGATAGCTGTAGTGTTTTGCAAGTTTCACCATTTTCTTTATTTACAAGTGTGCAAATCCTACTTCTGACCCGCATTCTCAAGGCGTATTTAGAAGTAGACTAACAAGCAATATGCACATGGAGAAAAGTTATAAGATAAAAAGACAAATTTCTAGTTTTGTGAACATTTATATTTTGACTCACGATTTCCTCAAATGTTATTTTTATGAAAGCAACATAGTGGGTTCTAATTAATTTCGTTTATTCCCAAAGCCTCAAAATAACAAAGTGAAAAAGACGAAAGGAAACCTGTCTCCACAAGAAGAGTGGGAACTCTTTTGACCAATTGCAAAACTTATTCAATAAATCCTCTTCCACCACACAAAGGGGAAAGCGTTAGTGGAAGTCTCGAACAAGGAAGCGCCCCACAAGGAAAGAGGAAAGAAAATAAGAAGTTTCTTGCATTTTATTTTGGAGGACAAGTGGCAAATGTCCGTTCGAGTTGGTTCGCCATTATCGTCCAGCTAAAAACAATTAACAGAAATCACTTTGTACAGAATACCATCCGAATTTATTTTACAGGTGTTGAAAATCGTCAGTAAAGAATTTTCTATTTTCCTGTAGCCTATGCGTGAGTGTATGCTGACACGCGCGCACATATGATATATATATATTATATATATATATATATATATATATATATATATATATATATATATATATATATATATATATATATATATATATATATATATATATATATATATATAAAACCTCCCTCGAGAGGTGAGGTTTGTAAGTTTCAACTTACCCTGAAGAGGACACAAAGAAAACTTTGGTAGCATTGGCCAACTTCTCCAAGACTAGCGAAGCACTTTTTTCTCTCTCTCTCCAAACCGGGCGTCATATTCTTCCTCTTTCTCTCGCTCTCTGTCATAACTCATAAACAAATAAAGGCCACTGAATTAACTCTCGAGTTACGAAAATAAACTTTATTTTGAAAATCTAACAAAGCACTAATTGGTTAAATGCAAAAGTCCATAAGTCACACTGACTTCCAAAGTCGAAACCCGAACATAGAAAATGGGATCTTCACACACCTAACAGGGACTAGACTAAAATCGTAAGTCCAAATCTTCCCACACCATATCACCACTGAGTAAGTCACGTCCAAACAGTTAAAATGAGTCTTTAGTTAACATGACCACCACTCCATTCTCTCATGTCCTCCAACCCAGGGCATTGTGCCTTTTGACAAGAGTTCACACAGACTCGTCACTGCGAAGGAAGAGACGTCCCATAAATACCCAGAAAAATTAATTGAAATGACATGAGTAAACTGGTGACAAAAGGAATCACATGAAAATAAATGAGCAGAAAAAACGTAAAATCAGGTAGCAAAAGGAAACATAATTTCACACGGACCTGTAAAATAAAAAAAACAACCTTATAAAAGCTCATTACTCACTTCAGCAAACTGGAGGACCCATCTCCAAAGAAAATCAGAGGCACTGTTCAAATTGAGCCCTGCAATAGCTCAAGCCCCAATACCCAGTTTTCACATATTTTCTCTCCAGCAAAACTCATCATGCATGACCAACTCACGAATGCACTTACTTCCGTCACGTTTACACTTCGCCTGGGAAAGATCCATGACGACATATCGGAAGATACCCGGTACTCACAGTGCCATATGGGCATTGTGAGTCACATGTCATATGGACTTCCGATCACATCTCAACCACGCCTCGGGGCACTGCTTCGGGCGAGGTTAACGGTCACAAAAATGATAAATCTCACTTTTCAAAATGCGAATGAACGAAAACTGAAAGGTATTTGCCAACGTAATGATCACGCCACCTGCGAGGTGACTGCATATACGACATACCCCAACCTGCGAGGTCAATGAATATACGACACATACCCCAACCTGCGAGGTCACTGACTATACGACACATACCCCAACCTGCGAGGTCACGGAATACGAATTATATACTTAATATATATTATATATACGTGTGTGTGTGTACACTGTGTGCGTCTTTGAGTATGTATGTATTTTAGTATGTATGATCATGCCTTTCTAGGACCATGATAAATAACCTATAAAAATTAAATTAAGCAAGTTATTTAGCCATTTTTGGTGGATCGGAGCTCAGGGTTCCGCTGTGGAAAAGGTGAGACCTGCTACCCGGACAGTCCTTAAATTTGATTGGGGAAACTGAGACTGTTTGTATTGATCATAGGTTTAATTCACATCCTGATATATATAGGCTGTCATAAAGTGACTTCATTTGATCTATAAATGCAATCGGATTTTAGAGTAATGTTGATAAGAAAGTATGTAATTTTCATCGAGCATATTGAATATAGTCATTATTAATAAAGAAAGAATTAATAGCAATACTAGCAGTACAACATTGCCCTCTGATCAAGCCGGTAGAATAGAGAGATAAAGAGAGAGAGAGAGAGAGACAGTTTGGTTGCCTTGGTGGTGACCGATTATTCATTTACTAAATGAATTCACATGAACTGCTAAAGATAGGCGACAAGTAGATACATCACTGATTTGCGATGTAGGAGCTTAGTTGTATGTACTTCGACAAGTAGCTGAAACCTTATAACTACTAAGAGGCTGAAACAAAAGTTAATTTTTCGTCATTGTTATCACAGGTAATTTCTTTTAGTGGCATTATTATTATTATTATTATTATTATTATTATAACAACTTTTTACCGTATTTAACTGGCTCCATACAAGCGGCCTGAACTCTTTACAAAAGTTTTTATTTTTTTATAGAATACAGTGACACTATTAAATCTGCTGAAATGGTTTTATTAAATCTGAGGCAATTAAATTAGATAAAGGCAAACCAATACTCTGGAAAAAGGTCGACTGAGGGGAGTGTAACCTCCGTTTTTCTACCCTCAGCCGCGACCGAAAATTCTTGGTGGTACAAGGTTCCCGATATTCCAATTCGTGCCTGTGAGCAGAATTTGCATTTCACCGTATGGCGAGAAAGAGGGGCCCAGTATTTTGCATTTTCTTGCTATACGACTGCTAGCAATTTCTGGGTAATTTTACTTATCTTAGAAATAACAAATAGTAAAGAGGTCTTTGTGAAATGCATAGAGCTGGGGTTATTAATCACATAACTGTTTAAATGGAAATAAAATGATACCATGATTCTCTAACATTACTTTAGTAGTTTAGAAAGAAATTCGAGGAAAGGAAAGAGGAGGTAATCAGTGACTTACTCCAGACACATGCTCATGAGAGCCTTGATTTAATACCCCAAAATTGCCATTTAACAAACAGACTGCTCAGTCATCTATAAGAGTCTGACGTATTGGATTGCGCTGTTTTCTGTGTTAGGGATATCTTGATGAAGGTGTAGATATTACGGTTAATACGGGATAACGACTTTAGGTTTTTCTGCTGAATGACTGCATCTGTGGATCTAGAAGATGACTCATATAATTATAAAGTGGTGCTATTCGTTAATGTACCCAGCGAAAAAGGGGGATTAAGAAACTTAGACTCTTTATATTTGCTTAAAAAACCTTGATACTTTTAATACAACTGATAATTATTAACACGTCAAAGATTTAATACTGATACACAGTGACGTTAAGGCTGATTTTTTTAATGACTAAAGATATACAGTAGGGTCAATGTGAAATTTATTAAAGGAATGTAAATCCATATCACTAGTTATCTTTAAGAAAGAAGTGCTATGTAGTATAGACATTTTTTATTTCTTTTCAAATGTGAAACAGTACCCAAAATTTTAGAAGCCTTTTTTTATGTCCAAAACTTATGCTACTTTAAATGATCTGAGTAAGAACAGGTGAGATAGAGCCCTGATTACATACTATACAAGTTTATCTATGTTCAAAATAATACTTCAAGGAAATATAGAAAACAAAACAGCGAAGTTGATTATAACAAGGAGAGAGATTTCACAGTTCTTGGAAACGTTTGAAAAGAATTCCAACTCTCCATCCCCCACCGCTAATAAAATCATTATGCTCTGAACATTTAATGATTCTTGGAAAGTTTGGAAAGATTGTTTTTACAAGATATTTATCTTCATGAAATTAGGAGGGAGAATGAGCGAAAATTTATCAACTTATAAGATAACATATTTAGATTATTGTTTCTCGTGTCCCTAGTTTCACGACCACATTTTCTATAAAGAGGAAGCAGACTTCATCTGTGAATGTTCCTGTATTAACAATCATAATAAATATGGGATGCATCATATTCTCAAATCAAGTTGATTATTTGTCTGATTTAGAATTTCCCTTTGCATGAGAAAATTTACAATCACTGATCCCATGAAATTAAATTTCGAAAGGTTAGGAGTATTATGCCTGCCGAGATACACATCTCAATATCTAACAGTGCCAGTATGAACTGAACTACAGAATGAACATTCTTCTGGAACTGTATCCTGGGAATACCAAAATCTCACATGTTTTGAATTCAAGTACTTGAAACATTGTAATAAGATGGCTGAAATTTTGAGCGGTTATTTGGCATGGTAAAACAAGATTCCACTGAAAATTGGGTTTAATTTGGGCAAATACTTTTTCATATGAATTTCTAAAAAAAATTTTAAGTTCAGTAACTTTATTGAACTTCAACTTTTAGATATTATTATTGCTTAGTTCTAAAGAAATT
Organism: Macrobrachium rosenbergii; assembly: GCF_040412425.1. Taxonomy (NCBI): domain Eukaryota; kingdom Metazoa; phylum Arthropoda; class Malacostraca; order Decapoda; family Palaemonidae; genus Macrobrachium; species Macrobrachium rosenbergii. The sequence goes on from NC_089759.1 coordinate 32,002,178, forward strand.
ACACCATCTTAAAATATGTGCATTATAAATTTAAAAGAATTAGTAGGAAATCTTAATTTTTGAAAATTTTTAAAATTTCAAATTTTTAGTTTTTCGATTTTGAAAATTCAACACTGAATGTGAGAGACAGCAAAATGAATATGAGTACAGAAAAAGTTTCAAAATTTCCTGCAGAATGAAACCCTTTTCACCTTTCTCAGTTAATTTCAAAATCCTTGTTTGTATAAACATTTGAATGTAGCTAAACTTCAAAAAATCTTGATTTGGAGAAAAACTTAAAGTTTGTCTAACTTTTAGACACACACGCCTCACTTATGGGAGATTATTTTATTTGTTTAGTTTTCCTTTAAGAAAGACAAGTTTATGTTGGACACACATTCTGCATATTAAAAGCATTTTGAGCGGTTCAAAAATCTATGCTGTGCGTAAAAAATATTTTTTCATATTATAGCTTACCTTTCTTCTCCAACCAAAGACTTTCCAAACCACCCCAGGGTTATCTTGTGGACTTTCTTTCTTTTTTAAATCTAGTATGGATTTTCCCCAACAGACCTAGTCTCCATTTGTCCAAGGAATCAACATCCTTTAATCCTCGATATTAGGTGGTACTGAGTGTCACTGACATGTGCCAGCTTGAAAAGCTCCTGCTTTATATGTTCCATCACCTTATTGCTTTGCTCTCCTCTTCCGTGTTTTGTGTATCAGAGATGACCTTGTTTATGGTTTTTCTTTTTCACGAGTACTTGATTTAGTAGGAATGTCACCTACAATATCATTTATAATAGACAGACACCCACACACATACCCAAGGTTGCGCTCTTCAGCGCTCATTTGTAGTGCACAGGTGCTGTAATAAATCCTTGAAACGTTTCTTTGATGCATTTTTTCCACAATTTTGAATGTAAAGCTTCATTACTATTTTGTGTTTGGCCTCTTGCCAGTTTTAATAGTTGATTTGTGTTTGTTAGGTCTCCATGCACTTTGTATATAATATGTACGTTGCTTGTGGAGCAAAAATTAGGAATTGTAAATTACGTACAGCCATGCTCAGAATTGATGCTACATGACAGCATAGGCTTTCGTTCAAAATTCCTTAACTGGCAACCTAACATGATGCAGAAATAAGATTGTTTCATAATAAAGGCCGTAATGTGTTTCATAAGAGTGAAATCTGTCATATATCAAAACTGTAAGAAAATATGTGTAGCCAAATTTCAGAAAATTTAACTGTGACAGATGTCTGTCGAAAAGGAAGATAAATATTGCCGGATATGCAAACATGATCCCAATTATATTGGAGACATTCAACTCAAAGGAAGTATTTGCGATGAAATATATTTAACAAACACAAAATTTTGCTGTGATTGTTTTTTTTTTTTTTTTTTTGGCTGACTTTCCCCTCCAACAAGTGGCAACGTTCTCTTCCTTCTGATACGGATTGCAATGGGGTCAAATAGTGTCCTTTATTTAAATATATTTATTGATCTAAAGTCTTGTAGAAATCAGCACTTCCCATTTGGTATTCTTTGCTTTAAAGTTTAACTTTTTACACATATGGTCAAACTGCATAAAAATCAGTATTATCAGATTGCCGTAATAACGATTAAGAAACTTTTATTATGAGTGAAGCGTTTATACAAGACGAATAAATGCCGTTGTCCCCCTTTACATTGCCAGCTGAGCTTTCACTCATTAAAAATGCCCTATTAATTAAAGCAGGCTCTTCAGTAATTACACCTGAAACTTAATATGTAAGCATGTCATTAAACAGTTCTTTAGAAATGGCAGCCTCTCTCTCTCTCTCTCTCTCTCTCTCTCTCTCTCTCTCTCTCTCTCTTTGCACTTTTAATGAAAATCTCTTATTTCGAAAGTATGTATATATATATATATATATATATATATATATATATATATATATATATTATATATATAAATCTCTCAGGTTCCAACTTCTTTTAGATTTGGCCCAGTGGGTAACGCCCTTGCTTTCCACCTGAGATATGATCCCGATGAGTCAGAAATTTATGTTCCACACGTGATTGTGTGTTGATGATTTCTATCTTATTCACTCAGAAGGGATAATTCGAATGAAATGTTGTCTATTGGGTCATTGCTGAGTCGGGGAAGTTGGGAAAACTCGCTGGTATGCAAGCAGTTAGCTTGCCCAGGTAATTCCTTGGTGCAGTTGCTCTCAGGTTCCAACTTCTTTAGACTTGTATGGCCCAGTGGGTAACGCCCTTGCTTTCCACCTGAGAGACCTGGGTTCGATCCCGACGTGAGTCAGAAATTTATTTCTGTTCCACACGTGATTGTGTGTTGATGATTTCTATAATATATTGTATGTATGTGTGCGTATGTATGTGTATGTATGTACATATAAAGTCTGTTGCGAGTTTGAAGTGACCTCCAGCCTATCAGCGACTTAAACTTAACAAAGTCGACAAACGGCTACGTTACTTGTGCTTTAAATAGAACAAAACACCCCAAAATGGAATTTCAGGAACCAGTCTTAAGCTGTTACTGCTGCTGACCCACGCATAGCAATCTCGGGACTGTAGCTGAAAAGTCTAGGATAATAAGTTACTGATAAGCTGAAATAAGTGTATTCTTGAACCATTGTAAAATACCCTTTGTATTTACTAACTTATTACTCTCAAGTTAGTGATGAGGTGAATTTGGCTACTTCTATGATCGTAGGACTTTTGGACTTGCTTGCATCTTGTGTATGAACCACTTCACTGCCATTGTGATTGCAGGTTGTGTACACTTAAGGTGTAATTTCTGTATCAGCTTGAATTTCTTGTTTTCCTGATCTTGACTGACGGATATACAACATACATGTTTTGATTTAATTTAGACTTATAACTTCTGAAATGCTTCTAATGTGTCTAATAGTCTGTCGACAGTCAGTTGATTCAGTGTGAGTTCGCGATTAATTATTAAACTTCAATAATTATACCTTCACTTTATGATTGTTAAATGGTATAGATGGAACTGCATGGCTAAGAATCATCATGTCGATATTAGACAAAGTAGCTTTATTTATTTTTACAATTTTAATACCATTGTGGAAAGTAAAGGAATGAAACTATATTAAAAAGTAGTTGTGTATTTAACTTTAGTTTTGCAATAGTTATGAGAAACAAAAACTTATGTTTAGTGATGCCCTGTACACTAGAGTATTGAAAGATATTTTCCTGCATTTCAGTTTTATAAACCTCTGTTAAAACAGTCACCGTTGAATGATGGCAGATTTAGACAACACACCACTATAACATACAACTATTACCCTTCTTGATATTTAATCATATTCCTTTCCCGTTTTTCCATCAGTATCCAACAAGTTAATATATTTTCAACAGGATTTAATGAGCTTTTTGATATCTGATTTGAATAACATAGAAGTACCCATCAGAGAAGACTTTATCAAATATATTTCTTCAACAGGCTTCACTTCCGCGGTAGATCAAAGCTGATAACTGCTGGCCAAGAATAATGTGATGAATTACGATTAATTCTCCGGAAGACAGCCGAAACATTCTCTGAGAATGGTGAGTGTTAAACAGTTATCATCACTTTATGTTATTATTACCATGTTTCAAATACTATAATGATTAATGTGATTAATATTGTTTATCACTAAAGCACTTCGATTACTGTCATTACGAATCTTGGTCATCAGTTTTTTACATAATAACTTTTATAACCGATAAATTATTTATTTCCAGTAATTATTATCTTCGAACTTTTTTCTAGAAATTTTATCTGCACGAACTTTAAAGAGCGTGATATTCCCCTTTTGATTATAAAATAAATGCCTGATTACATGTGTTTAATTATGTGCAGGAAGACTAATAAATTTTGGTCAGATGGACATTTTGTACCTGTAAATGCGCTTATCTTCCATCCGTATCGTTTTTAAATGAATAATCCATAACCGAAATATCATGACAAAAACGAAATAGCAAATTAGCCACGACTGCAGAAACGAGAGAATATAAACTCAACAGTGGAATCATCTTTCAGCAACTGATAAAAAATGTTATAACTGCTTTTTCATTACCGTTTTTATTTACAAAATATAGCTACAGGCATCCAGTTGAAAAGCAATATAAAAAGGTGGCATTATTAGCCGATGACCTGCGGACATGGAACTTTTTCTTATAGAAAACCCAGTCCTTTGTTTCCCGAGAATATGCCATTTCAAATGCCAGGGCAGGGCTTCAGATCTCGACAAATAAGACAATTTTTCGTCGGTTACATTATCTGTCATATCTGGTGGTTATCCCTTTATATCTCATAACGCAAAGAAGCACCCAATATATGTATACACATACAAATACACACACATATATATATGTGTGTGTACATATATACACACACACACACACACACACACACACACATATATATATATATATATATATATATATATATATATATATATATATATATATATATATATATATATATAATGTGAACAAAAGCTGGAGCAAATAGGAATGAAGATGGTAGGGTGGATTTTGAGGATTTCCATAATTGAGTGGCTGGAAAATGAAGAAATTAGGAGACGATCCGGAATGGTAATGGTAAGAGAGTCGAGACTGAGGAGGCTTAGACATGCGCAAGGGTGAGTGAGTAGGAGGGAGTGAAGAAGGGTTGGATGGAACTTTCTTTCCAGCTAAGTTTTCTCTGACTTGCAACAAGCCATCTCCATGAATAAACGCTAAGCTCCGTTGTTCCTTTTCTCTATCGCCATATATTTATTTTCCGACCTGGCGTCATATTTCAGTAGCCTTTTTGGAATATTAAAAAATTAAACTCACGTTTCTCATTGATTCTTTTACAATTAACTTAGGGAGAAATAAGCAAATAGAGCTTTGGACACTGAACAGAGTTTTTGAGTCAAGTTCCTGGGGAAATATATGGAGAGAATCATAAACCAGGAGATGAAGAATATTTTTTAATCTTGAAAGAGGCAGCCCTAGTCAATGGAAAGGGAGAGAGACGCTACTAAGCTGTATTTTATGGTAATGACGCTTTTTTAAGTCTATTACTTTCAGAAATATTTGCATTCCTTCTCTCTCTCTCTCTCTCTCTCTCTCTCTCTCTCTCTCTCTCTCTCTCTCTCTCTCTCTCTCCAAGTTTATCCGTCCGTTTATCACAAAATCACCTTTAAATTTTCCGCGGAAGGTAATGCTTCAAACCAAAATTCGCTTAAATCCTATAACAATATAAACATACGCCTTCAGTAACACAAGGGAACCAGATTATTATAATTAAAATGTTTTTAAATCCTCTTGAAAGCCAACATGCAAATATATCACTGTACATTGATACAAACAGTATGTTTCTGTTTAAGAAATCTCAGAAGGCTTCGTTACATAAGAGTACTAGTTTTCTTTTTCTGTTTATGAGTCCCACATTTCTTTAGGAACCTCTTAACTTGGGGAATGACCCCACAGACCTCCAATGCTTTGACCTAGGGTCTAATGTTATTGCCGCATAAATTATCCTAAATAAGTTCCATGTGTTTACGTGTAATGAAGGGGTTATGGGGAACCATTTTTACCGGGTGAGGGAATATTTTTTCCTGAATTCCCCTTCATGACAAGAGGATATCTTTCGTTGTAACTGGCATCATCACCAACTCGGGAATGATTATTGATTTAAATGATCTTTTTTTGTAATTTTGATGAGAGGCTTTTTGTTATACCGTTTGGTAAAATCTGACTTTTATTAAATTATGAATCAGTGAAACTGTTACGGTAATTAGGTTATTTGGCGAAAATTTTCAGTAATTAACGATGTATTATAGCATATTGCCAAATTTTTATTTATAACATTCATGTTTGAACATAGTAAAGAGAAGCCAGGATTGATGATAAAGATTGGTACTTATTGATAAAACAAAGTCGCCGTTTAAATTTACATGATGAAAGCGTAAACTTAAAAAGGCATCGATAAATGCAAATTAGCATAATTGTTATTATTATAACTGATGATATTAAATATCCATAGGCTAAATGTTATAAACTTGTCAAGCAACCTTTCACAGAATAGTATGATTTGGGAAATAAGGAGCAAAATAGAAACATTATTAAATTTTGATTTAAAACAATCTGGAAATATATGAAACCAGTTACAAATAATAATAATGATAATTACAAAATTTTTTTTTATAAATAAACAAAAAAACGAATAAGGCAACTGCAAGTACCTTTTAATGTAGCTTCAGAGAAGTAAATTATTCTCAGCACTTCCAAATGAAACAAGAGTATTTCATCTCCAATTCAGAAAAACCACTGGTAAAAAGAAAGTTGTTGAACATTAGGAATTAATATTGAACATTAGGAATTAATATGCAAGTTACAGACGGAGACAGAAATAAAAAAAAAAATATCTGGTGTCTTGTATAGCCAGAGAATACACGGAAAGATTGAGCGAAATTTATAAATATATATATCTTTTTTGAAACCAGCAATGTTACACCGTGCTGAACAAGAAACCACACATGTAACAAGTGTGTTACTAACTGCTGGTCACTGTTGCCTCCATGTCGTGAACTGGTTGAAGTCAGTGTTGTAAAACTAATAGTCTTTTGGGGAATTCTACCACATTTTCTCTTCTTTTATACTTTTGTAATTTTCATTGACTTTCCAATACAGAGGACAGCAGCCTCTTTTATTTCGGCTGCGAGATCAAAGATCCTGGTTGAACAACAATTGTTTGCCTTCTGTTAAGAATCTGTATAAAATTTACCTTTCTTATATAATTCCATTTTTTATCTCATCTCAAAACTATAGTTCTTTTATACTGTGAATTACCATGACTTTATATTGCGCACCTTACTATCATCTCTCTCTCTCTCTCTCTCTCTCTCTCTCTCTCTCTCTCTTAAAGAAATACAACATAGAACCTCGGCACATCAATCAAGTACCACGCCATTTCTGAACGTTATACCAACCCTGATTTAGCTAATGTACTCCCTTATTCGAAACGGAAGTCAACAACCTTTTTCTTTTACGCTTAATCTCTTCAAAAGGAAATACGGAGAACCCTTCGTTTTATCCAAGTTCATCCTTTTTGAGCTTCGAACTTAATGTACGAGAGACAAAAATAAAAAAATAAACTTAGTGGCAGTTAGGGAAAATTTTATTCATATCTTCCTGATTGTCTTCAGGTGGGAGTAATGAATGCTTTGACTTATTTTCTCCCTTTGTTCAAAATGCGTATGGTTTAAGGATTTTAACCATATCCAATTTCTCTAATAATTTTTATAGAAATTAATGAGATTCAATTATTTGGGTAGCAGTTCGCAGACGGGTTTCCAAGTCCCGAAAATCTTATAACATTATTTTACCGTCGATAAATGCCAGTTAGCCAGATGAGTTCAAGTCAAAAGAGTCACAGAGAAGTCCAAAAATGTCAGCAGCGTGTCAAGCAAAGACCTGAAAAAGAAGAGTGAAATTCAAAAGCTTAAAATTTCTCCCTTCACTGAACAGTCAATTCACAGGTGACAATGTCACACAAGATCCATAACAGTTTCAACTCTCACGTTGAAGATTAAATTAAGTCTCTGAAGTCACTCTAGAAGAAATAAGGAAATTACATCAACGGAGAAATGATTCTCGTGTGATGGACGTTAAGATGAAATGGAATGGGACACTTGGAGATCCGGAGGAAGGTTGAAATAAATGAAAATGCTCCAGCTAGAGAAATTCTCTAATTCCTTTTCTTAAAAGCTCGCGTTCCAACCAGTTCATTTTGGATTAGGCTTTGAAATATTACGAAGGGCTTCTGAGACTCTTGACATTAAGCGAGGGAGTGATGATGATAATTTTTTTTTTTTTTTGCATAGTTTATGCGCAACATGATGTGCAACAGACATCCGATGTATAATCCTGTTTCGCTTTCTTTTACGGGAAATGAAGGTCAAAAGGCTTTATTAAAAAAAGGATATATAAATCTTTCCCATTATATTGACTTTTCGACTTGTTCGGTGTGAATCCTGACAATAATAATAATAATAATAATAATAATAATAATAATAATAATAATAATAATAATAATAAAATTTTTTTTGTTCAAGACTACAGGGCTGCATACCTAGGGCGTAGTGAAAGTGACCAAAAAAGGTTTGGAAAGTTTGCTAAAACTTCCCTAGTTAGGCTGGCAAAAAACCTCCGGCACTCCAAACTTTTCTACTTGGGATGGTGAAGGCCAAGATCTTACTTGCAAGACTATAAGTTAGTGTTTCATTACTTACAAAAGAGCCACTTCAGAAAGAATCACAGACTTAGAGAGAGAGAGAGAGAGAGAGATCGGCTGGGAGAATGCAAATTCGCTCACTAATTGGTGGCAAAAGGGAAAACTAAATGACAAATTTAAGTCGTTAAAGGAGTACTGGGCAGATGGGGCTCCCATTTTTATTTTTATCGGTTTTGACGTTGCTGTAAACGTGCAATGGCTCATAATTGTCTTTGACATCCCCCATCCATCCCTTCATCAGGAAATGGGTCGAACATCTTGTAAACACTATGGCATTGACCCGTATGTTGCGCGCGCGCGCACACACACACACACACACACTCAAGCTTCTGGATATTAAGGTCCGTCCTTTCTACAACCTTTGGTACTCCGATAATTATCGTTTATTTATTCTTGATATAAAGTATATATATGTATACATTATATATACACATATATATGTGTGTCTGTATATATATATATATATATATATATATATATATATTTATATATATATATATATATATATATATATATATATAATGTATATTTTGTCTTGAAATCTTAACATGTTTCATTTTCCATCCATCTTAATATATATATATATATATATATATATATATATATATATATATATATATATATATATATATATATATGTATATATATATATGTGTGTGTGTGTATATATATATATATATATATATATATATATATTATATATTTAATTAATTCAAGAACAGTGAAACGAGGTTATTATCATTTCTTTAAACCTTAATATGTTTCAGTTTTATCCATCTTAATGGTAAGTCAAGTGTTTCTTGCTTCGTAAGTAATAGAAACAATTTGCGATCATCAAATTTAATTAGATAAATAAGGAGAGTGTTATGTTTTAGGATATTCCAATCAGTGTGAACGTTGCACAAAAATTACGATTATTCCTTCAGAATCGCAAATTTAGTTTTTGGATATGCAGCCATGTTTTTATATATATTTTTTAGCGAATTAAAAGAGTAAAAATACGCCCGTACCAGATTACTTTTTGGATGCAACCTATATATAAAAAAAAGATTTACTGAAATTTACAACGCTACTTATTAGTCTGTTCCAAGCAGACGTGAGTGTGTTTGGTTTTAGTTCTGTAAAGAATCGCTGTTTAGTTTTTTTGACATGTGAAAAACAGTATTCTGTTTAACGTGAAAAAAATAGAAAAGCTACAATTATGAATTTCAAATGCTGCTTTACATCGTACAAAATTGCACGTCTTTCATAAAATGTATCCAAAATAGGAAAAAATGTCTTTAAAAATCCAAATGTTACTTCCCACTCAGAAAAAAATATCAGAGCTTCTAAATACCTGGAAAAGACAAATGAAATAAAAACAACAGGATGAAAAGCTTTAAAAGGATGCTTTTTGTTTTACGTTGCTTTCTTAGCCAAATGGTCGCTTGCCATTTTTATTCACCGGTGAGAGAAAATGCTGTTTTATTTCTCATTGTAAAAATGCATTAAATTACAGAATCAAAATGCTCCTGTTTTAATACTTGGTTTTTTGTGCATTTGTAATATCACATTTCTCTAGAAAAAAACAAACTAAACACAAATACTCTGGTCGAGAATATTACATCTCTAAAAGTCTGAGATCATTATTAGAATTAGGTGTTTTGTTATTTATCCTAATCTGAAAGATGGTAATTGACTATGGGAAGAAAGTGAATAACAATCATGTCTCCACTCTTTGAACTTACATTGAGTTCAAGAATAATTAATTGCTTTCAAGTCTATTCCCCTCTCAGCGGTTTTATGATCTCCATCAAAGCGTTTGGCTTTTTGGATTGTACAGTCAGTTCTGTGATTGTTCCTTGCCTTCTGTTGGCATTGCTTCCGCTTTTCATAACTCCTGTGGCCCTATAATTGGGCATGGCGTAGATAGGGTTACTGGGATGTCAGAACTACTTCCTTTGGAAAATTAAACTGGACCAAATTGTATTCATAATCACATAATATTTTGACTGCTACAGTAAGATTTCACAACTCGTTTATATCACAGCTGAGGTAGACTTCAAACATTTAACCGTCATGAACTTCAGCAAAGTCATGTGCTTGCTTTAGGAAACACTGATAATTTAACATAGATTAAAAATAATGCTGTTATTACCTCCAGGGTTAATGGTGTTGTCACTACATTGGTATAATCATCGTGCAATACAGCAGTTAGTTTTAGTATCGGTGTTCTCTTGCTGTTAGGCTTATGTTCTATTTTACTACCTTGTAGTTTTTTTTTTTTTTTTTTTTTTTTTTGTAACATTCAGACTTATTAAACAAGACAGCTGTAGGTTTTGGAAGTTCACATAAAAATGTTTTCCAAGTTCACATAAAAATGTGGGAATCCTGCTTCAAATCCTCATCTTTCATGAAGACTAAGAACTGACAGATGTGATTTAATTCTCAAGGGTTAGATAGAAATAGACTGACGACGAACAGAAACAGGGGAATAAGAAAATGTACTTATAGAAATGTGGAAGGTAATCTGTGACAAAAATATAAATTTTACATTAGGAATCACAAGTAAGTATACCTTAGTTTAACCAGACCACTGAGCTCATTAACAGCTTTCCTAGGGCTGGCCTGAAGGATTAGATTTATTTTACGTGGCTAAGAACCAATTGGTTACCTAGCAACGGAACCTACAGCCTGTTGTGAAATCCGAACCACATCATAACGAGAAATGAATTTCTATCACCAGCAATAAATTCCTCTAATTCTTCATTGGCCGATCGGAGAATCGAACGCGGGACCAGCAGAGTGCTAGCTGAGAACGATACCCACCCGGCCAGTGAGGAACTTTAGGAATCACAAATGCCATTACATTGGCATTATCATGTAAGGAGCACAATTAGGGCAAATTAATTTCATATAGTCCCAAAGCCTCCAGATAACAAAATGAAATGGAAGAAAGAAAGTTCCACAAGAAAGTAGGAACTCTTTTGAGCAATTGCAAAACTTATACAATAAATCCTCTTCCACCACACAAAGGGGAAAGCGTTAGTGAAAGTCTCGAACAAAGAAGCGCCCCACAAGGGAAGAGGAAAGAAAATTAAAAGTTTCTTGTATTTTATTTTGGAGGACAACCAGCAAATATCCGTTCATGTGGGTTCACCATTTTCCTCTGGCTAAATACAGTTAACAGAAATAAAAACTTCAAAATATCTTTCTAAAATATTCTATATTTGTCTAAAATTATCAGTAAATGATTGACCGACTTTCTGCATCTTTTAAATGCTCCATGTTTATAGTATGTACATTTATAGCTTATATGTACATGTATACATATATATATATATATATATATATATATGTATATATATATATATATATATATATATATATATATATATATATATATATATATATATATATATATATATATATATATATATATATTATTTATATATATTCCTTTATTTATTTTTGTATGGTCATGCATTCCCAGGAATAAGATAAAACAGGCCACATCCTAACTTCAAGCCTCCTTAAAACGCCATTTCCAGTAAATGTAAAAGTAAGATAATTAATTAGCCAATGGCAGTTCACTGTGGGCCGGGGCACTGTTACTGTAAAGGCAAGATATGCCAGACGGATAGTCCTTCAGTTTAACTGAGAAAACTGAAATATGCTCGGTCTTTGGAGCAGAGGCCCTCGTACAATAACTTGATGCTAATCTACAAATTCCGTCGTTTACGTAGTACTTTCGATAAGCAAGCATGTGCAGTAGAATTTCATCGAGCCTACTGAAAATTGCGACCATTAATAATGAGGGAATAAACAGCTATACCTCAAACAACAGTGCCCTCAGATCAACGCGGTAGTAGAGAGAGAGAGAGAGAGAGAGAGAGAGAGAGAGAGAGAGAGAGAGAGAGAGAGAGAGGGTGGGGCGGGGGTGAGTGTTACCAGGTTCTTCATTTACTAAATGAATTCACGTGAATTGCAGAAAGATCAGTGCTACCTTATCTAATTTACTTGGCAGTTGAGAGTTCATCGCATTCATTTGCATATGACCATTAGGTATCTATGCATATTACGGCTTCCCGATAGCTGTAAGCATCGCTTAAATGGAAATGGCTTACATATGTATTTAAGAATGAAATTAGTAACTTCATGTAAGTTATATCAGATAAATCTCGGTATCAAGAACTTTCACCGCCAATAAATTTACGTGAAAGCCCACTCCCCTCAGTACCATTAATTCATATAATTGATGACCAGTACGTTGTAATATGCGCAAAGCAATTGCGGTAAAACATGTATATTCCCATTCTTCCAAGTTAATGTACTCACATGCAACTTCTTCTATAAATTAGTTTTAACTGTTTATCATCTCTACCTGGAATTTATTCCTGCATTTGCCTTGAATGATCATATCGTCATTCCAAAATCAATATTATGCTGTCTTGCGCTTTCCCAGTTATGATGAAAACCCTCGTCATGATTACCGACTTTCCTGTTTTAAAACACTGCCAAAAAATCCAAGATAGTTACGGCTTGGTGTTATCTTTAAGAGGCAAAGAAACCGAGTACTTGATAAGTATTTAATTTTTTAATTTAATTAATTTATTAAGAATAAAAAAATCATGCCGCTGAATACAATTGTCGTTTATTATGCAAGTGTTTTGTGGGAGTTTGAACAACAAACGTACACCGACATTAACATCGTTTTGCAAAGAAAATGTTAAAAATTAAAAAAAAATCAGTAATCGTTCAACTGTAAACGGCAAACGAAGGTGCAACAACTCAAAAATCATAAGTGTCAAGAAAGGTTCCTGAGACGTAAGTACGCTTAAGTAGTGGTCTCCAAAGAAGGTGCTGAGCAACGGGTCTTTGATGACTTACTTCTGGCGGAGTCGTCAGCAAATGTAGATCTTATAAACATCAAAGGAGCTTCAAAAGTTAAAGTGTATCCCTGAAGAAAAATGACTTAAGAAGTTCACTTTCGTAAGGGAAACGACGAACTCGTTCGTCTTTGATGTTGCTCTGTTGCATGAACGTCGAGAAGTAGCTGAAGCTTTATTATTACAAGCAAACTAAGCCAGAAGGCAATTTTTTGGCAGTGTTATTATAAATAATTTTCTTCTTCTTCTTCTTCTTCTTCTTCTTCTTCTTCTTCTTCTTCTTCTTCTTCTTCTTATTATTATTATTATTATTATTATTATTATTATTATTATTATTACTGCATACCTAATGACCATTAAAAATAGTCAGTATGTAAGCTGTCGTAATTTGCAATTTCAGATAAAGAGAGAAGGGGGAATGACAGTCTCATTAAACACTGGGAAATACAGACTATATGATAGAGGATATTTTATTGAAAGGAATATTTTATCGCTTTTTATGTTTACTAAACGTCTTTCCATGATTATCTCATTATATATTTGTATATATTTTATCATACAGTAGTAGTAATAGTTCTGAGAATTTACAAAATCAAACTTTTTCTTACATTGCATAGGATAGATAGTCTTCCAAGATTTATAGCCAGAATTCTGGATATAAGAAATAACTAATTTTGCAGTAATTTCCTACAAGCCCACACTCGAGAATTCAACAACAAAAACAAAGGAACTGCATGTATTTAAGTGGCCCTTTTCAAAGCTCCTGGTCTCTCTGCAAATAATTTTTCTTTCATAGAATACAATGGCACCGTTATATCTGGAAATCAATGGCGCAGAGATGGCTTTGGTAAATCTGAGACTACTAAATAAGTCACAGGCAAACCAATACTCTGGAAGAAGGTCGACCTAGGGGAGTGTAACCTCCGCTCTCCTGCCCTTCCGCCACGACTAAAAATTCTGGGCGGTACAAGGTTCCCGATATTCCAATTCGTGCCTGCGACCAGAATTTGCATTTCGACATATGGCGAGGAAGAGGGGCTCAGTATTTGGGATTTTCTTTCTATAGCAACGTTTGCATTCTTGAGGTATTTTTACTTTTCTTGGAAGTAACAAAGACTAAAGGTCTGTGCGAAACCCTTAATGAGTTTGCAAAATTAATCAGATAGCTGTATAAATGAAAATAAAATATAAATTGGGATTTTTTTAATAGAAGATTCTTGAAGATAGCCCTTACTGATACAGTGACGGTCTAATCTCAGTTTAATGAAATTTAACATGGATTTTTTTTAATGCTTTTGAGTGCTGCAATGGATACACAACAACGTTATTTAACAGGCAGTTTGATTTATCAATTATAAGATTCTGATATAACGGATTATAATAATTTCTGTGGAAGGAAAATCGTAACAAACGGAGGAATAGATTTTATGGTTATACGGGCTGAAGACTTACTTTTTTTTTGTATATAACTTTACGCCTGTAAATCTAAAAGATTTACCATATAACAGGAGAAAATTTTATTAGTTCCTCTTCGTTTGCATTTTGAATGTCTCCAACGAATCAGGAGGAAGATTAAGAAACGCAGATCCACTATATTGTCTTCATAAAGATATCAGTAACTTAATTACACAAAAAGACCATTAATAAGATAATAGTACTACTGTATGTCTTAATAACATATACATAGGGCTACAGTACTATCAAGCAAAAATGAGATCGGTTTCTTTATCGATAGAAAATAAAAGCGAAAGTGAAACATATTAAAATAATCAACTGAATCCATATTACTGGTTATTTTTTATGATAGAAATAGTATTAAGTATAGACATTTGCGGGTTCTGTTTTTCAGTATGGGAAATCGTCATAATGATCAGTTTAGACAAAACTCTGATTATGTACTAAATGGTTATATCTCTGTTCAGAATAATGCCTCTAGGAAGAAAACGAAAACAATGACAACTGATAGGAGAAAATAAAATCATTACGCTTTGAACACTTAAGAAATCATGGAATTCTGGAGAAAATGTTTTTTCAAGGTATTCATTAATTTTGGGGTATCTTCCTGAGATAAGGAGGGGTGATTAAAAGATATTTAGCAGCAAATAAAACTGCTATTTGAATTGCTCATGTTTTTTTATGTAACTGGTTTTACGACCATATTTCACTTCCTGTTTTCAATCAATGGGAATTAGATTTTCATCTGTGAACGCTCCCGTATTATCAGTAGTATTAAACACAGTATGTATCGCAATCTCAAATAAAGAGTATTGTTTGTCTCATTTAAAATTTCTCTTTCAATAGGAAAACTTACAATCGCTGATCCCGCCAAATTCAATTTCAAATGTTTAGGAGTAGAGTAGCACCTCAACTGAACAAATACTTTTAGGGGTCAAACCTTTCTGATAAGTAACAAGGTCTGTTAAGTAACGAAGACTTAATATTATAGCTGCTTGAATATTTTCTAGATATCTTACAGCTGACACCAATTTCACTGAATTCCAACCTTAACTAACTTGTACTTAACACTGCACATTCAATTTAAGAGATACATCTACAAACGTACCGTATCTAAATTGGTAGCATAGGGAAAAATAGCCATGCTGTGGTAGCTGGTTTAAGACCACTGAGCTGACTTTCAAAGTCCCGAAGGATTTATTGTCGAGGACCTTTACAAAAGTCCGCTAGTTATTATGGAGTATTATGCCTAGAACGAACTGAGCCACAGAATGTCCATTCCTCCGGCGCAATGACCAGGAATACCAAACTCTCACATGTTTTGGATTTAACTGCTGCAAAAATCTCTCGAAAATAAATATAGTACCTGCCGGATATACGCGTAAGGTCCCAGTTTAATTGGTGACAATCAACCCAGAGGACATGTTTGTGATGAAGCGATATATGCCAAACACAAAATATGACTTTGAGGCTTCCACTGGATATCCCTTCCAGCAAGTGTCATCGTTCTCTTCCTTCTGATACGGATTGCTACGGGAACATAGTGTGTCCTTTATTGAAATTAATAATTAATTGAGTTAGAGGTTTGTAGGAATCTATGCCTCCCAATTCATATTCGTTATTTGAGTTTTTGTTACATATTTGCTGGAACACATAAAAATCATTATTCTCTGATGGATTTAACCACGTATTCAGAAATGTTAATAATAAGTGAAATTGTTCATACCTGACTAATAAATGTATAACATACGAATACCTGTCCATCAATTTTGTAGTTAACAGCGTGGTTTTCTCCGTAGGTTTTAAAAATAAAGATAAAATTATTTCCATTGTCCCCTTTAGCATCAGCAGCCATTAGCACAAGAGCTTTCAGTGATTAAAATAGAACCAAAGCAGTTGAGCAGTCTTTTCACTAATTACCCCTCAAACCTGATATGGTAGTATTCCATTACGTATTTTTTTTTTATAGATTACAATGTCTCTCTCTCTCTCTCTCTCTCTCAACCTCTTATATAATTCTCTCTCTCTATATATATATATATATATATATCTCTCTCTCTATATCTCAACCTCTTATATAATTAGGATTTAGTATATATATATATATATATATAATATGTATATATATATATATATATATATATATATATATATATATATATATATATATATATATATATACACACACACACACACACACACACACACACACACACACACACACACACACACACACACACACTACAAGCCTATGGTGAATTTGGAAGTGGCTCCCAATTCGTTCACCTCCACATAGCAGCGATTTGGCTTGGTCGAATGATTGTTACATACTTAGAGCGCCACATATGTCAACATGGACACAATGGAATTTTAGAAAACAGTCTTATACTGTTACACCTGTTACTCCGCACAGAATCAATCTCTGAACTATAGCTGATAAACGTAGTTTGTTAAATAGATTAAATCAAGTTAAGAATACTCTCCGGTTAGTGACGTGATGTATGTGGCTACAGTCAAATGATATATAACACTTTTGGACTTTCATGCATCTTGTTTATGCACTACTCAATCCTGTGGTATGTTGATTTCAAAATAAGACCAGTATCTACACTGAGAATTAGTAATTCTAGAAATAGATGGTTTATAAACAAGGAATGGTTGTGTATTCTTAAGGCTTAATATATTTGTGAACATAAATTTGTTATTTTTTCTAATCTTGATGGGCAGTTAAACAGAATATGTGAATTAAATTTAGATATAAAGCTACTGAAATGCTTTTAGTGTGTCTTAAAGTCGTAAACTTTCAGTTAATTGCAGATAGATACACTGTTTATTATCGTATTACAGTTATTATACCTTGACTTTAAGAGGGTGTTATGATTGCTTAATTGATATAGGCATACAGATGGAACTGCTTGGTTAAAAATTCACATATCAGTATTGGTCAAATGATTTTATGCCAAATTTTACAGCTTTAATACTATTTTCAAAGTTGCTGTGATAAGAACTAGAGTGTTTTAACAACTTTTTGTAAGTTTTGAGAAAGGTGAACTTATGTTTAGTGATACCTTAAACATTAGTGTCCCTGTTTGTTTTCTACCTTTCAATATAGAAACCTCAATGAAAACAGTTACCATTAGCTTATAAAGCTAATAATATTTATCCGGAGTCTTAACAACATTCCACATATTATTTATCTAGGTATTTAGGCAGATTCCTTTCCAGGTCTTCCATCAATACGTAAAACGTTTATGTTTTTAATAAGGTTTTAATAGGCTTTATGGAACCTGATTTGAATAACACAAAAGTGCCCCTCAAATAAGACTTTTCAAGTACATTTCTTCAACAGGCTTGTCGCAGGCGGCACAACAAAGCAGACAGCCGCCGTCCAAAAATAAAAATACTGGGATGAACTGTGACTAATTCCCCGGAAAACAGCTGGAACTTTCTCGAGAATGGTGAGTGTTAAAACTGTTTTTAATTTTTGCAGTATTATTACCATTTCTCGAAAAACAATGATGACTAAGGAAATGTGTTGAAGGTGTAAAAACGCTGCTTATCAACATAACACTTGACTTACCGTCTTACGAATCACGTTCGTCATTATATATAAATTATCCGGATAGGGCGGTTATGCCCTGAATTAACGATAAATTACTCATTCCGAAAAAATTTTGTCTTCGAACTGTTTTTCGAAATTTTGTATGTATGAACTATAAGAACGTGATTTTTTCATGTTACTTATGAAATATATTCCTGATTACATGTGTTTACTTTAGTACACTCAGACTCAATAACGTTTGGTTACAGATAACAGTAGCTTGTAAAAAAGTTCATTTTTCCATTTATACCGTTTTTGAATAGATAAGCAATAACCGAATTATCATGATAAAGGAAAATTAGCAAATTAACTGCGATGGCAGAAAGGATAGAATATAAACTTGCAGTAACAAATAAATCATTTAATTTTTTTCATTGCCTTATCATTTTATTCAGCCCCAGGCAACCAATTTTTCTTCCTAATTGAAAAAAACACAAAAAGGAGGCATTATTAGCCAGTGACCTGCGGACATGAACTTTTTCTTATATAAAGCTCATTCCTTTGTGTTTCGAGAAAATTCCTTTTCAAATGGAATGAACTTGGGGTTGCAGTGAATAAGACATTTTTCGTCGGTTACATTATCTATTCAATCTATTAGTCTGTTATCCCTATATATATATATATATATATATATATATATATATATATATATATATATATATATATATATATATATATATATATATGTATATATATATGTATGTATATATATACATACATACACATACATACATACATACATACATACATACACACATATAATTTATATAATGAAAAAAAAACATAATTCAAGAAATTATCCACTTTTCCACTAAACTGGGGATATTTTTCGATGATGTCCATTGGCGTCCTCTACCATCAGATATTTCAACCAGAACCATTACAAATCAGAAAAGTTTTGATGGCGAACACTATGGCGGAATCATAATTTCACTCCTGACATATCTTCTTCAATAAGATTTTTTTTATTAAGAAGAAAATGACTTACAGTGAACATTTTCACTTTTTCATATAATATTTCCATATGACCTTTTCTGACCTCCGTAACAATGATGAAAGCTGGTAATTCATTTACCCGCTCTCTTTTTTATGCTTATACCATAACTGAAAAAAAGAGCACGGGTGAATGAATTACCAACTTTCACCATTGCTACGGAGGTAAAAAAAAAAGTCATATGTAAATATTAATATATGAAAAATTGTAAATGTTCTCTGTAAGTCATCTTTTCTTAATAAAAAAACCTTATTGAATAACGTATGCCAGGAGTGAAATTATGACTTCGCCCTAGTGTTCGCCATCAAAACTTTTCTGATTTCTTAAGTTTCTGGCTGAAATATCTGATGGTAGAGAACGCCAATGGATATCATCGAAAAATATCCCCAGTTTACTGAAAAAGTGAAACATTTTTTAACACTATATTTATATATATATATATATATATATATATATATATATATATATATATATATATATATGTATTATAGATATACATGCATACATACATACATGCATACACGCAGAAGATTTTCTCTTATTCAAATAATGATATTTCCATGTGATTATTTTTTACCCCCGTAACAATGATGAAGGTTGGTAATTCATTCATTTTGTTCTTTTTCATGTTTATACCAGAACATATCTCCAAGGTATCGATGGAGACTCTCTCTCTCTCTCTCTCTCTCTCTCTCTCTCTCTCTCTCTCTCTCTCTCTCTCTCTCTCTCTATGTATATATATATATATATATATATATATATATATATATATATATATATATATATATTATATATATATATATATATATGTGTGTGTGTGTATACACACACATGTGTGTACACATGTATGTATATGTGTATGTGTATATGAGAGAGAGAGAGAGAGAGAGGGTTTTTTTTTTAAGGTATGTGTCCCTACATCCTTGTATGATTTTAGTGTATATTTGTATACAGAATTGAAGCATTGTAAATTACAATCACTTACAAAGCTTAAGATATTTAGTAAAGAGAGAGAGAGAGAGTTGATGACTTTCCGTTTTCTACGAGAGTGAGCTAATTGATGAGCCTTAAGTCAAAATCGTCGAGGCATAGCATAAAAGAAATTGGTAGAAGTGAGAATCGAAAAATTTCTGGGTACGTTTAGATTAACGGCTGACGCAGCTCTGGTCTCTTTGGTAAGACTTTCAGTTTTATGCTTCCCTTGTTCTTTGTGTGTGTGAGTGTGTGTCTGTGTATGTGTGCATGTGTGTCTGGCGCTATCTCCCATCGCTTTTTCCATAAAATTCCAGGACGTTTTGGAACCTCTTCTTTCTTTTTTTTTCTCTGTTTGGCTAACTGGACTTATTTTATTGTAATGAAATACAGAGACTTGGGGTTATTAATTTGGGGTTTGAAATAAGAGTCGTAAGGCTTTATTTCTGAGCCAGTTCTTTTTTAATCCTTTGATGTATAAAGTGCTCTGATTATGAAGATAGGATTAACTTGAAAATAAATTTATCACGATTGCAATTACAGAGTTTATCCGTTGTAATAAGATTTTATATCGTTATGGCTTCATATTCATTCTATATTTAACTTTAGATTAATGGGGTCACTGACCCCTGTTATGATAGTTCAGACGGTCAGTATTTGGTAAAAGTTCAAGAAACCCTTTGTAGAGAAGGGAAAGTTGGATGATGGTCAGATATTAAAAAAAAAAAATAATTGAAATAAATGGAAGATATCTCACCGTACTTCGGACCTCGCGAGTGCGTGTGTGTGCCGTTTATGTCTTGGGAGAAAAAGTAAGAGTGTATCTGCAAAGATATTAGCTCCGTTTGCCATAACAAACAATGCTAGGGTTCTCCTTTTCCACTGGTGTACAGTTCGAATGACAGTCATGATTTAATCCACGGTCTAGATAAAACAGTGATTTCGTTTCCATAATTCCTAAGTCGGAAAGGAAAAAATTACTAATGCCCATAGCCCATGGGTTTTAATTGTGGAGCCCTTGGTTTTAAATTTGGATTAATAAAAAATAAAATTATTGGTTTTATTATCTTTTGACAAAGTGAAACACAGTGTTTTGGTTAAATACAAGGAGAATATTATAAAAGTGACATGGGAATACCTGACAAAAAGGAACGTACAGTACTTACAGCTGAGACGTTAGCAGGTCATCTAGAGCAAACGGCCTGTAAATGAAAATGAATCTTTCTTGTTTCCTTGCCACTTCTAAAACTCTTTTGATCTCTATAGTTGATCGATCAAAGACAAAGGAATACTGTTTACCTACATAAATATTATAATAATTTCAATTTTAATTTGCAAAACGATAGAATTAAGAGAAACTGAAAGAGTTAGAAAAATCAATACCATTAATATTTTTGCTCTTCCTGTACATCAAAAGAAATACAAAATCTACGTCCGTCTAAATTGGCAAAATGCTTTATCTCGCACCGTGAAAAGAGACATAAAGGATGATCCTTTGTCAGAAAATGTAGCAAATCCGACGTAACCTTTTACCAAAAGCACGCCGAAAAAGAAACGAGAGGAGAAAAACAGACTCTCATTATTTATTGGACCCCAAATTACTGGCCATTTTCCGCCGCTCATTCCATTTAGAATTCCCGAAGTTTTGACCTGGATGTCAATGTCTTTTTATACGGATGAAAAAACACTTTTAAAATGTGTTCAAGTAACTGTCTTCGATGTATTTCTCCAAGTGAATAAGATCGCATAATAATAATGATAATAATGAATAAAAAAAATAATATTTTTGTAATCCGTTTGTTTGTTGCAACTTGAGTACGTACTATACTGCGCATGATATGGTAATTTTGTAGCGCTCGAAAAAAAGATAACAGAATTCTTAGACGAAAAACTATACTAAATCATTAATGGATATCGTTGAACATGATGGGAAATAGGTTTATTTTATCATGTATTCAAGTAAATAATTGCTTCAGTAAAATAATACGAATTTCATTTCAAGTCATAAATAGGTTTATTTTATCATGTATTCAAGTAAATAATTGCTTCAGTAAAATAATACGAATTTCATTTCAAGTCATAAAAGATTTTACAGGTATTGTATACAATGGTATATATTTATTTTAAAAACAAACATTTAATAAAATTATATTATTTCCCCTCTTCGTAAAACTTTTTTGAACAAAGATCCTATTACGATCTCGCCTCTCGAGATCTACAGGTTCTTTAAAATAAACAAGCAATTGGGCTGTAATGACTGACGAGAGGTGACAAACAAAGGAGAGAGGAGCAGAACAAATACAAAAAAATTACCTTAATATTAGTTTATTACAAATTAGTTATTTACATAATGTACAGTTGAGTCAAGGTTCAATTTAAACTAAATTCAATGAACATTATTACAAGTGAATTAATCACTTAACGGGAGCAGCAACAATTAACTGGTCAGAAAAACATTATGACGAGTCAAAAACAAACATTAGCAGCACAATAACAAGTGACCAGCACAATAATTACATTACATAAATTCAGAACAGAGCAAAATAAAAGCCAGAACAATAAATGATCAAATCAAAATAAATTACCAAAACCATAAGCATAATCAAATGAGTCAGTTACCAAAATACAGTTATTCATACCAATATAGCAGCAAAAATTAATAATCATAACATAACACCAAAACTGCATAACTCTGGACAGCATCACCAGACAAACTCAATAGAGCTGTCGAAACACCCTCAAGCTGCTTAACAGGAACACTGCAGGACAACTCCGACAGAGCCGACACGACAACCATCTCGTCCTCAAGCACAGTGCTGACGTCCCTCCTCCAGTACCGACGACACGACAGAGCCGACACGGCAACCATCTCGTCCTCCAAGAAACGTACTGACGTCCTCCTTCAATTACGACCAAGACAGAGCCGACACGGCAACCATCTCGTCCTCAACAAACTCTCCGCTGCTCTGCTGCCAGGACCTGACTCGCAGGTACGGATACCTGCTGCTGCTACCTTGGACCAAATTCGTTGCTGCTACGAACCTGACTTGTTGCTGCTACGAACCTGACTGACGAAGTCTGACGCCATTCACAAGACGACAGTTCGCCAGCAAGAAAAACACAAAACAACAAAAAGGAGGCAACAACCCACTAAAGGGAACAATCGACAAACGATTGTTCCTAACACCTCCCACCTAACAGAAAAAAATTCAATAAAAATTTTTTTTTTTTACAGACAAAATACTCTCCCCCGATGCTGCCACACCCCCGCCAGCCAAAACAGAACCAACCCTGGCCTAAGGTCGCCAATATTACGATCTCGCCTCTCGAGATCTACAGGTTCTTTAAAATAAACAAGCAATTGGGCTGTAATGACTGACGAGAGGTGACAAACAAAGGAGAGAGGAGCAGAACAAATACAAAAAAATTACCTTAATATTAGTTTATTACAAATTAGTTATTTACATAATGTACAGTTGAGTCAAGGTTCAATTTAAACTAAATTCAATGAACATTATTACAAGTGAATTAATCACTTAACGGGAGCAGCAACAATTAACTGGTCAGAAAAACATTATGACGAGTCAAAAACAAACATTAGCAGCACAATAACAAATGACCAGCACAATAATTACATTACATAAATTCAGAACAGAGCAAAATAAAAGCCAGAACAATAAATGATCAAATCAAAATAAATTACCAAAACCATAAGCATAATCAAATGAGTCAGTTACCAAAATACAGTTATTCATACCAATATAGCAGCAAAAATTAATAATCATAACATAACACCAAAACTGCATAACTCTGGACAGCATCACCAGACAAACTCAATAGAGCCGTCGAAACACCCTCAAGCTGCTTAACAGGAACACTGCAGGACAACTCCGACAGAGCCGACACGACAACCATCTCGTCCTCAAGCACAGTGCTGACGTCCTCCTCCAGTACCGACGACCACGACAGAGCCGACACGGCAACCATCTCGTCCTCCAAAGAAACGTACTGACGTCCTCCTTCAATTACGACCAAGACAGAGCCGACACGGCAACCATCTCGTCCTCAACAAACTCTCCGCTGCTCTGCTGCCAGGACCTGACTCGCAGGTACGGATACCTGCTGCTGCTACCTTGGACCATCAGTCGTTTCGCCCTCCAGAACCTGACTCGTTGCTGCTACGAACCTGACTGGTTGCTGTTACGAACCTGACTGACGAAGTCTGACGCCATTCACAAGACGACAGTTCGCCAGCAAGAAAAACACAAAAACAACAAAAGGAGGCAACAACCCACTAAGGGAACAATCGACAAACGATTGTTCCTAACACCTCCCCACCTAACAGAAAAAAAAAATTCAATAAAAATTTTTTTTTTTTTACAAACAAAATACTCTCCCGATGCTGCTACACCCCGCCAGCCAAAACAGAACCAACCCTGGCCTAAGGTCGCCAGTATTACGATCTCGCCTCTCGAGATCTACAGGTTCTTTAAAATAAACAAGCAATTGGGCTGTAATGACTGACGAGAGGTGACAAACAAAGGAGAGAGGAGCAGAACAAATACAAAAAAATTACCTTTAATATTAGTTTATTACAAATTAGTTATTTACATAATGTACAGTTGAGTCAAGGTTCAATTTAAACTAAATTCAATGAACATTATTACAAGTGAATTAATCACTTAACGGAGCAGCAACAATTAACTGGTCAGAAAAACATTATGACGAGTCAAAACAAACATTAGCAGCACAATAACAAATGACCAGCACAATAATTACATTACATAAATTCAGAACAGAGCAAAATAAAAGCCAGAACAATAAATGATCAAATCAAAATAAATTACCAAAACCATAAGCATAATCAAATGAGTCAGTTACCAAAATACAGTTATTCATACCAATATAGCAGCAAAAATTAATAATCATAACATAACACCAAAACTGCATAACTCTGGACAGCATCACCAGACAAACTCAATAGAGCCGTCGAAACACCCTCAAGCTGCTTAACAGGAACACTGCAGGACAACTCCGACAGAGCCGACACGACAACCATCTCGTCCTCAAGCACAGTGCTGACGTCCTCCTCCAGTACCGACGACCACGACAGAGCCGACACGGCAACCATCTCGTCCTCCAAGAAACGTACTGACGTCCTCCTTCAATTACGACCAAGACAGAGCCGACACGGCAACCATCTCGTCCTCAACAAACTCTCCGCTGCTCTGCTGCCAGGACCTGACTCGCAGGTACGGATACCTGCTGCTGCTACCTTGGACCATCAGTCGTTTCGCCCTCCAGAACCTGACTCGTTGCTGCTACGAACCTGACTGGTTGCTGTTACGAACCTGACTGACGAAGTCTGACGCCATTCACAAGACGACAGTTCGCCAGCAAGAAAAACACAAAAACAACAAAAGGAGGCAACAACCCACTAAGGGAACAATCGACAAACGATTGTTCCTAACAGATCCCTAATTGAAGTTGACTGTTATCCCCTCCCGCATAGACTTTTATACATCAAGCTCATAAAGGAAAGAAATTTGTAACTGGTTGGTACAAACTAGGTTACTTTAAAATCACAGAAAAATTTACCCACATGGAATGACTAATTTGATTGTATGTCATTTGAAAATCAGTGAATTTGAGATGATTTTTTTTTTTAATTTGAATCACAGCTTATAATAAAGTTTTGACTAGAAAGTGTATACATTTGTTGTATTCTACAACTCACAATAAGTGAGCACGTATGTTTTGTTTCTTCTTTGTATTTTAGGTATTTAGAATTCTACATAGATCACTCACTATCATTTTTCTTGAAAATCTATATATGAAAGAGACGGAATAAAATAGCAAAGCAAAGTATTAGAAATATTTTGATAATCATCAAGGCACGATGTAAATCTGCGAATTTTTTATCCAATTACGTGTGCATTTATGTACGTGTAGATGTGGACGGACAGACAGAAAAAGATACACACGCACAGAAACGTACACACACACACACACACACAATATATATTATATATATATATATATATATATATATATATATATATATATATATATATATATATATATATATATATATATATATATATATATATATATATATTGAGCCTTACAAGAAACGAATTAACAACCGATGCTAGCACGAACTTATTCAAGTATCTGAGAATGGATGAACCTCCTATTAACAAAAACTTCTACAGTATCTTTAGAGTTTTATTCACACTCGTTGTTATTTGTGTTGGCTTGAATGTCATTATATGTGTGCGTGATAAGTCGTAGATATATTCCAAAATGAATACAGTATTATCGTAAGCAGTAGAATTCCTGTATGAACCGTTCTGTGACTACTATAAGCACCAACCAAAGGGTGTTGGCAGAATTACTTAGAACTTCCCACAATCATTTTTAACTTCATCAAGTAACTTTTTCTGATGTAAATGTCAGGCTTCCTCGCGCAAATATATAAAGGTTACCTTAAAGTAGAATATTGGCTTTTGCAAAGAGGGGTTGAGCGTTTACTGTACACAGAATTAGACTCTATTTTTAGTTAGAGGGTTTATTCACTCAGTTTGGTTTTGTACTTCAGTATCCGCTATTTATCGTTATCCGATTGATTTTAAACTGGGCAGATATTTCACTTTTACTTCCTATAGCAGCATCCTTATAGAATAACGAGATTCCAAACGTTACATTTTTATTTTTATGATTTGGAAAGTGTATTTTTTACATCAATATTACGGGAGAAACATGTGGGAATTAACAAACATCCTTAGGAAAGTGACTGCAGTGACAATAGACCATTATAGTAACACGTTGCCTGTCACATCAGACCTCCGCCACGTTTGCTGAAATTCCATTGACGAGCGGTTTTTGACAAGGCCAAGGCGCTATCCCATTCAACACTCGTTTGTTACCCAGACATGTCTAACCTAAGTCACTATCCCCCTTCCTACCAATTTCCCATTCAGGGTAGTGCTGTCAGTACACCTCATGTGGTGTACTGTAGGTATTATTGCTAAAGGGTGTTTGTAGCCTTCCATTTTACTTTCATTGCTACTTTCTTTTTTTTTTTTCTTAAATCTTGCTGTCCAGCCTCTCTAGTTTTACTTCTTTGTGCACTGTGAGGTGTCATCCCATTCCACCTTTAGATCCTTATACTTCATCTCCTTTATTTTCTGGGTACCTTCATCTTTTCACTGTCTATAACAATGAATGGCCGAAAGTGCCCAAGGACCTGGCTTGACAGCCTCAGTTTCATCACATCAAATCAGATCAATTCAACCTCCTAACTATTTGACAATCTGTCTTTTTTTTTCTCCCCATGAAAACCTCCTGTGCTTCATATCATTTATATTGAACAAAGTTATGACTTTTTTTTTTCCTAGTCTCCCTCATCCTTTCTTTCTTACACAAAGGCGCAACTATTCCCTGTAATCCCACATTAGCAGCACAATTACAAGATCATAACATCATGACACTATCTCTTTTGTGATCCCGTCATTGGTGTCCTGGTTTTTTACAAACAATAAGTTGCTCTCTCTCTCTCTCGGGAATGAGCGTAGATGTATTTAAGAATAAGCTCGGCAAATATTGAAGATGCATCCCAGACCATCCAAGATTGGAAGATGCAAAATATACCGGAAGATGCGTTAGCAATTCTCTGGTAGACATCAGAGGTGCCTCGCACTAAGGGACCTGGGGCAACCCGAACGAACTGTAAGGTCTGTAAGGTCTCTCTCTCTCTCAAAGACTCCAGATATCCTCGCGAAGGTTAAGAGATTATATATACATACATATATATACATATATAAAAACATGTGTATATAATAAAGTAATTCTGTTTGATAGACCACTATAGCGATAAACTAAACCGTTGCTCAGCAAAATTACCAAGATAAGGTGAAGGAGCAACTAAATCTCTCTCTCTCTCTCTCTCTCTCTCTCTCTCTCTCTCTCTCTTCAAAATTGCTTCAGTAGTCAGATAGCCAGTTTGTCTTACCCAGGAAATTACTTCGGGGATGGATGCCTTGTCCTCTGGTGATGGAAATTCAAATGAAAGCCAGTCCGTATTATTATTAATGAATTTTTAGGATATTTCCATTATTTGTACCATTTCCGATTAATAATAGTAACATTGATTACGTACATAGCAGTTTTGTACCTTTGCAATGAACTGCATTTTAAAACGTTGGAGATGAATGCACGATCTTTCCCTCTAAAAGATGATACAGCTGAATTTTACCAAATTATTGTAACTATCATGATTAAGTGAATACTGGTTTGGAAGGATAGCGGTTTCAAGGGCTCCTTGTTTCAGCTGGTATTTTTTTCATAAATTGATGCTTTGAGGTTGTTATTGGAGGGGATTAGTTTATTACCGATTTTAGATTTAAATACGCTAGTATATATTAAAATAGGTAAGTTTATGATCTCCGACGCTGTGATCTCTCATAGCCTGGGTACCGTAGCCTTTCACAGTTTTTTAATTGTGCATTCTAGTCAAACTTGATTCCTGAGCATATATAATTTTACTTATAAATAGGACTACACGTATGCAAACACGTAAATTATATAATATATATATATATATATATATATATATATATATATATATATATATATAGAGAGAGAGAGAGAGAGAGAGAGAGAGAGAGAGAGAGAGAGAGAGAGAGAGAGTGAGAGTTTATCAGAGTTTTCCCGGGCAGCGACAGGTTGGTCAGCTAGTATATATATATATATATATATATATATATATATATATATATGTATATATTATATATATATATATATATATATATATATATATATATATATATATATATATATATATATTTCATGTGTGTGTGTTGCTGTCAGGGAAGACTGAATAAGAACCGATAAACTGTCTCTCTCTTTCTCAGATTCTAATTTAAACTCATTCATTAATATTGTTTGAGAATACACGTCTCTTTTAAATTGGAAATATTTAGATACTCTGATACGCGTTTTTGCTTCTTTCCTGTTATTAAGTGAATTGCTACAGCAGCTAGTCTTCCACTTACTCATCAGTCAGCTGAATTTATTGGAAAAAAAGTATTGAATTTTCTCATCGTATAAATAAAAATTCGATATTTCAATGTACCTATTTTTGGTGATTTTTTGAAAAACAGTAACCAACCGTGTTACTTATCGATAACCTACAACTCGTTCGTACATTTCGCCTTTGATTCACTGCCCTTTGTCATATCACACGTAACACGAATATTAATGAATTATATATCAAAAGAAAGGCAATTTATTTTTCTTTTGTGCTGAATAAAAAAA
>NC_089759.1:32036656-32059156 GCF_040412425.1 Macrobrachium rosenbergii
GCATATTTGTCGGGTGTATTTTTCGTTAATATTCATAATAATGACGGAAATGTTATGGGCATCCGAAATTCATTGTATCATATATACATACATACATACATACATACATATAAAGATATATAGATAGGGTAGATGTATATAAACTTGGAGAGAGAAAGAGAGAGAGAGAACATTAGGTTTATAGGCTAAATATTGCTGTGAAAATTACTGACGTTCTTCAACGCTTCGGTGGAGTCACCTAATATAATTTCGCCATTTCAAAAGAACAACTAAACTAAAGTTATTGTATATACAATGGAATAGTATAAAGATACCATTATCTATTATACAAAGCCAAAATTTGCACGAGAGAGAGAGAGAGAGAGAGAGAGAGAGAGA
The DNA here is from genome assembly GCF_040412425.1 of Macrobrachium rosenbergii. Lineage (NCBI taxonomy): Eukaryota > Metazoa > Arthropoda > Malacostraca > Decapoda > Palaemonidae > Macrobrachium > Macrobrachium rosenbergii. Next base: position 32,037,035 of record NC_089759.1, read on the forward strand.
GAGAGAGAGAGAGAGAGAGAGGCGCTGTACATTTAACTTTAGAAACGATAATTAAGAAAAGTTTGAAAGTTTCATACTTAACATAGTAAACGATTATAAATGGAGTTTCCACAACTTCTTGATTTAGGAATGATTTCCATGGCGCAATGCAGATATCATTTTTATCCCTTCCTTTTCTCTAATGATAAAAGAATCATATTCTTTCATATATCAATTAGGAAATGTTTTAGCATTTAGTAACCACCTTTTTAGCCACTCCGAGCAAGGAGGCTGAGGGTAGGTTCAGTCGATATTGAAACTTGAATAATTGTTGAAAACGACAATGCGTCATAATGGAGCTAACAGAAACTGGGAGTTGATGAGTGAGTGATCAGTGCATGGCCAGCAGTTAAGGGGGAATAAAATTGCTAATGGTACACTCTAGCCATAAAGCCACTGTTGTATTTAAAAGGTGGCTGGTCCCGGAAGACAGTCACCCAACAAAATATGGATTGCATCAGTCATGTACAGTTCATTGGATAAAAGATGAATAACTATGGCCAATAGTGCTGTATATCTAAACTACATATAGTTTAAAGGTTTTTGTAGTAATATATGCAAATATGTATGTATGCATGTATTTACATGGTTAATTTTATGACAAGCAGTAAATATGAATGTTATGTCCATTTCAAATTGATTTATAATTTACCAATTCATATGTGCTATGAGACGTAGGTGTTCAGCAGTTAATTGCTGATTTACTGTTTAGCATGTTGTGGAAACACCATGATTCTAAATCCACACTCTAAAAGCAGTAAATCAAGCTTGAGTTATATCCATAAGTATTCTTCACGGCCATGTAGCTGTTAATTCCTAATAAGAAGATAAAAAGTCTTATTAACTCATAGTTTCTCTTTGTTTTTGTTCTGTGACGTGAAACTAATGAAACCGAAAGCGTGAAAGCCAAAAGGCTAAAAATATAAGTGAAAAGTGTAACGACTTCGTTGAGGAAATAAATAAAATCTTATACAGGATATATTTTTATGATTTCAAAATCATTTCAGGATAAAACTCAAGTATCTTGCCCGTCCTATTTTGGGGACTTTTATGCATATGTGTAATTGTGTTGCTGAGTTCTCTAACATTTGGAAATGTGATACTGTTAGGAGAGAGAGAGAGAGAGAGAGAGAGAGAGAGAGAGAGAGAGAGAGAGAGAGAGAGGCTCCATGTAATACTGTTGTCTGGAGGGAGACATGATACAAATGACCGTGTCATTACACTGCCTGAGGCTCTGAGGCTCTTCTCTCTCCCTCCCAACAGAACCCTTCTTGCGAGTCTCGTTCGGCCTCACTATTTTCCTTCGTGTAGTTGGCCATTTGAGTCCCAAATAGGGTGATGTTCAAGAATCATGGGAAGTACTTCGTCCCTGAGTGTATGAAAGTATCCCAGGCAGTTCGGTAAAATTTGTTACTCTTGTCTTTTATAGTCAACATTCAGGAGATTGGACAGATCAATCATTCCCTTGCCCTAAGAAATAAAAGGATCCTTAACATAGTGAAGCACTCACTTATTTACGCTAACATGTACACGCACACATGTACACGTGTAATTATATATATATATATATATATATATATATATATATATATATATATATATATATATATATATATATATATATATATATATATATATACACATATACTGAACCTCTTGATTTTTTTTCGGACCGTTAGGTTGATGGGCTGCCGGATTTTTGCAATGGCACAATCCAAACCATCAGTGAGCGGTGGGATTTGAACCCCGGCCCATCAGTGTAGATATATAAAATACCATAGGCTATTGTCCAATGGTTAGAACTTTTATCCTATCGGAGTAAGATCTCTGGCTTGATTCTAGAGAGATTTAGAATTCTCCAAGGCACCTCAGGGTGGTTACAAACCGAGTGAGGAAAGACGTCGGTTTCTAACTTCATCCCAGAAGATTTCCTGACCCCGGATGGTTCACCCATATATATATATGTATTGTGTTTAAGTGCAGTTATGTATTTGTCTTTGAGGTTTAGTCTTTTTAAACAACAAAATAGAATATATCAAGCTTCCTAAAAAGAGTAAACTCATAAAATAATAATTCCTTGGAGTGGAAAGATGGTTGCGAAATTATGTCCGTGGGACAGATAAAGTGAGATAGCAAAGAGTCTCATATATGAAAAAGTGTCGCCCAGAAGCCGTGAATATCAAGTTACGACTGCGTTTACGGTCGAGCCACCGAAATGAATTCTTACATATTTCATATCCTTTATGACAAAAGCTCCGGTCATTTATCAAAGGTTCTTTAGTACGTCAAATTGTTTTATCATATTCGTTTTCCTGTAATTAAAAAGACAATAAACAGGTGAAAGTCTGTTGTGCACCAAACAAGGGTTAGTTCACGTTCCCACTTCTGTCTGCTTCATAATGTCAACTTTCTCTTACAGTCACAGGCACACGCACGAGAGCACTCGTGCGCTCTCACACACTTGACAAAACACACACACAGACATGTTATCAGATTATCTGATAAGTATTATTCACACACTTCCCCCCCCCCGCCACGCGGGCAGGAGAACTTACCTCGGGAATGGTTGGGAACATTGATAGCTGACCAGTTCCTCCAACAGCCCTCTCTCTCTCTCTCTCTCTCTCTCTCTCTCTCTCTCTCTCTCTCTCTCTCTCTCTCTCTCTACTTTACTGAAAAACTTCCTAACCTAAGTGTGTGTGTGTAAATCAAACCCCAGAATACAAAAAAAAAATTCTTTATTATGCAAATCTAACAAAGAATAGGTAAATACAAAATCACGCATGTTGGGTAATTAATCCCAATTCTGTTGTATCCTAAAGCAAAATAGACCTGTTGCAAAAAGATCATAATATGTAGGAACTAACTCCCGCTTCCCACAAACAAACCCAAAATTCACTACGTAAGTTTTTTCTGTGATCTGTAAAAAAAAAAAAAAAGGCACATAGTCACTTCAGCCCCCAGTTTCATTCTCACAAGGGGCTGTATGCCATATTAAGGTTCTAACTCACTTGAAACATTCTGCAATGGACCAAGCAATGCCCATGGGATACACAATAAAAATTATCAAACCAAGGTAAGTATTAATCTCTGCAAATCAATCAGATCTGTAATGCAGTCATAAAGATTAGTAATTTTCCCAAGTTTTCTGCTCACTTTCTGCAAATAGGAATGTCAATTCCTGGCGTGTCCTAAACATGTCCGACAGCTATGGCTAAACACAACCCAATGAAATGCCTTTCACAGGATTGCATTGCACCAACTGCTTTTCACAATGTACAAACGAACGTACACTTCATTGGGCACACCTAGGAATCCGGCTTAAACCCCCCAGACTTCTAGAAGCTTTCGAACTAGAGAACTGATGAACGGAACTTTCCACCCATCCATGTGACTCTGCCTCAAGACACATATCTTCCACCTGCGAGATATGTTAAACATTTCAAAAGATCGTATGTACACGAAAAACGTTGAACAACAGAAGTCCAGGTCACATTCTTCTTGCCTGCGAAACTGATAAACATCGCAAGAGCCTGTATTGTTTCAGATATCTCCGCACCTTATTTTATGTATACTGTATATATATATATATATATATATATATATATATATATATATATATATATATATATATATATATATATATATATATATATATATATATATATATATTATTATATATATGACTGTAAGAGAAAGTAGACATTATGAAGCAGACAGAAGTGGGAACGTGAACTAACCCTTGTTTGGTGCACATTAGACTTTAGAAATCCTTAGGTGGATAATCTTGGTAGTTGTATGGATTAGACGCTCAGGTGATTCTCAAAGTCTTTCTTTTTTTTTTTGTTCCCCTCTTGAAACCTTCACTGGCCTTTGACACCCAACGACTGGAAAATTCTACAAAGAACTCTATTATGAAAAGAAGAAGCCAAGAGCCTTGGAGTTTAACACTCCATTACTCTCACAGCATAAAAAAACTCTGTATATTAACAAGCGTTTATTGTGAGTTATCTAGTTTGACGAAAAGATGTGTTCCTATGAAGAGAGATTCCCTCAGCTGAACTATAATTATGGTCGGCTTTCTCGCAAAATATTCAAAGATAAAACTCTGATGAATTGAAACCCAACACTTCTGACAATAAGACCATCTTCACGTTGTTCTAAATGACGGGTGTTGGTTCATAAATCCTATTGGCCAATTATCATTCTTTCAGTTTGGCATATTCAGTTTTTATCCAGTCCAAACTAAATTTCATTCAGTATTTTTCTGTTTTTATTGCGTCTTATGCAGGAGTTGATTGTAGGAGCAATGGTGCCAAGAGAAATTACCTTACTCATTGCTTATTTATTTATTCTTTTTTTTGAGGCAATATTCAAAACTCTTTAAAATATCTTAATTTCGGAATATAAACGACGCTTCGCTGTAATGTATACTAAATATACCCTGTACATATAACATTGCGTTTTACTTATTATGTGGAGGAAGAGGAGGGTTGATAAGCAAATTACCAAAGTTTCTCATACATTATATTTTTGGGATTGGTGACCTTTCCTTTCATATCAGGTAAAAGATCATTATTTCTAAGAATTGGGACCCTAAAGTACTCTTTCATATTTACCGCGGAAGCCTTTACATGATCTTCACATATCTGACTTAATGTCATTACGTAAACTTAGAAATTCTTAATTAACTGTAAGATTCATGGATAAAATTTATCCATCACTAATTCTACTCACCCTTGTTTATAAATAGATATTATGTAGATAGATAGATAGGAGAGCAGGCTTCGATTCTGGACGGAGGAAGACTGAGTTTCTGCTGTCTGTTGAAACCCTCTGTGAATTAATGAACTGGTAGTTAGACGACTGTGGTAAGTAGCGGCCAGGAAAAAGAAGGGCATAAGTGAGCAACCTCATACTAAAAGATTCGATTAATCTGGAAGGCCAAGGTTTTATGGAACAACCCGGTAATGAACAAAGGATGCAGTAAAATATATTTATCAAGAGAGAGAGAGAGAGAGCAAAGGTCTGTACATATTTGATCACAGATCGAAGAACTGTATATCTGTAGTAGGGAGTAGTCCCTAAGAAATAGGTATTTAGGAAATGTTATGGTAATAATCACAGTAGGTCGTGGACACTTGAGAAACTTGGTATTCAAAGGCGACAAGACCTTCTTTAAGTTTTTTCGCATATTTATTAGTAGCAGGTTAATGACTGTTAATAGGCAAATTACAGTATCTTGCTACATACCTCCACTTTTTGCTAAGTATCAAGTATTTCTCATACCCATGACTCATCTCGTAAGAGAGTTACAGAAATGGTTTTCCATTTTGACATATTATGTTTTAAAATTAAACATTTCAAGGAAACATCGGATTAGTTAAAAAAATGTATCCTGTATGCGTGGTGCGTCACAAAACAATTACACTTGTGCACTAAGAAAATCGAATTCGGTGCCTTGGCTGTCTCTGTGTTGTCATGGAGCCACAGCCTCTTTGAGATGAGTACTATCCTTACGTGAAGGTAAGCATCCAAACTGATCCTGCAACTGGTTTGTATATAGAACAGAGACGCCAATTAAAATTAGTGTTTCATATAGATTCGCTGTTGAAGAGGCACTAACGCAGTGAGATCCTTCCTAGAGAGTACTTTAAAGATTTCTAGGCGAGACAACCCAGAGTATTCTGGATAAAGCGTGGTAAACTTCGTTTTGATTCCATGGTTACAGATCTGTAATATTGTATATATGATGTTACTATTATCATCTATATCCTCCAGATTTGCCCAGAAAGGGAACGTTATTGCAAGCTTGTGCCTCTGCACATGAAAATATGGCAACGAATGAATTTTTCAGTATTTGATGATTTTTAGATATTTCTTTAAAGAAAACTAGGTTATGAGACCATATTCTCCATGGTTGTTTTTTCATGGCAAGGAGAATGCATCAAGTTTCCCCTAGTTACAAGTCTATCCAAGAGGCAAGTCCCTGTGAACCCCCTTCCTTATAGGGAGTAGTTATTCACACTTACCGTAATGGTAGCAGATGAACAATCTCAGGAGACTGAAATTATCCAGCCACTTGTGTTGTCCATGTCCACAGCGACATGGCTGAATTTTGCCTTGTAATTCAAACACACTGGGTAATCAATTACCACGAGGTACCAGTTTAAATTCTAAACAGTACTAAACCTTTGTATGCTGTAGATCCATTTCTTAGCAGAACGACTGAAATGTTCCTTCATTCAGATGTCGACCTCGAATTGTTTACTATTTTGTAAATATTCCTTATTATTACTGAAGAACAGTAAAGTTCAAAAGCATTTTTGTTCTTTCACTTAGTATATTGTCTTCTCTGACTTCGTAAACTTTCATCAGAATACTTAATCGGTGATTCGGCTTTTCTTTAAATCATTGCCGATTCAAGGCACACTACTTGGTCAGTTGTTATTTTTTTTTATTTATATTTCATAGATCAAGGTATTGGTAAAGTGCTATGACGATCAAACAAAGCTCGGGTGGCCTTTGATTTTGGGATATCGTTCTTTGCAGTCATATTTATTATAAAATGTTCAAAGATCTATAGCCTTTTCCATATCTAAACTTGGGAACATGACACTACACAGGAAGCATGGTGGGAATTGAGTTCCATCCTTACCCATAATACGTGCAGAGCCATATAATTATTCTACTATAGTTTTTTATGTGGCTTGCATATATGAAAAATATATTACACAATAGTTTTGTGACACACTTGGCTTTACATTTTTCGACAAATCTCAGTAAGCATTTAAAAACAAAGTAGGATTTAAGATAGTCGAAAATGACAGTTTTTGCCTAAAATTTAAACGCGTAAATATAAATAATCCTGAAAAGTGACAGATCTCACTCCTGCATAAGACGCTCCAAGCCGAAGATAATTCTGCACCTCATGCTGGAATTAAAGAAAATTAATGACTCCACTATCTTTTTGCAGACGGTTTATACAAGGACCCGAACACAGCGTATTTCATTCCCATCAACGGTAAGCTTATAAATACACTCCATTGTTAACTTTCCGCGTTCGCACACTTATTTAGTGATGTTGCCGATTACATCTCTGCTCATGATAGCGACAGTACCATAATTCTGTTTTATTCCCCGCAGACCGACTGTATAGAGTACAACATACTCGTACCCTTTCTAGATTTGCCGCACACCCATCGGTATACAGAGATTCCATTCCCAGAAAAAAAAAATCCGTCCTAAAGAAAACCTCGGAAAAAAGTTTGTGCCTTAAACAAAGTCCAATACTTAAATCCTTAGCGAAAAAGCATCATCCTCTCTTATTGTCACACTTCTCCATTCTCAAGCAAAGCTCAAGAGTCCCAATATCGGAGGAAGAATTAACATCAGAAAGAGACGGAGTCGGAGTTAAAACTGTTGTTTCAGTAAACAGCTAAATCCTCATTACTGTTGCTTCTAAACCCTCCTTGAGATTCTTATTCCCTTTGACTCCTCTGGATAAACCGTAGTTTCTGTCCTGAATACGAACTATAACGCTTTGTTTTTCTCCCGCTTGACTTTTCCATGTCTTGCAAAGTCAGTGTTGCTTTTGTGTTATTTTTGTACTTGCCAGCTCATGTTATTTTGTTATTTTTCTTTTAGTACTGAAAAGAATGAGTGAAGATGTGGTTTTTGTGCTGATTTCAGTCTGGGAACATTGATGTTAGAGCCCGTTTTCATTTTTGAACATACTTTTCTTTGTTATTATTATTATTATTATTATTATTATTATTATTATTATTATTATTATTATTGTTATTACTACAACCAAATGTTCACAAGGAACAGAATACACATAGAAAAATCGTAAAGCAAGTTTCAGCGAAAGAGAATATCAGTATTCGAAAAAAAACAAAGATCATTACAAAAGATAAATACAAAAAATTATCATTGTAGACAAAGATTAACTGTTGGCTAAAACTGTGAACTCTTGTAGGATTTCTGGCTAAACGGATGTATGGGCCCTAATTGAAGTCACTTAATATGACCGTTTAAAATGCCATAATGAGCATACGAAAAACTAGAAAAAAGTAAGAACAATTAATGATAAATCTAGGTAAGGTTTAAAAGTACATGAACATTCACAACAAATGCTGGTTTGCTAAAAAAAAATACTTAACGAGCATCATTATTTGTTGTTTCGTCTCTTCATGGTGTTCCACTAAGTCGTGATCTATATGAACTCCTACAAAGATGCGCTTCTTCTTTCTCTTAAATTTGTAAGGACAAAAAGGTCCCTCTGGAACAGACTCTCTGAATCTTCTAGGAGACAAATACAAAAACGATTGTGCATATATATATATATATATATATATATATATATATATATATATATATATATATATATATATATATATATATATATATTATAGTGTATATATGTGTGTTCATAAATGGAAATAAAGAATAGATATATCTTGCATATTAACCAGTATGTGAAAATTATGTGGCATAACATTAATAACATTAGGATTCTGAAAATGTCATTTGATGTTCCATAAATATAGTATAGTTCTCATTTCAATGAAATAACAGTGATAATTATAGCACATAAGAAAATGATGATGCATACAACAAATGAAAGAATAAGAAATAAAGAAATGAAGGTTAAAAGAAAAGGAAATCAGCCATGATCAATATGGAACAAAACCCAAAACATTTACATAAATCGAACCGAGCCCTTTCCCCGTTAATTCACTGCTGACAATACTCTATATTCTCCGTAGCAGACATCAGCTCATAAACTGAAGATTAAGTTGAGGGTCTTGAGACTATTAGACAGAAATACGGGGACATTAACAATAGGCGATAATTTTGATGTAATGGGTCTTAAGAGGGAATAAAATGGGCCATCTGGAGCTCCTGGAGGAGAGACCCAATAACAGAAAATGAGTCTCCATAAAGAAGACCTCTTTACATAACTCTCACGCACCTCCTTTCCGATAGGAGCTCCCATATCTTTCCATAACGAACATTCCACGTGAAGGTGAAATGTCTGAATTTCTCGGGACATAGTCCGCTTTTTTGTGTAATGTGTTTGAGTAGACAAAAACTGATCTTGGGAATGTAAGAACTTCCGAACGCAGGTCGTTTTATGCATAGAATGAATGTTTATGTGATGTGTGTGAAGTGGTTAGTCTCTTTTATTAGAAAAAAGGGGCTGCTTGAGACATACACATGTAAATTGGGCAAGCACAACCTCAGAAGGCATATTAGAACGAAAATATGCGTTAGAGAATTATCGGAACTCAGGAAATATGATTGAATATTTAAAAACATGAGTCCAACTTGAAAGTATACATTTTTCATTCACGAGAAGAAAAAACTGATAAAAAATGCAGTAAGCTGACAGGGCGACAGAAGCCTTAGACAGAAATGGATTTAACATTCAGACTCGGGAGAGTGAATGTTATCATTTATATAAAACAGTTGTTATTTATGGAGCTCCTGAGCAGGTACATGGCATGGACAGATATATATATATATAAAATAGAAATCAAGAGTTAAAATTTTTCGTGCTTTCTTGCATATTATTGTAACAATGTTTAAAGGGAAATGTTATTACGCAGACCAGCAATTAGCATGCCACTTGAAGTATATGAGGTTATGATATGGAACGAATGTAATCCGTGTTTGAAAGTAGGAAAAAAAATTATGGCGGGATGGCTTCTCTTTCTTGCTTAATTGGGGCTTAAAAATGAATATTTGAAAATTCCCGTCTTGTTTTTTTTCAAGTGTCGTCAGTGGCACGCTTATTAATACATTGCCACTTAAAACAGGCATACACTTTGTGTAGACAGGAAAAAAACCATCAACATTGTGAAAAGGAATACTGTTGAATCTGTTAAAATGAATTATTTTTGTCCTGTGTGTGAGAAAAAATGAGGAAATGGGTAGTTGCGTAACTGGAGAGATGAATAAAATTTGGTCACTTAGAGTGAAGGTAGGATGGAGAAAAGTGTATGTATTTCGGAAGTTGAGGCAGCACGGAGGAGAACGATTACGAGGACACTACTGTCTTGATAATGTGGAGTAGGTGTCTGAAGGGCATGCAAGTGTGAGGCATTTGGCGCAATATTTGTTGATGGGTGAAGAGTTACTGTAGACATGCTGCTGATGAGCAGTCCACAAAGGTATGTGATGATAGTGATGCTATGGACGCTATCTTGATTCAGGAGTCAAAATATGAAATGACATTAACTCGAGTTTTTGACACCGGAACTACCCTATACACACAGGCATATATATAAATTTATATATATATATATATATATATATATATATATATATATATATATATATATATATATATATATATATATACACACACACACACACACACTCTCAGCGTGGAATGTGCTACGGACAAACATGTCATCTGGAAAAATTTCAAAGGGGGACTGGCCAATGGAACAGATGGAAAACATGTAACTTATTTTTGCCAGACAGAAAAACAAAGACACAGTTTTACCTTCACAACCACTTTACCAAAGAACAGAGGCGACATCACATTTTCTTGTTTGACTGACACAACAACATACTATTCAGAAAAGCAATATGAAAACTCTCTCTCTCTCTCTCTCTCTCTCTCTCTCTCTCTCTCTCTCTCTCTCTCTCTCTCTCTCTCTCTCTCTCTCTCTCTCTCATCCTACTTGTGTGACTGGAATATATACATGTTCTTGTTTTCTTGCGCATGCATAGATACATATATGCACACAGTCACTCACACGAGCACAAACATTCATACACACATACACACACATGTATATCTTGATCTTTCATTTTTCTGTTTTCATGACAATAACAATAATATATATATATATATATATATATATATATATATATATATATGTGTGTGTGTGTGTGTGTGTGTGTGTGTGTATGTATGTGTGTATGTTAGTGTATGCATGCATGTTTCCGTCTGTTTGTGTATCCTTTACTTGTCTTATATTTTCCTTCCCAGCACTGGAATAGCCCCTGAAATATGGCTACGGAAATTGTTATTAATAGAAGGAAACACTGAAAATTCCCTGTTGTCCTTTCAAAGCTGATTTATGGGATATCCATATTCTTTACGGGGCGCGCGTATGATGTGACATAAGGTATACCCCTTGTTGTTCACCCTAAAGATTTAGCATTCGGATTTACGTTTTGGGGAAGGTTCGTGTCACCGCATCCTACTTGTGTGTGTGTGCTCCCATTAGAACTGGATATAAAAATACAAAGCTTTCCGAAAGATACAGAATTTTTCTTGTACTGCTTCCTGTGTTTGCAGACTACGAGAGTGAGTGTGATCTCATTTAATGTTTTTATGCACTGGACAGTAGAGGTGGTATGATATGGTATACGGGAGGAACGGAAACGTGAGGGATGTTCGAACGGACTCCAGCTTATTCTTGATACTATCAGTGAGACCCATTTCTCTTAATATTTTTAATCATTTGTGCATAACAGATATATGGAGTTTTATCGTTTATGTTTTTTTCTTCTAGACAGGATAATCGAAAACGTGATGATCTTTCAGTTTAGCAAGCTTTCAGTGTTTTAATTAAGTAATAATACCAATGTCCGGTGCCTAGACAATAACTACTTGCTTCTTTGAATCGATATCAGCAGCACTAACTCTTCTATTGCCAACCGATTGAAAGGGATATTAAGTTGAATAGTGATTTTCCTTGGGCTTTTGTTTGCATCCACTGGTTTCAAAGGTTCTGGCTTTTCTCTCCGTCAGACGATTCAGTAATTAGGTAGTTGAGTTAAAATCTATAATAATGCCATTTAGTATGTCACAAATTTACTGTGAAGTAATATAATCAAATATAATTCATCGTGCAAAACTGATTTCGCATTTCAAGGATATATTATTATTATTATTTTTTATTATTCCCAGTGAATGGACATTTCTACAGAACGGGCCGAAGGGAGTTATAATTGGTTATCAAGCTTCCCAATGACTAAGAGAGAGAGATGGTGAATTGAGGATGATACAACTGATAACTGCAATATATGGTAGTTTCAGAAGGTCTCATTTGGAAACGGAAAGGAATCTATCTAAAAGATATATAGATAAACAAATAAAATAAGAAATTTAATACATGTCGTCGACTGAGATTCACTATTAGCCTTTTCATCAAAGAAGTTTCGTTACCAAAAAATATGAACTAAAAACATGTAGCTCTCTTAAACAGACAAAAATTCGTGACAAGTTAAGGTACAATGCAATGAGTTATAGCTGATAGAGAACCTTTACATTTAATGTCAGAAGGACAGATATCCAGCTCCTTGGAATAGGAGAAATGAGAAACTTCGACGTGAATTGTCTCAAAAACTGAAATGGAATATTTTCAAAAGCGAAGAGCCAAAATTGAATTAACTCCTCTTGAGATAAAAGAAGAAAATCATTTAGAATGTACAGCGGGGGACGTGAGGAGTAAAATATGAATTAAAATGGTATAGTGAAGCTGATGTTGAAACTTCATGCTCCTCTTCATTTCAGTGAGGTTTATCTGTTTGTTTATTTTCCAGTTCTGCGAAACGTTAGTAATCTTTTCTCCTTCTCCGATGTTTACAAAAGGCTCAGCATCACTGTGATATATCTTTCGTAGTAATTCAGACCGTTATACGCTCAGTAGGTTTCTGAAGATTTCCCGGATTGTAAGATACAACTAAAGACAGGTTATACGTTTATAACAACAACTTTTTTACAGACTCGCCGACGATAACATGCAGGACCTTTGAATGTATTAATGTTGACAACATATTGAAGGATAAGATCCTGTTGCCTATTATTATTATTATTATTATTATTATTATTATTATTATTATTATTATTATTATTATTATTATTATTCGAAGGAAGAAGACCCTCTTTAAGGCAAGTTTTGTTGAATAAAATGGCTGCATTTTGTGAATTGATTTTATACTGAGTTTTCTCAATTCTAATAATTCGCTTTTCCCGCATATCAATATTAGTCAACAATTGTCCCATGTTCATATTATTATTATTATTATTATTATTATTATTATTATTATTATTATTATTATTACTGCTACCTGATTCAGTGGTAAAAATAAAACAAAACAGCGCAACGTAATTCTGGTTTGTGGTTACTGATGTAACATCAGTAACCACAAACCAGAATTGGTATCCTCAGAAACTACTGTTATTGGTATTCAACTACGACGAATTGACCCAGGAACTAAAATGGAACATTAGCCAAATCGAATAGCAATAACAGAACTTACTAGCGTTGAAATAAGAAGAAAATAATTTAGAAAATACAGCGGGACATGTGAGGAATTATAATATAACATGAGACTTAAAATATAAATTTAAATGGTGTCGTGAAATCGGTGTTGACACTTCGTATTCCTGTTCCTTTCCGGGAGGTTTATCTGTTATTTATTTTCCAGTTTTGCGAAACATGGTTAATCTTCTCTTCTCCTCTGGTGTTTATACAAAAGATTCGGCATCACTGTGTCGTGTCTTTCGTAGTAATTCAAACAGTTATACGTTCAGGAGGTTTGTAAAGATTTCTCCGTATTATAACTTACAACTAAAGACCAGGTACGTGTTTGGAACAACAAATTTTCACAGATTTTCACCGTGGATAACATGAAGGAGGTGTGAATTGGTTAATATTGACAAAATCTTGAAAGATTAAATCCAGTAGTTTATTATTATTATTATTATTATTATTATTATTATTATTATTATTATTATTATTATTATTATTATTATTATTATTATTATTATTGCTTGTTGTATGTGGTAAAAAAATAACGAACGAAGGTAACATATCAGGTTAGTGTTTACTTGTGCTATATAAGATTGGTATCTCTCAGAAACTTTTGTCACATATTAATATTATTATTCAGCGACGACGAACTGCTTTGCTTTAGGTATTATTATTATTATTATTATTATTATTATTTATTATTATTATTATTATTATTATTATTATTATTATTATTTTGGTGAAACGTAGTTGGAGATACGTTGGGGCTTGGTGATATTTTTCTTAATAATTTCTACCTTTACATATTTTGCTGGATCAGGGGTCATTTTAAGGCAAATGATAATTTTAGGACTCTAGTGCTCATATTTCGATACTTTAGGTTTGATGATTATTTTCCTTCAGTATTGTTAATGAAAGCTGTCAGGTGGAGTCGTTGATTATTTCACTACAACTTTTTTTTTGCACTCTTCCATTTATAGGTCACTGTTTCATTAGTTTCATTCTTTTCGTTTCTACATACATTTTTCTGTGGTAGTTATTGTCCTTAAAGTAATGTTTTTAATTTCAGGGTGTTTTAGCATGTTCAGATGTCAGTTTAAAAGGTAAAATGCTATTCCTATTTATGAAATTGTGAAACTAGATACTTCGAAGGCTGATAATTATTTCCCGTCAGTGTTTTGACCAATAGTTTCATGTGATAACTCAATTTAAGGACCAAAATTAAGAATTTTTCAGTTAAGATAGGGGCCGCTGGTCTTTTGATTTTTTTTTCCAGAACAAAAGATTAACTTCAAATGATGAAACAACGGCTTTGGTGGACTGGGTTATCCCTGGGGTACAGGTTGTTATTTCGGTGTGGTAGGGAGATGGTCGGTTGATGGGCGGGCCTACTGGGCGCTGGAATTTGTAGACGATGTTAGTCTTCACTTAATAATGGAGTAGGGGAACTGGTTTATTCTGTTGCTGAATCTCGTTTTCATGCATTAAGTGCGTTTGGTAGAATGGATAGCTATATAGTATTTCCAAACCTTCTTGTCGTTTTGGGCAGGGGCAAGGGTGGGGAGTGGCTCTGCCATATCAAATGTCTTCAGTCAATTTGGCTAGTGTTTGAATGCGCTGCAGACCTCAAACATGCTAAAGTAATTAGTGCTAGACTTTCTTTTTATCATAGTGAGACCCTTCTTAGTATTTTACACTGGGTAATGATTTCAACAATTCTTTTTTTCTTAAACATGGCACAGATTTTGAGCTACGTTGCCAGTTCTCGCAAAAGAATCTCGTCCAAGCTAGGTCCCTTGTGAAATGAGAGTGGGAATAAGAAAATCTTTAAAGGAAAATATTGCAGGATTGTGTCGAGTATTTTAAACTACAAAAGCATGTAGAGAATGAACTCTTGAATACTTCTCTTTGCACAAAAGGAAAAAATGTTGAGAAATGTTATATTTCTTAAGGGCAGGGAGAGGATGAATCTGCATATACCTAAGAAAAGAATTCCTCTAATATATATACACCTGGACTCTAAGAATACTTATAAGACAAGATCAACAGAAAGAGCGCAAAATATCAACGTAACTTGTAACAAAACATTTTCATATTTCCATTTGCAACTATTGAGGAAGATAGGAAGAAAGGAAGTATAACAAACGACTTCGAGTCAAACATTTTTTTTTCCTCACGTCGTGCCGTCCAGACTTTTGTTGTTTTCGAGGATACTCAGTAACTTCGAAAACAACAAAGGCTTGGACGACACGACGAGAAGGGAAAAAAAGAACTTGTTTGGCTCGAAGTCGTATATTATACTTCTTTTCTTCCTGTCTACCTCAGTAGTTGCAAACGGAAATATGAAAATGTTTTGTTACAAGTTGCGTTGATATTTTGCACTCTTTCTGTTGATCTTATCTTATAAGTATTCTTAGAGTCCAAATACCTAACGAGATTTACCATGGATGCATTCAAGGAGAGAAGGCCCAAACAAGGGTTATTATTGCTCCTAAGGATCAAGATTAACAAGGAGTAAACGCGGCCACTTCCAACTAAGCACAACTGGCAGCTTAGGAGGAAACGCCCAAGACGACAAAAAAGATTGGAAATAGTATAGTGGGTAAGACATTGTCACCTATGATTTTCGAAGGCCATCTTCGTCGTACCATTGATTCATCGGAATCCTGAGCACTCTCGCAGTGTCCTTGTTCGAGATCCGTTGTTAACAAGGATTTACAATTTTCAGTCGAGTTCATTTTTAGCAAGGGCATGTGGAGCCGCATACGAGCGACACCACCGGTGGTTTTGATACGAGACACATCCTGACGAAGTTGTTGATTACGGACTTTTTCTGTTTGGAGGGACACTCAAAAGTGGGTCCTGGGAAACAAGGAAGTCAAGAGTGGAGGGTGTTATTGCTAGCCTTTTAGCACAAAAGCGGAAGTCGGAGTATTGTTTGAGTTTCCTCTGTAGGGTTTCGATGTCTTTCTTTCTTTGAACCCTGACGAAGGCGCCATCTATGAATACCCAATAAGTATGTGGGGCGCGTAGACGAAAGGATCTACTTCTCAACCATTATTATTATTATTATTATTATTATTATTATTATTATTATTATTATTATTATTATTATGGAAAATGGCCTGAAAATTAAAATTAAAAAAGTGAAATTAAAGATCATGAAAATTTTTTTATTCAAGTAAAAGTGTAGAATTTATCAATAACCTATTTTATTACTCATTCAATACAACTGGAAAAGGCTGAAAAAAAAAACGCCCATAATGTATGCTGGTTAGTTCACAGAAGTCTTGGAAGCATTTAAGATACTTTATCCTTAGGAAGCGCAAAAGAAATATCTATTATGATTGGGCGTGTTATGCTGCTCTCTCTCTCTCTCTCTCTCTCTCTCTCTCTCTCTCTCTCTCTCTCTCTCTCTCTCTCTGCATAACATACTCATGCGTGGATATAAAGATATAAAGCCAAAATTTTAATTACTTGTTAGTTGTAAACTCATGTATATACATGCCAGGTTTGAGAGATTTCAAATGGAGGATTTCAAAAGAGAGACAATAAATCCCGTCAATAATTTTGGTAAACCCTTTGGATGCATAAAAGGAGTTCTCATAAATCAATAAAGCATTCGTTAAGTGGAAGCTGTAATTTAGCACCATCCATAATCATTACTGTAAACCCTATACCCTTGTGCGTCCAGCTATTAGTCACAATTATTCAATCAAGTTTACCGGAATAAAATTGTTATTGCTCTTTCCAAATTACCATTACCACGAGGGCGCACTTTTCTGCGCTTAAAATTAGACCGTGATGCATTTCATAATTAATAACGTCAACCTTTTCCTTATAAATTTTTGTGTGAAAAGCTCTAGTTCTTCATGGCCAGTTATATATAAAATTCCCTGTTCTCTCTGTATTTGTGGATATGCAGGATCCTGTATCATTCCATTTTTCGTTTTCTGTAAAAAAAAAAAAAAAAATATTGTGCCGGCTTTGTCTGTCCGTCCGCACTTTTCTGTCCGCCCTCAGATCTTAAAAACTACTGTGGCTAGAGGGTTGCAAACTGGTATGTTGATCATCCACCTTCCAATCATCAGACATACCAAATTGCAGCTCTCTAGCCCTAGTAGTTTTTATTTTATTTAAGGTTAAAGTTAGCCATAATGGTGCTTCTGGCAACGATGTAAGATAGGCCACCACCGGGCCGTGGTTAAATTTTCACTGGCCGCGGCTCATTCAGCATTATACCGAGGCCACCGAAAGATAGATCTTTTTTCGGTGGCCTTGATTATGCACTGTAGCGGCTGTACAGAAAACTTTTCTTCGGCGCATTTTTTATTTCTTATATAATGATATAAATTCCGGAAGACCAAAATCAATAGAGGACTGAAAAGTTGTTCAGTGTTTGCACATAGTTTTTCTTTTATTCCCTTTGTTACTTATAAAATATGAACTGAAAAATGTTCCTGGAAAACTCCTGAATGAAGTTCAACTATTCCCATGAATTTTTCAAAACGTAAATTCACTGTTGATGTTTGAAATCGAGGAAATATACATTTCATTGACGAAAATGGCATAGCATTTGTGTATGTAAGCAGTTTCAGGGGTGCACAATTTATTATTTTTAACTTGCAATTACTCATGATTGACGGTGATATTTTTTTGTTAGTTTATAATGAAGGAACACTCAGTCATTCTTTTTAACTCATGCTAAATTTCATCTTATTATTACTCAGCCATGTAACTGATTTTGTGCATGATTCATATACTCCAATTTAATTAAACTAATATCGCTTCTAAAATATAATAGAGAGTTTTATAAGAAGGTTAAGCAAGTTGATGCCGTTTGCAGTATGATAGGATAATGTCTTTTTCTTTTGAATTGTAAATCGTCGTTTTGAGATCTTTTCGTAATCAGTCAGAATATACGCGTTTTCATCGCTTACGTTTCTAATATTTTAATAATTTTTAGACGTTGTAAATACTCTTGTATGTTTTGGGATGATTTAATTAACGTACATTTGTCAAATATTTTATATCATACTGAAAAATAATGGAGAAAAAAGATAAATAATTTCCTGTTAAAATTACTGTATTTATGAAAATGGCATCTCAACAAGAAATGTTATGACTGTAGTCCTCTTCAATACTAGGTTGATATCAGCCTAACTAAATTTAAGGATATTGCTAGCGTTGTACGCTGTTAAATATCTGTACATATGATAGTAAGTTTAGGTTGGACAGAGGAGCACATAATCTCCTTTCAAAGACTGTCTGTGATACGATAATGCTATTAGCTGCATGTTGTCATGGTTTCTTTGATATATGTTCCTTATTATATACCTGCATTTATCCATTAGTTTGCCTAGAAATCTCTAGTGATTTGGGATTTATTCCTAATTTTTATCTATCTGTTCTCTTTCTTTTATGCAGAAGTTGGAGCCTCTCTTCTGTTTAAACCTTGGGTGGATTTTATCATTTGTCCTTTTTTATTAATTACGATGTAAATCATTGAAATTAAACAAATTCTTTTTATTATGAAATTAATCCCATAATATACATTATCCATCTGTTATCCCAAAGCTCTCAAAATGTCAGAGTCAAATATAAACAGGAAAGACTGAAATCTTTTAGCCAGAGATTTTGTCTCTCTCAATGACAGATTCGTGACTGAGAAAACCGCTTTATTATTTATGATGAGTGTGAATGTTTAAGTAATGTAAACGTCAATCCACCGCCAATATTTTTACGTTTTGTTCAGGAAAGTTGGTGCTGCTGTCATATAAATTGTCTAACAGATCAATTTCATTATGTATCCATAACTCGAGAAAAACTGACGTTACTCTGAATATATTCACGTTCCGTGGAAACACCACCAAATGCCTCCCTGAGTGTAAACTCTTTTTATTTATATTTTATTTTGAGGTTTAGATTTATTGGAGGCGATGAAAATATATTCTGTTAGGCTGCATATTTCATTCATGCTTTACATATCGTTCTGAGTAGTCCCAACTTAGGCTATTTCTACTATAGAAACTATAAACCATTAGCCAGATTCCAGTTTATGTTATGAAAGAATGGCAATAATTGAATTCAAACTTACAAAAGAGAGATATTAAGATGAATTTTAGTTTTTATTACATTTTTCCTTGAACTGCCATGAAACACCGTTGCTTATTATATAAACTTTGTAAAAAATAAAAAGCCCTGCTACTGACCGGCGGTAAACCAACTAAGATTAATGGAGCTTTGGAGTGATGAATGAAAAGCATAAGGAAATAATCCACCTGTTATATTTTTAGCCTACGAGAATTAATCGTTGCGAATTAAACAGAAAAAAGGCCCCATTTGAATAATCGCTCTTATTTTCGGGCCATAAACTCTTCCAATAAATCCCAGTAAATGGCGTCATCTCTCTTACTGATTAGCCCTTGCCATTAATTGCTGTAAACCACGCGAATTCATAGTCACGTTAAATGTGATTATGTTAGAGATAAACGTGGATAATGCCTGCAGTCCTCAAGAGAGGCCGTCTTTTCTGACATGAGGCTGTGTATTGATTTGTCTTTATTTATGTGTTATGCTTTGCGATTTTCTTTCACATCTTTTACGTTTTTTCAGATTTTTCACATTTTTCACATAAGGTTTCTTATCCCTTGGAAATCTGTTTTGCAACATGGTGGTCTTCGAGGCATATTCCATGCGAGTGAATGTACATTTTGATGATAATAATAATGATAATAATAATAATAACAATACTTTTTTCTCAAGGAAAATTTCATTAATAAAATTGGAAGAATGAATACAAATGTTTATTTATGGGTGCAAGATAATAAAAAAGGAGATTACGCTAGCGTGAGGTCTTTCATCATCTTTATCACTTAGCTAAGTAGAAAAACATACTGTATATTATATGGATGATAGATTAATGACAAAAAAAATTCCATGTTGAAACGAATTTTAATTGAATGATTTGTGAGACCTAATTCGGCAGTACTGAAAAAAAAAAAAAAAAAAAAAAAAAAAAAAATATATATATATATATATATATATATATATATATATATATATATATATATATATATATATATATATATATATATATATATATATATATATATATGTACAATTCTCTGGTACGTTAGGGCAGGAGCCCGCTTGGGGAAAAACCTCAGGTGCGGAGTACTTAGGTTCCAACTTCTTTTGAGACCTGCGTGAGTGATTTACTAACGGCCTGGGCTCTCACTTGAAAGACTGGGGTTCGGTACCGATGTGAGTCTGAAATTTAATTCTGTGAAATACGTTATATATATAATACATATACACACAGATATATATATATATATATATATATATATATATATATATATATATATATATATATATATATATATATATATATATATATATATATATATATATATATACATATACAAGCTTTCATGTGGCAGATAGTTCACGGTGCCAGCTCAGTGTACTCGAGGGGTGACCTTATAAAACGGCTGAAAGGATACCATAATCCTTTTAAATTTTAGTTTGGTCGTTTCGGGGTTTGTAAAACCGCCAGGTGTTTCAGAATTACAAACCCAAATGATTGTTTATTACGTGTTGCAGTAGCTCCTTTTCTCTTTTATGAAAAGACTGCTAATTGCTGTTTATTTTTATTTCAGTTCAGGAAAGATTAGACCCAAAATTTTACAAAGAAACATTTTATCTTCTTGGAACAGTATCGCATAAGCGTCTCCTTTTTCTTAAAAATGTTAAGATTTTTTTTTTCTTTTCAGCTGAAAGCTTCTTATAAACGCGACTTGAAAAAAAAACAGTCTAAAATATATTTAACTATATTTTATCTCTTCAGCCTAGTTTTATGCACTATTAGTTACACCATAATCGATGGTGTGTGTGCGTAAAATGGCTTCTTGTCTCAACAACCCTTCTATGCCTCAAAAGGTAAATTTTTCACAGTTCTTCATTTTCGAAAGTATTTATTACACCAAACCTTTCCACAAACTCTGTAGAGCAAGTGTAGGTCGTCCAATTCACGTCTGATTTTCTTTTTTCATAAAACTGTATATGTAGCATTCCATATCTTCCCACTTATCAAGAGCATTTATAGATACAAACCCCAAGCCCCACCGTCTATCGAAAACAAATCTTTCCTTTCCCGTGATAAACGGCTAAATTGTACTATTTTTATAGGTCCAAAACCTTTTCCTATTCATATACTTGGTCCTCCCACATAATCGAAGACCCATGCACGAATCGTCGTCGTGTCAATAACTTCCTGACAGGTTTGGGGTCTTTTTGGAAGAGTCCAGTATCATGGGAAATATGATATTTGGCAAGACGGCCCAATTACTGAGGAACATAATTTTGTCCCAATTTTTGAATTACTGGAGATGGAAAAGTGCAAAGGAAGAAGGATAAATTATGGATGAAAACTTCATTGCAGAAAAACTTCTTATGATAGTGAAGACCCTCTTATTGAATATATTATATTATCCACCTCTTTGTTTTCCTGTACATGATCTTGTTTGTAATGTATTGTATCTCAAATAATTTCCTTTTTCCTTTGCTAAACTTCAAATTTCCATTCCCAAAACTTACTCCCATCTTCCACTCCTCCTATACATCAAAAGGATACCCTAAAGACTCTGTTGCCTGATTTTGTATTTTCATTTTTATATATATATATATATATATATATATATATATATATATATATATATATATATATATATATATGTGTATATGTGTGTGTGTGTGTGTGTGTGTGTGTGTGTGTGTTTGTGTAAACAGAATGAAA
>NC_089759.1:32064156-32094156 GCF_040412425.1 Macrobrachium rosenbergii
ATCTGTCTATCTTCTTTAGGATGGTCCTTATTTCCTTTGGACGTCTTCGAAGAACTGAATTGGAAATATTTCCCCAGATACACATACACACACTCACACACATACATATATGTATAGATAAATATAAATATATGTATGTATATATATATATATATATATATATATATATATATATATATATATATATATATATATATATATATATATGTGTGTGTGTGTGTGTGTGTGTGTGTGAGTGAGTGTGAGTGTGTGCTCACTTAGGGGATTATTTAAAGATCACATGAGAAAGATTTTTACGTTGAGTAAGTTTTATTCCATCCATGCGAAGAAAGAAAAAAAAAATCACAGTAACAATTCCACAGATTGAGTAAGAAAAGGGACGAGTCTCAGATCCTTCTTTATCACCATAAGAGCGGCAAAGGAAAACAAAGGGGGAACGGCGACAGATAATCCATTTCCCAGCACCAAAGAGAATGCTAATAAAGCCCAGAGCATTCTCCGGATTTCCTATGGAGCTGCCACATGCACGAGACTTTAATGAACGGGTGGTGATGTAACGTTATCCTTCGAGAGATTATTCTGAAATTTTTGGAAGATTATTTCACAAGTTATTTTCAAGTTTTATTTTTATTCGAAGAGTAATTTCTTTTTATATACCATCTCTACTTTCTTTGCTTCCATTTTTTTATAGGCAAAGGCTTGTGGATTGGCAATCCAGTGGCCGTTGGTTGGAGAGAATCAAAAGAAAAAATAGGTACAAAAAAAAAAAGGCCGTGAATTACACTCAAACTATCCAATAGAGCAGCCCCCTATGGACTGCAACCCTCCTCTTGCATGTACCAAGAGCAAATAATACCATAAAAAGCACAATACAGAAAAATCTATAGAAAATGTTTGTAGATGTGATATAATGGAAAATATATTTTACTATCGGATTCGTGTGATGAATGAGAGAAATGGTAAATAATTCACTTTGGTAGCCAATATATAGTAGTTTAAATGATATAAAGTTGTAACAAGAACTGAAAATGGTCTTCATATCATTTAGTTTAGTTGTGAAAATATCACACACACACACACACACACACACACACACACACACACACACACATACACATATATATATATATATATATATATATATATATATATATATATATATATATATATATATATATATATATATATATGTATATGTGTGTATATATATATATATATATATATATATATATATATATATATATATATATTATATGTATAAGCAATCAGGCCAAGTGGACGCCTGGCTGAACGGTGAAGCCTTCGGCTTACATTCTTAGCTTTGTATGTCCATCCCGGCCTACCGCCTACCAATTCTTCTGGTTATAAATGAAAAAAAAAAGTTAATGGGGCTTAACAACCTATTCCTAATCCATGAAATTGAAAATTACGGTGTAAGAGATATTCAACATCAGATGTCAGCTAACTTAGAACCCCATTTGGAGAAATTTCCTTAAACACGAATATGGTTAAATAATAAAGATGTCTATTTTTCGTCATGAAAAGCACATTTAGAAAAGACAATTGAATAGGTTTTTTCCATTAATAAGCCGTTTTCCCTAGTATATGTCAGGAGCCATAGACAGACAAGAAAGTATTTACTGCGATTTACATTTCTATATGCTGATTCCAGGATGAACCCCTTAGCAAAGAATTTCTTGAAGATCATTATCTTTACAAGCTTGATGGTGCGCGCTACCCGTCATGTCTCCCCTGCTCTCCTGATCCCTCTAGCTAACCCGCCCCCACCCGGGGCAGACAAACAGGTTTGCAAGAGGTGGATGTGTCATGTCTCCCCTATCTTCCCGATCCTCTACCTACCCTCCCCCACCCGGGACGGACAAACAAGAAAGATCCACTCGGATTTTATTATTATAGAAACAGATATTTTTAAATAGAGGGATCATACGAGGCATGGAACTCCCCCTTAGACACTACGACTGGCAGCTCCCACTGGGTGCTGTCACATGAGCTATTTATTTCAACATTTTGTGTTTACTTGCCAAAGATAAAAATGCTCATGATCTCAATGTCTGATACGTAATTACTGTAAACACTTACTTTTTTGCCTGCGACTGTTAGTAGATCCGTTCAGCAACTGGAACGTTTGCCTCGAATATAAATTCCAGTGTTCCTAGTTTTTGCTACGGCATTTTAACTTACATAAAATAACGTAAAGCTAAAAATAAGCCATTAAAAGAAAAATTCGTTCCCAGAACAAGTTAACAAAAATACCTCTTGTTTTCCCCAGGCTATGAGCTTTTACATTATGTTGAGTTTAGCTATATTCCCCTCAGATTGGAACATAAAAGACATATCTTTGCCTGTGAAAAACAAAAATGAAACTTGACGATCATAAGCTATTTCAGTCTTGCCATCACTCTTGCGAAAAGAGTCGATATAATGTTCAGGTAAACAAGTCTACACCAAGCGAGAGGAAATCTTTATTTCTAAAAGTTTTCCCAAGATAATCTTCTGATGGAAACTCATTTTTGTCGTTGCTGCACAAAGAGAACAATGCACCGTTATTACTCCTGCCAGGAATTTGGTTTGACGAAGAAGGCGTCGGTGTTGAGAAAAGAACTAGGTTTTAATTAGAAATTTAGGATAGGGAATTATTTGGTCAAGAGCGTTAAAGTAACTGATCAATCTTATATAATAATTGCCCAGCCAGAGGATGTTAAGGATCTTGCAAATGAAACGGTGAAACCTTAAATCACCAAGTAACTCGTAACCAACAACTGGAGCTGGACCCTGGTCCTCTGCAAATGTAATTCCCATTCCAATTCTTTTATTTTTGATAATTAATAACGTTGATAAGGGAGACAAATGTCATGACAGTTTCTTTGCTGGACAAAGTCGAAATGAAATTTAATAACTTTTAACCGATGCAAATTGGCCATCCAAGTCTGAAATATTCATTTCTGCAAGTAGGAGATTCCGTTGAAAACCTAAGCTGGGTGTATGTGTGCTTGTGTGTATGCGCGGGTGTATTTATGTCATTGTTATAAGAGCATGCGTTATTATAAGGACAGAAAATGTACAGTAAGTATGCGTTATTATAAGGACAGAAATTGTACAGTCAGGTCCATGTAAATATTTTGTTTGAATTTGCATCTCCATTCTAAACTAATGGAACCCGCCGGCCATACCGAACGATATACGATAACGATAGCATAATATCTTTATATAGTCAGAGATGCTTCACTCCCCATTAGTTTATCTATTGCTGAGGAATATAATAATGACGCTCAATTACTTGTAATTATTCCGTTTTTTCGGGCGAGAGTTCATCCTAAAAGAAATGTTCAAAATAGAAGTTTTCCATTTCTCTTTGGTGTTTCCCGGTGGCTTCTTTGCTTGTTTTTCCGAAAGAAATAAGGATGGACAAGAAAATTATTATTATTATTATTATTATTATTATTATTATTATTATTTAAATAAATTATTATTATTATTATTATTATTATTATTATTATTATTATTACTATTATTATTATTATTATTATTATTATTATTATTATTATTATTATTATTATTATTATTATTATTAATGGAACCAACCAGAAACTAGGAAGAATTTCACAGAAACAATAACTGTATGTAACTATATGACTCCAAGGAACGATTAGACATTAAAAAACGCACGATTAGTGTTTGTGGAACTTAATCTATGATAAAAAAACCAACATCGATAACCGGTAATTCAATTAATTACACGAAGAGCTTGCGAGTGAATTCATAAATTATTATTTTAAAATTATTCCTTAAAAAAATTTATAATTTATTTAGCTATACAAATGATGATTTTTATTGGGTATTAAAATCAGTTCTAAAAATACTTTGAAAAATGTAAAAAGGTGAAATAAAACGACGAATGCATTAGTCAGCGCTGCCAAACAAGTTTCCTGTCTCAAACTTTTGGGATATTTGCTGATGTTAAACACTGGTAAAATGGGTTGGCTTTTAGGTGCTTCCCGCGTTGCATTTGATGAGATTTTCATTCTTTAATTTTATGTATATATATATATATTTTTTTTTATATATATTATATATATGTATATATATATATTTTTTTTTTTTTTTTTTTTTAGAGTGATGGATCTTGTTCAAGAATTTTTTATTTTCCAATTCAAAACCATTAATATATGACGGCAGACCACACTTTCAGGTTGTTTACGTTTTCGTAAATGGTGACTCTCTTATTCCATTATCAGTAACTCGTTATATCTCTCTTTGGGACATTTTCTGTATGTAGTTTCCTTGACTTAAAACCCTCTGTCATTTAGAAGGCAAGTCGAGGTTAAATCTGTGCCTTTTTGCTGATATTTCTTCACTGGATTTTCAGTGTCTGTGCTGCAAAAAAAAAAAAAAAAAAAAAAATTCTCCCATCCCACCGGCCTCTTAGTTTAGCAAGATATCTCAAAATATATAATTGAGGTAATAGTTACTTTCTCTACAATATAGGAGATGTAAAGTTTAGAGATGTTTTGATAAAACAAATTTTAATCTAATTTTATTTGCAAATTGTTTGTTTCATATCTCAGAGTTTTATTAACTGTCAACACAAATTTTTCTTTATGCACAATGAAAATTTTCAGATCATACGTATGATGTGAAAGCTAACGCGAACGAATCGAAAACGACCTCTGATTCATTGCATGCTACATCTGAGATTTGCAAGGAATCCTCGACATAGTGGCACATTTACGGTTAAGGACACCTTATGAAAACATTGCAAAGGTAGAGCTTTCTTTCTTGCCAAAGGTAAAGTTTCCAAAAGGTTTCATCATAAATGTGTTTGTCACTATCAAAAATATTTGCATCGTTCTCTTTTTCCTTCCAATTTATATTTTTATCCTAGATCATAGGTTTCCCGTCTCGTTTCAGTCTGCACTACCAGCTTTAATAACCTTAGTCTTTTAAAATAATTTTCATTCTCTCTCTCTCTCTCTCTCTCTCTCTCTCTCTCTCTCTCTCTCTCTCTCTCTCTCTCTCTCTCCCTGACATTATTTTCCATGTAAATATAAAATTTTTCAGAGGATACCACAATAACCTAGCACCAACTTTACCTGGCTCAAATAATAGCCTCAGTACATTAGATTTTTTTTTTTTTTACAATAAGGAAAAACTATTAAGTTCCCATACCTTCAATGGCAAACGCCATATTGCCAGAAATCTAGAAGCCTTGCAATTAAACGCTTCAAAAGGAAATCTCAATTAAATAACACACCACCTCCCCAGGTCTTCTTCATCCGCACATAGACTCAGGCATTTTCCACTTATTACGTCACAGCCTGGAATACTGAATAAACTGACCTCGCATCTAAGGGTTAGTATTCCATTCCGTCTTTTAGATGAAAATGTGAAGGGAAGGTTAATTTCTCTTGTTACTTCCCTAACTGTTAAAGAGCTAAGCATCGTACGTTTCCTGACGGTATTTAACATAATTTCTTTCTCTTACACAAGAGAGAGAGAGAGAGAGAGAGAGAGAGAGAGAGAGAGAGAGAGAGAATGAATTTATTTCCAACTTTTGAGCTTGGGTTATTAACGTTATTCAATTGCAGAAACAGGATATGTGGTTTTGAGACGTAAATATGATCAGGAATTTTTTTAAGTAAGATTTCATATTTTAAGAGTGAAAAATATCCTTGAGAAAAATTGGTGTCCTAACTGCATGTAATCAAAAGCTCGTTTTACTTTGAAATTAAGAAGTATTAGAAATGAAAGATAAGCATCCTTGTTTCCAGAAAGTTTGTTCAAATAACTAAATTATTATACTATTAATTCTTTCCAAGATATGAGAATTTATTTTATCCTAATGTAATTTCGTGGACCTGAATGATTTAAAATGTTCTTTGGAGTGATGACTTTATTACATTAATTTTTGTCACTGTTGTTATCAATAAATGTGATCGTCTATTAAACTGATTTGCGGATGTGACAAAATTACAAAGTATAGAAAGATTATCAGTAATGAAAAGAAAACTATGCTTTAAAATATATCATAGTGTTACCTTTAAATGTTAGAGAAATATTAGGGTATGATAAATCCTAATAAACCATCAGGATGGTGGACATACTGGACATAACGTGGATGATAATTACACATTTATGTGACATAAGAGTGTTTCATAAAATGCCAAAGGTAAAACACATACACACAAATTGTAATAAACTTTTATAAATTTGATTCTACAGTTTAACGAATTCAGTATACTATTACGTGCTACTGATTCCTGGAAATTTACATATCAATTTTTGTTATTATTGACAAGGCTTAATATTATTTCATGAAAAGACCTTTATATGTATGTGTATATATATATATATATATATATATATATATATATATATATATATATATATATATATTTATATATATATATAAGATATAGACAATTCTTAATGACTGATGGCTCTCTCTCTCTCTCTCTCTCTCTCTCTCTCTCTCTCTCTCTCTCTCTCTCTCTCTCTCTCTCTCTCTCTCGTAACCGAGCAGAAAGAGAAAATAAGGATTATTATATTCTATATTTTCGGGATTCCTCTTATAAAAGCCCTTTCATGACTCCATCTGCATTTTATAGCCTTTGGCAAGACTCTTATCTCATCCTTCAGTTTTTTATTTCTTTTCACTGAACGTTCCTCATCATTTAATTGGGAATCCTTGACTTTACGGCTGCTTATTAGTGCACTAACGATCTCCATCCATGATGCGTCGATGACCCGACCTCTCAAATTTGAGGAAAAATATTTTGCTCTTTTCTCTTTGAAGAAACCTTACCTAGAATTTGATGTTTTATAAACCCTCAGTCATTGTTACCGAACATCACATGGGAAATTGAACTTGAAAAGAGATGCAATTGTAGCAGCAGTATATATTGCTGGTAATATGGATAACTACTATTATTAGGAAATCAAGCAGAATCCCTTAAAAATTTACAAATGCTTCACTATTTTAACTTTTTTTTGTAACTAATTGTGAGCG
Source organism: Macrobrachium rosenbergii (assembly GCF_040412425.1). Classification (NCBI taxonomy): domain Eukaryota; kingdom Metazoa; phylum Arthropoda; class Malacostraca; order Decapoda; family Palaemonidae; genus Macrobrachium; species Macrobrachium rosenbergii. The sequence goes on from NC_089759.1 coordinate 32,071,184, forward strand.
ACCATACACACCCACATCCAACAACACACGCATACATTCCCCCATTCACATCCACATACATGCGGTTTTTTTTTTTATTTCACCACACTCCTTATTTCCAGATTGACATAACCTTTTCGTTCTCTACAACTCTTCAGGAATTCATTTGCTAACCTTTCCTTGGCCCCAGTTGATGCTGGGACCCATTTACAACTTGGTTGTGTGTTGGATGGCAGGAAGAACTCGAACCACAGTCCGTGCATTTCTCTTTCACTTCCCAAATAAAACCACAGACGCAACTACTTCAGCAACTGGGTTTTACATACAAATATTTGATAAATATTAATTTTTTTGGCGTCTGGTGTATGCAAACGGTCGTTTGGAAAAGGATGAAACTGCAATAAACTTACAAAGTAAGCTTCCCCAAACGTGGATGCCAACATGGACACTGAGATGAAAGAACATTAATATGTAGGATTACGTTACCAAACACGTAAACATATATGCACAGGAACGGCAGTAAAATAAAAAATATATGAATGTCATTAGTTCAAGGATCTTCATTAGCTACTATTAAATTTTTTATGAGCATCAGCTTCAAAAACTCCGCTGGGAAATCATTGACACTGGCCATTCCATAATTTGGATGCGTTTGATGTGAAGAGAATAATATTAATTTTATGTCATTTCATCTTTACACTAAAAGTGAAATGGGAAAACCGTCACCTTCAACCTTTGATATTTCGTACTAATGGGATCCTGAAAATGGTATGTTTTCAGTTTTTTTTTCTTTTACGTGGTAGGGCACAACTTGATCATCGTTTAGGTGTCACAATATTGTATGCGAAAAACAATTTGTGCATATTTTACTGAATAAGGCGAAAATAGCACGTTTTCTATACCGCTGGAGTTCCAAGCAGTGTCGTAAATCAATGTTGAACTGCATTTGTTCTGAAAATGGATACTAAGAATGAAAACCTTTGTCGTTGTCACAGAGGCTTGAATGGGCATCGCTTTCACTGAGGCGTATTCCGATGATGTGATAAAATTCATCCGTTATATGGCTGCGTGCGACAAATGCACTACTCGGTTAACATTGTAGTGGTGGGTTAATATCGATTCTAATTACAAATACCTGAGTTCGGCAGTGATTTGTAGGTTGGAGTCGGTTTCAACTTATACCTCACTTGATGGCTGTGTGGTTTAAGGCGCCACTGTAGTCCTGAGTTCTTGTCTTCCGTGGTTCGAGCCCAAGAGACGATGAACTTATTATCAGCAAAAAAATTTCCCTTTGGGTAACATATATGAAAATATATTATTTCCGAGGCAGAGGAATTGGACATTAAAGGACATTTGTAGCTTAATGCTTGTATATGAATCATGGTGATGTGATAAAATTCATTCATAATATGGCTGTGTGCGGCAAATGCACCACACAGTTAACATCGTTTTGATTCTAATTACAAATAGCTGAGTTCGACAGTGATTTGTAGGTGGCAGTCGGTTTCAACTTATACCTCACTTGATGGCTGTGTGGTTTAAGGCGTCACTGTAGTCCTGAGTTCTTGTCTTCCACGGTTATCAGCTATAAAATTCCCCTTAGGGTAACATACATGAAAATATATTATTTCCAAGGCAGAGCGAATTGGAAATTAAAGAAAATTTGTAGCTTCATGCTTGTAAATGAATCACGGTGATGTGATAAAATTCATTCATAATATGGTTGCATGCGACAAATGCAGTACACAGTTAACATGGTAAAAGTGGGCTGATATCGATTCTAATTACAAATACCTGAGTTTGACAGTGATTTGTAGGTGGGAGTCGGTTTCAACTTATGCCTCACTTGATGGCTGTGTGGTTTAAGGCGTCACTGTAGTCCTGAGCTCTTGTCTGCCGTGGTTTGAGCCCAAGAGATGACGAACTTATTATCAGCTAAAAAATTTCCCTTTGGGTTACATATATGAAAATATATTATTTCCGAGGCAGAGGGAATTGGACATTAAAGGACATTTGTAGCTTAATGCTTGTATATGAATCACGGTGATGTGATAAAATTCATTCATAATATGGCTGCGTGTGACAAGTGCAACACACAGTTAACATGGTAGAGGTGGGTTGATATCGATTCTAATTACAAATACCACAGTGATATGTATGTGAGAGTCGGTTTCAAATTATACCTCACTTGATGGCTGTGTGGTTTAAGGCGTCACTGTAGCCCTGAGTTCTTGTCTTCCGTGGTTCAAGCCCATGAGACGACGAACTTATTATCAACTAAAAAAATTCCCCTTCAGGTAACATATATGAAAATATATTATTTCCGATGCAGAGCGAGTTGGATATTAATGGACCTTTGTAGCTTTATGCTTGTATATGAATCACGGTGATGTGATAAAATTCATTCATAATATGGCTGCACGCAACAAACGCACTACACGGTTAACATGGTAGAGGTGGGTGATATCGATTCTAATTACAAATACATGTGTTCGACAGTGATTTGTAGGTGGGAGTCTGTATCAACTTATGTATCAACTTATACCTCACTTGATGGGTGTGTGGTTTAAGGCGTCCCTGTAGTCCTGAGTTCTTGTCTTCTATGGTTCGACCCCATGAGACAACGAACTTCTTATCAACTAAAAAAAAAATCCCCTTCAGGTAACATATATGAAAATATATTATTTCCGAGGCAGGGGGAAGTGGATATTAAAGGACATTTGTAGCGTAATGCTTCTATATACAGGTATATATATATATATACATATATATATATATATATATATATATATATATATATATATATATATATATATATATATATATATATATATATATATATATTATATGTATATATACACATATATGTATATATATTATATACATAAATGGTATCTATTTCACCTCTTGAACACATATAAGTTTCATGGGATTGCGTGTAAAGGTACAAAGGTGCTTATAGGAAATTGACAAACTGAAACGAGTGAATGAGTAAGATATGACCTAATTTACTGGTGGATATAACAAAATAATTCATATTAGTTCACGTGACGTATGTTGTGCATGCATGATTATACTTTCATTTCTTCCTTTTTGTGGAACCGTATTTAGAAATAACTATAAACAAATGCTAATGAATTCCGATAACGAACAGAAAATAGTTTCCTGAGGAAGAGAGTTTGATAAATAAATTTTGTTCCTGAACATCTTCCTTGTTAAGGTCTGATTTCCCTTGGGATGATTACCGATGCATTAAAACTGCTGATAGGAAGTTTTAGAAGTCAAAGTACTGTGCCTTCTAATGAAAGTTGCGAGCCAATCATGGTTCTTAATAAATTAACTTAAAATGACTGTTTTTATTAGTTTTTTCATGATTACAGTAAAAAATCCTTTAACACTTCTAATCTCTGCCATATTTATTGATTTACAACGAGTGTTTAGTAAAACGTATCTAATACTGTAAAAGCTTTACCTGGTTAGGAATGAAATAAGATTTTTTTTTATCATTACTAACAAAGTAGCAATGTATAAAATACTTCACTGTTACGTAAAATAATAATCCCGAAAATGACTGATGTTGTTGAATTTACACAGCGTCGACTGCAAAGGGTAGGCAGATCATAGAATAAACGATTACCAAACGTTTTGCTTTCGTAAACTAAAGCGAGAAAGTGGATGCTGAAAGCAAAGTTTTCTCAGAAAGTGCTCTGGTCAATATCCAGAGATTTGCACTGTATTTTGGTAATACATGTAAACTGTAAAGGCAAGTGGCAGGCGTTTCAGTTGTCCATATTTTGCAGAGCTCTATTGAAGACTAGGATAGGGGATGTTTTCAGGTCCGTGACTTTTAAGGTTTTCTGTTGTAATAGTGGATTATGTATACGAAAGATATTTCTGTTTTTTCATGTTTTACTTTGATGTTTTATTAATTCTATTTGTTCTTTTGCCCTTGTCCTAGCATTAAAGATGATTCATTTTGTAATACTGATGAAAGCCTCGTTTTTTCTGTCACATTGGCTTTGGCTCCCCACTTCATAAAAAGCAAGCAGAACCCACTGGAGTATCTTGTCGGTAAATGATTGTAAAAGCAGATGAAAAACCAAGAGACAAAAATAATTGAATAGAATTAATACGATTATGAAATCTGCGTTCAACTTTACCGTCATAGATCGTGACTTACAGAACAAAGCAACTTATTATGAATGACCTAACAACTTGAAAACTTTTATGATCGGCGTTACGACGATATCACTTTGGGAAAGCACCGTGAAGGGTCGGACAGCAGAAGACCTAATGAGGCAATGGCAGATGGTCCCAGGTCTCAGTAAATGGGACCATGACTAGACCTGGGACCATGACCAAGACCGTTGGGTCGTTGTGAGAAAGGAAGATGGTAGCGCTTCATTAACGTTCCAGATTGGTCATGTATATGTCGCACATGAGTGGACTTGCTCCCAATTACAGTAGGACGTCAGAGAAGAGGGAAGATGATGTATGATATCTAAATTCCAATAATCTAAGTGCACACCAAACGAATTCATCAGCTGTATTTCACAAGAACTTTGAACTAACAGAAAACAAAACTGGTAAACAAATTAGAATAAAAAAAACAACAACAAAGTCTTTGCGTGGCCACAATGGGATACAGCATAGTATCTTTTATTAATTCAGTAAAGTGCATAGTGTACTCCTCCCCCCATGCTTTATACCCGAGCCAGCACACGAAGCGAGAATGGAATTATGAATTCTGAGCGGGGATCGACATAGTTTCCAAAAAAGCTTTATGACAGCTGTTCGAGCAACAACGCCAATTTTAGGATCGTGTCTCGCTTTTATTACGGGACGTTGAAGCTGTCTCTGATTTCGTGAACAGAGCATTTATATTCTATACAGTTTATTATATCGAATTTAAAAATGTTTTCTTTTAAAATTGACTTAGTATTCTGTTTATTTACGCAATTGCTCGGATGTTTTATAAAGAACCATTGCATCTTGCATCACTAATTAGTAAATCTCTATACGGTTAGGGCGTTTACCTTATGTTCAACCCTCCTCTTGAAGCCAGCAAATGGCTTAAGGGAGAAAACACGAATTCCTGTTTCAAAGGGAAGAAGAATAATCTTCCAAATAAAAAGCCGCGTTTTTTGGAGCTTATACCCTTTTTTCTCATTTTCAAAATGATCAGTCGGATTAATCTTCCAACAAAGCAAAAACGGGTAATTTATTACAAATATTGCCATAGTAGCGAGCTTTATTGTCATTTGGAAAATATTACAAGCGCCTTTAGATTAAAGCAGAATAATGATCTTCAACTGAATTCTCAAGATGCAATGGGACACTTAATACCCAAGAGCTTATACGCTTCAAATCAAAATTAATATCAAGTTAACAGATAATAAACATATGGTTTCCATGATATGAGAAGACAATATTTTTATTGGCGAAAAAATACGAAGTATGTAAAGGCAAGGTCGCTATAGCTATTCAGAAGAGCTGTGAACATTTGAAAGTGGAAGCGGGCGACTTTCCACCAGAAACAGCACCATCAAGTCTTGTGCGTTAGTTCTGCTCTATTAAAAGTTTCAATAAACAGAATATTAGAAAAGAACGTGATTCAGTTTTCAAAATGCCCATGCCCTCTTAATTCACTTATGCTTAGAGATTTTAAACAAAACGAATAAAAATGGGAGGTTTAATGAGAAATAATTAAATAAAAACAAAAGAACGAAAGATCGAAGCGAAGTCTGAAAGCTAAACATCGGGAACAAACTAATAAAATTTTCGTGAAATATATTGGATTTATCACAACACTGCACTGATAGGAATTTCAATTACGTTTCCCCAAACAGAATTACTTCCTTCTACGTTACAAATTCAAGTTAAGTTAGTCATTTTTCATATCGAAATGACAACTAATACATGAATCAAGCTGAATAAAAAGTTCAACATCTAATATGATTTGTCACTGAGAAAAACAGAAAAATTTAAGATACAGAAAATGAATTTCTTAAACAAAACCAAGGAAAACATAGCAACAGCAATAAATCGGGTTTACTGAATCCATGGGGTGCTCATTTTATAGTAACGTACGGAATAATTTCTAAGGAACATTTTGGTGTTACTGTCTGGCGTTCAACATTTCGTAACTGGAGGACAGATGCTAAGGCGATAAAGTAAGTCCCATTTCCAAGGTGGAACATGACTTCCATGGAACAATTGAATGATCTGTAAGGGTCCTTCTCTTTAGTGCTACTATAGCGTTGCATTTCCATTCAGTATCATCAGACTCCGATGGCTTCACAGGCATCGTTTTGACTCATTACCACACTCATATCTAACCGCAGAGGTCTGTGGCAAGGAACACTACAGCCAATTATTATTTTCTTCCAAGGAGGGGCTTTAACCCCACTCTCATAATTCTTCGTGTCTCTTTAGAAGATCCAGCAGCGGTCAAAAGGGGAGAGGGGAGGGCCCTTTAAAAAGGTACCCTTCTTTTCAGAGCACTGGTGTTCGCCATGCCTTTTTAGATGAACTTGGATCTTAAGTGTTCGCCATTCATTGATTGTCAGCCACCCACGAATTAACCAGACCCGCAGTAACCACAGGTCACAGACCAAGAGACCAGTACGTATCATCATATTTTATAATAAGCAGTGTAAATCATCGAAAGTGATTATAAGTAATTTTATAATTTTCTAAGTAAATGATACTTCGGTCAGTAATGAATCAGTGACCACCGACGAATACCTGAAGACTTGTGCACAAAAGGCAAAGCTCCAGTGGCCATCTCTGGCGGGATGGACGCAGGTTGAGCGACCTCATCTTAGATAACAGTGGTTAGGAACTTGCAAAAGACCTCAAGAATTTTAGTGGTCGCACTTTGTGCAACTCAAAGGACATTTTTGACAATATATTTGGTTGAGTGCTGTACCAACAGCCAATACGTTGAGCAGTTTAAATTAATAACCCTTTACTAATCTTCAGTTTCTGTGTAATACTCCACTTTGGAATTATCTTATTTCTTACACCATGTACTGTATAGCTATCTAGGACTTCAACCATTTAAGGTTTTTTTTTTCGAAGTTCTGACAAAAATATGTTTTCAAGTTTACTTTTACTGCATATCTATTTAAAAAAACAGGGTGTTGAAAAGCGCTTTTGTTCTTATGCTAATAATAGCATTTTATATATTTAAAATTATGACTAACATTACTCAAACCCGGGAATATTCCGACTAAGTTTTGTAAAGAGATATACAACATCTCCCAGGGAAAAGCTGCTTTTCATTTATGGTATTGGCTGAAGACGACCGGGGTAGGGAGGGGGAAGGGGGCGGTCGTGGCAACACGGCCACCTGATCCCTTAATCTGGCCAACTTCTGAAATCAAGGAAAGGAGTGAGGTGGATTTTATTTTTCATTTATAGGCCAACAAACGCTAAGATGCATTGTCACAGTGTTTAGGTAAGGGATGCGGTAAAAAGGTGAACTAAGCTTCCTTGTTCTTATGGTTGCTTAATTTTCTAGGAGCTGAAAACTGTTTCAAAGCTAACAAAGAATCTAGGTACAAGCACAAATGCTCCTGCATGTATAAATGTCAAAGAAGATTGAAAGAGAGAGAGAGAGAGAGAATATTTAAATACTCACTTTTGCATAACTATGAAAGTTAGATATACTTCCTTTAATGCTCATCCCTTCCTGTCCCTTTCTCTTTGCATTAAGGAAACTTTAAATATTCAACACCTCATAAAATATTTGTCTGGCATGGTATGATGGAGCACTGTTGATATAAGTGACTGTTTGAGTGGCCAAATCTTTTATAGAAAATCACCTCAAAGTGGTAGTAATATATATTCTTCATGATATCTTAGTCAGAAATAATAGAGGATAATTTGCTTCTTATGCAGTAATCGAATGCAAATTTCAACAGTGATCTGCACTTGTTTCTTGTTTCTAATGAAAAAGTAGCCTACACTTTATCGTCAGAATTCTCTACTTCCATAAACCTTATACTCCCCTTAATAAACTGTCCATCAAAGATAAAAATGAAAGTAATACATACCTGAAGCAGAGCAAAAGAATTGCTGAATAACGTTTTCATTCCATTTCCCTATGAAGTCGTTCCGAAAAATAGCGGAAACAAAAATGGCTTTCAATCCATATAGAATTTCAACTTCCAAAACAATTACTACGAACTTTGTGAGCGTGATAAATGGTGTAATAAAAATGAAGAAGAAGATTCAGTTGGACATTCACTCTGGCAAAAGCATTACAGAAATGAGACTTTTTTTTTTTTTCAAGGGCCATTCAGAGACCGTATATTAGGCAGGATAAAGGAGACTGCTCAATTGTCTTGGTTTTAGTATTCCCTACAATGCAGGGAAATAGATTACGTCTCCTTTCCCTCTTGCGCGTGACGACGGTCATAAAAAGCAACATTTTCCTCTATTTATTCAGGACAAGTGGATGGGAGATACAGAGATCGCACTATTTACCCTGCTGTATAAATAGTTTTAATGGATACGCGATGTATGTGTGTGTGTGTGTGTGTGCACGCGCTCGCTCATTTGCTCTCGCGTATCCATTACGCGAGAGCAACTGAGCGCGCGCGTGCACCATACACACACACACGCACAGTGTGTGTGTGTGTGTGCACGCGCGCCCATTTGCTCTTGCGTATCCATTAAAACTATTTATATATAATATATATATATATATATATATATATATATATATATATATATATATATATATATATATATATATATATATATATATATATATATATATAAAGTCCACCTGCTGGACTCTGGATATAATAGGGGGTTTCCTTTTCGTAGATTGTCTATTGTTCGGTTTACCTTAAAGTAAGTTTTTTTTCCAGTATATGCAGCTATCGCGTAAATTTTAGTCCCCGGAAATTATTATTCTTTTTGTTGTTAAAATCTTCCATTTTTTGCCCAACGTATTAAATTAACTGAATATTGATCATATCTTGTAACAAAGATAAGTTCACGGATGTCATATAACTTACTTTATATAGATACAGACTTTTCTCAATAACCGCTCTCTCTCTCTCTCTCTCTCTCTCTCTCTCTCTCTCTCTCTCTCTCTCTCTCTCTCTCTCTCTTTCCCGTCACAAGTGTGTTCTTGTAGCTGTAATTAAGTCCGCTGGCGAGTGGATAAAAGATGAGATTTCTAATTTCCGTCCAATCAAATGAGAGTGGTTATTATTTCCAAGGCTATTATTCTTCACAGTTGCTGTGAATATCATATTTTACTCTGAAGTAATGCGATTATCATTGATCCATGGCAATATGCGTTAAATTACTGGCAAAATCATGTGACACCAAATATGCGATACAGCAAGATTATATATATATATATATATATATATATATATATATATATATATATATATATATATATATATATATATAAAGAAAAAACATTAATTTCTCAAGGCATTATTCATGTAGCTTGTCTACAAAAATGATGTACGTAATTAATGCTGCAGATGATTACTTATTTTCATAGTGATGGATAAATCCTCCTAATCTATCGCATTAAAAGCAACAGTGGTGAATTAATCTTTGTCTCGAATAAGAGGCAGTGCGATAAGCAAATCAATATCCACTACGGAGTTTTTAAGCACAAAGGAAATAAGACAAAGACAAGGGAGCAAGCGCAGTGACTCTTTTACCCCGAAGGAAAATATAGACAGACCTGCCTCTTCATTATGAGAGCGATGACGACTGCCAATCAGGGAAAACAGGAGAACGAAGACATTTCCAGTGTTTGATAGAACAGGGAAAAAATTGAAGACGGGAAAGAATGATGAGCTCATAAAAATATGTAGGTTTAGGAAAAATGACGGACTGAAACCGTTCGTGTGTTGAAAGCCGGAGAGGTAGAAAATAGGGTTAAATATTGCACTAAAGTTAAAAGGGAATAACACTCCCTAAATTTTCTTACCTAAATACAGTTTAAGAATCTTCTTCTCTACCCTTTTGGAATACCTTTAAGGCTGATGAAGTTTATCCTTAATGGACATTCTCTCAACTCAGCAAATTGTGAAAAAAAGAAGAGGGAGCTATTGCCTCTTTAGTCTGCTGTAAAAGAAAACTATTGAGATGGCTTTGTCTGTCCGTCCGTACTTTTTTCTGTCGGTCCTCAGATCTTAAAAACTAATGAGGCTATAGGGCTGCAAATTGCTGTATTGATCATCCACCCTCCAATTATCAAACATACCAAATTGCAGCCCTCTAGCCTCAGTAGTTTTTATTTTATTTAAAGTTAAAGTTAGCCACAATCGTACTTCTGGCACCGCTATAAATACCAACAAAACAGGCCACCAACGGACCATGGCTGAGTTTCATGGGCCGCGGCTGAGAGTTTCATGGAACGTGGCTGAGGTCACCACCGGACCGTGACTGAATTTCATGGGCCATGGCTGAAAGTATTATACAGCATTATACCCTGTACAGAAAACTCGATTGCGCCGAAGAAAATTCGGCGCATTTTTTACTTTTCTTGATAAAATAGATCCATTTTAGTGAAGTAGATCTCGTTTTCCTTTCCTTTAAACTTTACGTTTATGCGAGAATTGTTATAAGTTTTTGGTCCTCTGCGTTTGGCTTTAACTTGTGTCCTGTGGAGAATGTCAGATAACACTCTTGGGTTTTCTGCTGAGGAAAACGTATTGAGAAGAGTTGAATGTGTGCCTGCATCTTCACTAATAAATAATCTGAGTGAGTGAGATTTCCTATTCAAAATCCAACTTAGATTAGTATTCTTTTCTTTAACATATGTTAGGAAGTAAGTTTTTAGGATAAAGTTTAATTAATTGTACTAATTTTATAAATATGTGAATAAAGATGCCATGGGTATTTGCAAGAATTTCGTTTCTTATTAAATCTGCAACTGATCCTTCAGCATAGGATATACATACATATATATATATATATATATATATATATATATATATATATATATATATATATATATATATATATATATATATATATATATGTATATATAATATAGCAGTTTGGTTACCTATGTACCTTCTACTATAGAAATCGTAGAGGCATATAAAAGTCATGGATTAAAGTATATTCACATACACAGAACCGACTCCCAATACTTATTTTAATTAATGGAAGTAAACTGAACTAATTATATGTATAGATATGTGATATACACAACCTATATCGAGGCCTTTTTCAGTCTATTTTTAAATACGACAAATGACCATCGCCATGCCGTCAGGTGCTGTGAACTAAATATTGGTAGTAAATTCATTAATCGGATTCTGAGAACACCTGCTCCAGTGTTCCTGCAAGACAGTTTCCTTCTTTGATGTCTTTATATTTCTATATTGCTATATTTCTTAGAAAAACAGGATAAGTTGTTAAAATTTTCCTTTGATTTTTTTTTTTTTTTTTTTTTTTTTTTTTTTTTTGTCAAGGGCATTTCCATATAATCGTGCATAAGAGTGATTGACCGAATATACGGTACACTCGAATATTGTGTAACTACCTTGCGCATTAAGGACGAATATCCAACGTCAGTTACTCATACTCAAGCTTTATACATATATTATATATATATATATATATATATATATATATATATATATATATATATATATATATATATATATATATATATATATATATATATATATATATATATATATATATATATATATATACACACACATATATATATATATATATATATATATATATATATATATATATATATATATATATATATATATATATACTCATGATGTTGCCTTGTAAAATGTATAAAATATGATTTTTTCGAATAGTATGATATGCTTTATAATTGTCATATGAGTTTTTCTTCATACAAGAGATGTTGTGTAGTAAATTCTGTATATTAATAATAGTTATGTAAGAATGCCTTTGTAATGTCAGATCTCACAAATATTAGCGATTTACATAAGTTAACAGTGTCACTTAAAACTAATGTTTCTTGATAATAACGTAATGGAAGAGAGAGTTTAAGATAGACCAGATGTTCTAGCTGTCACCGAGACCGCTTTGTTTTTGAGTTAAGAGACGGGCGCTTGATTTCCTGTTAGATCCGCGCGTTGACAAGCGAGAGATAACAGTCGAGTCGTTTAAGATTTTGTCTCATACAAGAAAGAGACGAATGATTTCACAATGTTACATGTATTGTTCTGTTTTAAGATCAAGGGGGTTATTGCACAAAAAAGCACATGCTATTACGTCATTTAAACTCTGATCAAGTATTATCCTGATTGCATTGAGATCTCGTTCAAAACATTTGGTCTGATAAGGGCGTCATCCTTTTTGCTAAAATGGTTTAGGGGAGTCTTGCTTTTGACTAGAGATAAAATTCCTTTTCATTGTAACACCGGATACTGTTCTTGTTACATTAATTGTAATTCTCTCTCTCTCTCTCTCTCTCTCTCTCTCTCTCTCTCTCTCTCTATAACAATTTGTAAGGTAAAGTAAACTTATTGAGGTCATTAATATCAATATTAGCTTTTGAGATCTGATAACTGTAGTAATTAATGTTTATCCAGTAACAGCCCCTATCAGAAGAGTGTGTTTAGTGGAAAGCTGCAGCAATTTGGGGTAATCTTGTGAAAGTTTTCACAAGCTTGTGTGAGGTAAAGTGAATTTTTGCAACTTTTGACCATGGTTAAAAGCATAATTTGAAGTTTAAAGAGGTGTTATTCAAATTGAATTGATTTGTGTTTATTAGTGTGGTCAACTAAGGGAAATTATTTTTGGTAAATCTATTTCATTTTAATTTTCTCACATTTCATTTTTGTGTAATTTTGTAAGTTCTTGTATTTGCAATATCTTAGTTTTTCACATTTTATATAGTGGCGATTTAACATTTATTTACTTAGCATCTTAAGTGTTTCTTAATAATTTAACATTGCATACTTGATTCAATTTTCATTTACTTAGATTTTCTTTTCAGATCGTAATCATTTCTCAGTAGTTTAAATTTTGCATAATTAATTTAAATTCTTGATAAAGTTTTTGTTATTTTGTTTATTTAATAATTTAATTCAAGAATTGATTAAATTTTTTGTTGTTTTCAAGTAATAGTATTTTTTTCTTTAAAAGTGAGATTGTGAATTCTGATTATAAATTTTAAATTTAAAGATAAATTTTGCATTTAAAGTTTTCACACTAGCGTTTCATTTACTAACCACCAGTGATAGGATTAATTGGGTGCATAAGGCATAGTTATAAACATGTTTTGTTCCTTCAGTATCTAATATGGGGAGATAGTTAAAGTTGTTTGGTGGAGTGATACCCTTTTACTTTAGTATACTTCTTGTTTAAATGTTGATATTACACACATAATTAGTAAGCTTTTGTAAGGGATCACCGTTCCCTTTAGAGTATTTGGCTGAAGTGAGGTAAGCTTTTCAATTCTATGATTTGTTGTATAATAGCCAGGTACTTGGAACACTTTTGACAATATATATATATATATATATATATATATATATATATATATATATATATATATATATATATATATATATATATATATGTATGTATATGTGTGTGTGTGTGTATAAGGTTGTTCTTTGAGAGGGTTTACTAGTTAATGGTAGTAAATAATTTCTCTCTCTCTCTCTCTCTCTCTCTCTCTCTCTCTCTCTCTCTCTCTCTCTCTCTCTCTCTCTCTCTCTCTCTGAAATTTACTTTCAAATCCCTGTATTCGAACGAACTCATAAATGCAATCTGAACAGGGAGTAATAGCAGTTCCGTACTTAATCCTTATACAGTAATGAAAGATATTAATGAAGTTTATTTCAAGAATTATTTGCTATCATTACATTAAACGAACATTAATACCATGAGTAATAGTTAGCAAAGGGAGTTATTTCACCCTCTGTTCCTTCTATAAATTGGAATTATATCAGTAATGAAGACAATGAACACCAACAAAATGAAACATGATCTGGCCACGCATCATGGTCATATGTTATTGAGTTCATTTCATTATTGAAGTTAATCATTATGAACTGGGAATGCATTAAGGCAGAAAGAGAGGAGAGAGAGAGAGGGCCGGGGGGTGGGGGAGAGATGGTAGTCCTAAGAGCTGAATACACATTTCTCCCAAAATGTAATAATCATTCGCAGTGATTACTTCAGAAAAGTTTGTTCAAAATCTGTACGATACGTATTCCGTAAATCTGCTAACGAATGTAAGATGAAGAGGCAGATTATAAACACGCAGTACACAAATAAGGAAGACCAGAAAAAAAAATTTACCCTTATCATCATCATCCTTATCTTTGCGTACAACACGTGACGGAAAAATACTTTACGAAATTCCTCCATTCTTGTCTTTCCTGTGTTTTGTCTGCCACAAATCTCCTTTCATCATCCAAGTAAGTCGGGGTTTTCCTACTCTCCTAGTGCCCATAGGAGCCGGCTGATACTGCCATGTACTTTTTTCCCCGCATGTCGAAATATACAAACGTTTATACATATTATTTTTATTATCTTTTCCACAAATTGATGTTATTCTTCTGGTGTAAAATATGCAGAACCTTTCTTGCATGGATAAGTCCCAAAATATCATCAATTTGAAATGCAAATTCCGGAAGATGCGAAAGCTATATACTCACACACACACACACTGAAATCTATGATAATATATTATGTATTACGTTCAGCAATGATGCGTATGCAGTGTTACGATTCAACCAAGCGGAATACACTTCCATGGCATCTGCTTCTAAAACTTGAAACTCTGCCTTCTGTTCATCCAGTTGGTGGAAGAGTAGTTGTCACTTAACAAGAGGATTCCATCGGAACTATTGACAAAGTTTCTCTCTCTCTCTCTCTCTCTCTCTCTCTCTCTCTCTTATAACAATTCTGTTTTTATTTTACGACGATTATTTGAACAAATGTTGTTGTGAGGGAGATTACGGCCTCATTCTTTAGAAATAATTAGACTTACTTTGTTTTCTTGACTAATTATAGTGAGTATAAGTGGGACTTCTTTGATTTATTAAAACTGATAGATAAAGGCTAATACTGTGTTTCAACGAAAAGTGATCTCCATCATCTATAAAGCGTCGATTTTTCATTTGATTCAAATCCAAAAACTGGCGAGAGTATCTATCAACGTCGACATCGGAAATATAATACTTTTCATAGATGATTTAAAAAAAAAAAACACGATAAAAGATTTTCCTCAGAAAAGTCTAAAAAGCGGAACGAAAGAGGCAAGAAAAAATGCCAAACCTTCCTTTGCGAAGGGCATCCATCTCCAGTGAGACTTCGCTCCTTGACATGAAAGACGACAGCAAAAGTTACAAGTAAAGCTTCTCTTGACAAGTTTGGAACCTTAAACTCAAGTCTTCGGATTCTGCAAGCTCCCTTCGAATAATGTTGTTATTTCCTGTTTTTCACAACTTCATGCTCTGTTTAGCATGTAAGTGACATATCTGTCCCGGTCAAACTTTCCAAGATATAATGCCTCAGTTCAAACCGTTATTCGTAGTACTTGCCATTTGTTCTCAAGTAAATTGTTAACAACGCACGGTTCGTTACCTCTGCCTTAATGTACATTCATCATATAATTTGTTCATAGCATATCGACTATCAAATCTTACTTTCTTATCATATATTAATTTTCTAAATAGTCTTTCTTAAATAATTTATCTAAGAATTTATCTGCTGTTCATTTTCTTTACATGTTCCCTTTCTCATATTTTCTCATTTTAATGTCAAATTCAATCTATTTTCATAATGATAATAATATGTTTTCAAATTCCGTGAAAAAAACCGTAAAATATAATTTTACAAATAAAAACAAAAATCCAGAGTAGTTACGTAAGTTATTAAAAATTATGCGTTAACATACTTTGCTGAAAACAGAGATCCCTATTAGATTACTCCTGTTCTCTGGAACAGTTCTCTGGCCAGAGATTCCTTGGCTTGATTAAAATTATGATTCTAGATTTATTCGAGAATCTAATTAAATTATTTACATTTAAATGATTTTTTGCGAGAATTTTTGCAACCTAGACCGTTTTCTCTTTTCTTGTTCCTAGATTTTACCCAGAACATTAAATAATGTTAATATTTTTTTTAATGTTCGATTAATGTTTTCTTTTTTGGGGGGGTGGGGGAATTCCTAAAAGTTCTGTTATTTAAAAACTTTTACCTGCTTTGGTAATAAACTCTAATTAATACCCCATTTAAAATCCATTTCTCATTTTCTTAATTCCTTGCTAGACTGAAATTTTGGGGTAATCCAATCCTTGAATTTATTCAATAAAAACTATAACACTAGAGAAACAGTGCTTAAATAAATGATCAACGAGCATCAGTAATCTAGAGACATGGATAGAATACATCAACAAATATTAAAGAAACCTTCCAAAAGTTAAAATTAATTAAAATTATCACTGGGGACTGAAAATGGTCTATAAATCTCATCGACAAAAAGAAAGGTAAAAAATCTCTGGTTTTGACATCAAAGGTAAACCTAAATACCATTCAGTGCGAAATTAATTGTTGCCAAAAATGACAGCGACGTTTCCTGAAAAATCCAAAATCCCTTCACCTAGAAATTGCACGAGGCAAACATAATAAATTGTGTTGTCTGTGATTAACTGATTGGTTAATTAATCGCTGTAATAAACTGGCCCACTTCAAAACAGGTTACAATATACGCTAATCAATTCACTAACATTTTAATCAGAAAAGCATCATTGCCTTGTCAAATTAATCATGAACTTGAAATAAAAATGGTGCATCAGCCTGTGGTTAAAATCAACTAGATTTCATTACGAATTGAAATATAAAATTATTCATTCTTTCATTTACAAAATAATGAACATTAATTAAACAGTTAATGAACAAACAATAATTTCGTTGGTGGTTTAAAATATGAAATGTATGATTGACCTGGGAATCTTGTAATCATATTTCTTTTTTGTTATAGAAAGAACGTGAAAATACCACGATAATATTATACCACTAGGAGAAGAATCAAATTATTGTCACAGTACGGGGCTTGTACTGGAACGACATTCCATAAAAGGATTTTAGTAAGTAATTTATTATTTTTCCGACGAAATTCCTTGTTAATTGATGGTATGCAATAATTGAATATCATATTTTTTTGGTGAAAGCGTTATGTGGGAAAAAATCCTTTAGCCTTTTTCACACTCGTTAAATAGCAAAAAAAAAAGCAAGAGAGAGAGAGAGGTAATTAGAAAAAAGCATATATATATATATATATATATATATATATATATATATATATATATATATATATATATATATATATATATATATATTATATATATATATATACATACACACATATATATGAGTTCGTCTGTGTTTGTATGTATAAGTGAATGAATGATAAATTTAAAAGCAAATTAGATCTAAAAGTAATGATATATATGAGATTTCCAAATACAACAACTCATCATAAATGTACCAAATATGGTTACTGATAAATCTAATATAGCCTTAATGCATTCTGATACAGTTATGTAATCCCATCTTGCGATATTGAAAATTTTATAATAAATAGTCACTAATCATAGATCCAACTAATTCATACGGATTGTTTAAGATAAATGATTACAGAATGTATGCAAGAAACGAAAAAAAAATTTAGGACAATATTCATATGAAATGAAACTGATGATACGTTTGTTTATTAGCAAAATACGAGTGTATAAAAAAATAGGATGGTTTTTCCAGAAAGTATGGACACGCAGTAGGTTAAATATATTATTTATATATATAAGTCAATTGCTGGAAAACAATGAATAGAGTGAAGTAGTCTGTTCTGTAACCATATGAACCTGAGTTTCTCAATGTGGCTGTTTTTACCCTTTTGCTGTAATTAGGGAATGAATTTTTTACTTGTAAACAATGATGTCTGATTAAAGGAGAGTTTTTTACACTTATTTGTTTTAATTTGTTGGAAGAGATATTAGAAATTACATTTTTTAAGTTCAAATAAGCAATCAGATCCGAAAATTCCAATGCCTTGTAATGTTCGTAAGAAAGAAATCGTGAATAATTATATGAATCTGGACCTATTTCAAAATATGATCATCCGATCCTTAGGAAATAATTAAACCGTCATGTGAGCACTCAATAGACATACAGGCAAGTGATTGAAGTATACGGTCGTAAATAAATTACCTATAGCCAACTTTGTTAAAGGGTTAAAAATTAAACTCCGGTGGGAAAATACGAACAAACAAAAATAAAATTAATTGCTTCAGTTGTTGGAAAGAAACCCTAGGAGGAAGAAAAATAAACCGAAAAAGAAATCAGCTCCCATGGAAGAAAATAGTTTCAGGACCTCCATTTTCACAATAAAGAAGGCGAGAGAAGAAATAAACTTGACTGGGAGCGAAAAAGTCAGCAGAGAAATTATGCCTCTGCCCTAATGGCGATGCATTTCACCAGTATAGGTGTTTCAGTTCCCAAGTTTTCGCTTTAAGCATACATTGATCTGGAACAACGACGCTGGAGCGCTTGGAAAGAAAACTTAGTTTAGGGCAAAAGGGGGAACTCACCAGCCGTGAGTGTTAGGTCAGTCTACATTTTTGCTTTACCCATGTAAATATGCGTACACACATACTTACGCGCGCACATACATACACGCACACACACACGCACTTTTTGTATCTTCCATTTAATAAGCAGTTCATTCTATGTTTGATAATGAAGCTCGATCACTGTTGTTCCTATATATTTCCTGATAGTCAACCTCATATACTAAGCTAATTAACAGTGAATACAAAAGAAAGTTCATCATCTCTGTGGTGCAAGAAAGGAATCGGTATGTCAGTAAAATTTGTTCAGCCATGTACAAATAGAACACATTATCGTTCGGACATTAATGTTTTTCTTATTAGTGCAGAAACTTATTTCAAGAGTAAATTAAAAAAATATTTCAATAATTAACAAAAAATATATTGTATGCTTCAAAATAGTAAACAGACTAAGCAACCAATCGTCACAGTAATTACCAGCACTAAGCCCTGTTGACAAAATCAGTGAATCAAGTAGATGGTGATCAGTTAACCGTGATGGAACTAAGCTACTGGGAAGAGGTGCGTAGGATTTTGAGCATTGTCACAATAAAGGCTTAGCTAAGGAAACTTGACACACACACACACACACACACACACACACACATATATATCTATATGTGTATGTGTGTGTGTGTGTGTGTGTGTTAAGTTTCCATAGCTAACCCTTTCTTGTGATAATACCGGAAATCCCCTGTATCTCTTCCCAGGGACTTAGTCCCATCACAGTCAACTGACCACCTTCTACTTGATTCACTGATTTTGTCAACTGGGCTTAGTGCTGGTAATTACTTCGACGATCGCTTACTCAGCCTTTTTACTGTTTTGAAGCATTCAATGTCGTTTTTTTAAAATTGAAATATATATTTTACTTTACTTTTTGAATAAGTTTTTTTGCACTAATGTCGGGTTTTATTAGAAGATAGATCTCTAGAGTAAAATAAAAAAAAGTATCAATGTCCGAACGATAGTATGTTCTATTTGTACATGAATTTACAAATTTTACTGAAGTAGCGGTTCTTGTCTTGCATCATAGAGCTGATGAACTTTCTTTTGTATTAATTGCTCATTAATTTAGGATATGAGGTTCACTAGCGATAAATAAACAGGAATAATAGTGATCAGAGCTTCATTATCAAGTAAAAAATTATCTGTTTACAGAATGGAAGACAAAAATGGTAATGAGAAAAAATATTTACACGTGGAAATGAAGGATTATAAAGGAATTACGATGTGAGAAAACAGATGAATGAAACAATGTTGATCATAGTTTTCTGTTGTCTTTTCTGAAATGGGACTCAATTAGCCACAGGTTTCAAAAGCTACAAATCAAAATATGTACAGGCTTCTGTAATGGCCATCATTTTTATGTAAGAACAGATTTTCATGCAGGAATTAAGGCTATCTAAAGGTAAGACTAGATGTTGTTAAAGGTTTTTATAAAGGGAACATAGTTTGATAGGGATTGTCTCCACCCACGTGTGTATTTTTTCATTTGGTTAATTTGTGTTCAGGATATTGACGGGTAGCAGCTGACATTTTTCACTTGAGCGTTTATTTCCCTGGTTACCATTACCCAAAAAGTCAGTTTAATCGAAAAACGGTTGAAGTATGGTGGGAATATATATAGTTAACGATGACCCTCGAAGGTGTAAAGCTTGAGTTAGACAAATATTCTCCATGACTTTATGAGATATTCTTCACAACCTTAATATCATAATCAAAACAGTGGATAGAGAACAAAATATATATAAATTCTTGTCGTTACATACTCCAGATAAACATCCGTTGGATAGGACAAACTATAATGTTGAAACTTTAGCAGAGGAAACTTGGAGAGAGTCCTTTGACTTTGGCACTTAACCCCAGTTGACTCGCGGAACTGCCTCTATACTTGGATAATTACCAATTATATGCCTATTCTGTATGAATTTACCTCGATAAAAACAATTTATGGGCGCTTTGCGACAGCCATTTATGGCACTTTGTGCTCCATACAAATGCAGTAGAGAGAGAGAGAGAGAGAGGGAGAGACGCGTCTTATCTGGTAACATGAAATTAGTAGAAAACCTGACGTTACCTTACCACGTTACAAAAGTAATGATGGATTGGTGTCTGATTTAAGAAGAATGCGTGTTCTTGCTGGTTACAATTAAGCATGTACAATAGGTAAATGTCTGAGCAATTATAGTAATGTTGGGAATGAAAACCAATGGGTGCACTATATCCCTTGCGCAAAATGTAAAAATGTTTTTATAGGGAATCAGGAAGATCTGTTGATCAGCGATTTAGAGAACGCAGATATCCAGTAAGATAGGGAGATATGAATAAGACTTTTTTTACTCACATTTATCAAGTAACCAAAGTGTTGACTGGCAAAAGTGTAAGTTGTTATTTAACACAAATCATACACCCGAAAGGAAAACAGTTGAAGCTGCCCTCTAATATTAGGGCAGTTCCTAATTTTAAATGAAGTGACGGAAACTATAAGGTTGACAGTTTCTTGTCTCCTTATGTAATTCAAGCAGCCAACCATTGACAAGATAAGTCAGGTCGTAAATGATTAACAATTGTGTTCGTAGATTGACATCTTGGTGATGACCGAAGATGGTTACTATCTTTTTCGATGTCTCTTCTTGTAATATTTGTAACTTTCCTTCTTATATTTTATTATACTGCAATCACCTCAGGAGGAGACCAGAATTGGTCAGCTCAACCAGAAAAAAATAGATAAATAGGAGGTGAAAATAAATGAAAAATAACGAAAATATCATAGAAATCTCAGATCTTGGGGACAGTAATGTATACAGAGGGCTGTGAGCTTCAGACGCCACCCCTTGCAGATAAGTGTAAGGTGAGAAACCACTCATGATAAGAACTAATTATGATCATAAATTATTCCTTAAAACATAAGTCTTGATAATGATCCTATATAACCTAAAGCAGGATTTATTGACTTATAATTTACGTACAAATACATATCATGGAGTAGACAGGCAAACACTCAAGCATCTCATGCTCTTCTCATGAAGAGTAAAGCACATAATGGTATGAAGTTGGTATAATTGATATGATGTATACCCGAACAAATTCCATATGATTAAATATACAAGAAACTAACACACCAAATTATTATGTTTCACCTTACTCTTTTCACCTAGGTAGCTCATAACCGCGCAAAGACAAATTTTACCATGCGGAATTCGCGATTGCGGAAAGACCTGTCTCAAAATTTAATAAAGTTTTCCTCGATGATTACCCAGCCCCTTAAAAAATTTTTCATTATAACCCACGCATATTTTCTTATGTTTTTTTTTTGGGGGTGGGGGTGGGGGCTGGGGGACAGTCGCAGGGTGGAGAGAGAGAGAGAGAGAGAGAGAGAGAGAGAGAGAGAGAGAGAGAGAGAGAGAGAGAGAGAGACGTACAACTCCGTTAACGAAGCTACCACAGAGCGTTTATGGTGCTAGTATTCACCAGACGAAGTTGCTACCATGATGGGTCTTGTTGATTTATGATGATAAATCACAATAAAAGAAAGAGAGAGAGAGAGAGAGAGAGAGAGAGAAAGAGAGAGAGAGAGAGAGAACTTGCCGTGTTATGAAAAAGCCTTCTCCTTTTGTGGGTAATCAAGCTCTCCCCCTGGTTCCAGAAGTGGATGGAGTTTCTCTTACTGACAGAATTAACTATTAGATGAGATGCGGAAAAAAAGATTGTTTCAGCACGTCTTGTCGTACACTATTAAGTTTTTTCACATGCGCAGTCTTCCCTTTGGAGGCTTGTCAGCTGTAATCAATAACTTCAACTTGATTCATTAGAATGTGCTCAATATTGATAATAATGAAAAGAAGTTAACTGTAATTAACTGCTGTTGTTCCGATATGTTCGGTAATGAACTTTTCTTATTGAACTTCCAAATTTCAAGTGTCTTGTCCGTTCCTGAATTAACCTTCCTTTTATAAGAGACCTCAATATTTACAGCAATTTTTCATTGAACCAAATTCATATTTGGGAGATATAGCAAAATTAAATATATTATATATTATATACCAAATTCATATTTAATAGTATATAATATAAATATATATAATATAGATATATATATATATATAAAATTAATATGTTATATATATATATATATATATATATATATATTTTACGATTTAACCTGGGGAAATGCTTATCATGAGCCAGTTATGGACTGTAAATGAATGATTTCATTACTTACTTCTATTTTTGTATAAAATCTGATTGCTGTTGATTCAGAAAATCGTAAAAAAGAAACAAGGAAAGAGGGGTAATTTAACTGAGCTGAGGGCTCTAATCACAAGATATTTGTAGGTAAATACGTTAGGGTAAGTTTAAAATTACGTGTATTTACAT
>NC_089759.1:32101656-32124156 GCF_040412425.1 Macrobrachium rosenbergii
AATTTGTTTCTAATTTGTTTTCTTGTTACAGACAAATGTTTAAATATAAACTATTTATGCACTAGTTTTCTTAGTTTATGATAACTCCATCTAGCGTCTTCAGAGTGACTTTCTTATATGATTTTCCGTTTGGTGGCCTCCTGCCTGTGTATATCTTTCAACTCTTGATCTCGTCCACGGTCCACTGAATACCTCTACTTAGCTAAGGGCACTTATAGACTTACTACCCACGATAGCAGGAAATTAAAAAATTTTCGGCCTAGATAACTTAAAAAAAGTTAGTTATTATAAATAGATGACTTAAAAAAGTTAGTTATAAATGAACCAGGCCTATTAGATCTGGCCAAGGTATCAAACCTCGTAGCATGGTTTAATCAAGTACCTAGAGAGGAGAATTAATAAAAATCCCCATATAGAAAGAGTATCAAAACTCAGCAACGATCCCGGGGAAACATACAACAGACCGTGGACGAGATCAAGGGGTATGGTTTACAGACATGAGGGAGCCGGTCAGAAAATCATATCACAAGGATACCAGGAGAATTGTATCAATAGTTCATATGTAAAAATGTGTAAATAACAAGAAGAAAATAGAAACAAAGTTCACTTGAGAGTCTTCTTCTCCCATTATTAACTGGAACGTGATTGTTCGTCGATTCTCGTCAATATGAAATGTCGAATTTTAAAATAGTTGAAGATCCATCTCAACTATGGTTATCGACTTAGCCCGTTTAGATAACTGACCTTGAACAAATATTAAGCCAGTGACTGGAGTTGGGCAAATACATCTCTGTTGACTCAGCTGAAATCAGTAATGTAAGTGTATTCTAATTAGGCAATAGGAGCGCGACTTGGTAATAAATCATACTAATTAGTTATAATTAGAGGGTAAACAGTCGTTTTGATTATATTTTAAAGTACAGAGAAAGTTCAAAATTTCCTTAAATATTCCTTATATATTACGCTCCAATTTCCCTTGCAAATCTTAGTTATGGAAAGAATGAGCATACTGACTTTACGATATTAACCAAAACTTATGTAAAAATTTATTTTTTTAAATCATGAGTTTAAAATTAAGGTTAAAATACTGTTTTCACTTCCTTAGTTTTGGTCATTCTAGTTCAATTGACGATGCAAATTAATCCGCCGTTTCCCCAAAATTTATCAGTTTACTACATGTCTGCGTTTACATTTTATTTGTGCATCAATGCCTGGTTCATAACTAAGCAATATAAAAACCCCTCAGATATTTCCCTCTCTTTTTATCAAGCGAAATAAAAAGAGAAATTTTCTGGAACGCACTCTTAAACTAACTGTGTCTTCGGTTAACGTAAGCAGAAGAATGTGCAAATCTCTGAACGATTCCACAAGAAACTACTCCCATAGGTTTAGCTTAATCTGCAATAGTCTCAAAGTTGTAAGGCAGTAGTTATGATGCAACTCACTTGTGCCAAAATACATATTCCGAATCAAAATACGGGCCTCATATTTATCACTATTTTCTGGTGATGAGGCCAGCCATTTGTGATACCTGTCAACCGGTGGTGTTTATTTCCTTCGTATTTTTGTATTAAGAGGAAGTACGATATAAATCGCTTGAAATGAGACTTCATAAACTCATACAGAGAAAAGGACCCTGATGCGTTGTTAGACAAAGAAGATGCAAACATTTCCCCTCCCCTCTCTCGTCTTGTAATAAGATGGTCTTTACCTTCTCAAAGTAGTTGTTATTTTGGATCTGGAACACATGTCATAATGTTAGCATTGAGGGCTGTATACACACACACACACACACACACACACACATACACATATATATATATATATATATATATATATATATATATATATATATATATATATATTGTATATATATGTGTGTGTGTGTGTTTAAAGATTGTCGCTAATTCACACCTGATTATTTTTACGAAAGAAGTAAGCCACAGATCCTTCTTATTATCGAATTCACTCAACTTGCAATAACTTACCCCCAAAGGGACTATGTATGGTAAGTGCATCTGCAAACCTCGCTTGCAAAGAATCTTCGGGGACAGAAATGCTAAGCTTGATGGGGCCGGCCGATTTTGGAATGAAAAATGTTGATTAATTGAGATAGGGCTATAATATTTATATCACAAATACAGGGCAGTATATAAAGCTATTTTAGCGCACAAACCCATTCTAAAACGTTGATTTCTTAAAATCTTTTTTTCATTTTACTCCTTCAGATACTGACTTTTATGGTAATGAATATATTATGGCAAACCTCACCCATTTGAAGTGAGTATGGTGAAATATAAACTTTTGAAATTCATAGTATTATTTTATTTCTCAAAATAGAAAAGATGATGAAACAAGGTTAGAAAAGCAATCAGTTTGGTTTAGGCTTACTGCGTATAAAACTAAATTAACAGGTTAATAAGTAGTGGAGGGGTAGTGATTTGAATTTTGACTACTATAGAACTAAAGCAGGAGTAAGTGATATTCTTTTGTTTGCCCATATCAAATATATAAATTATATAAGTTACGTTATCAAAGGTTTTAGAAATATAGTATTAAAAAGAAAAGAAAACATATAAATTAATTTTTTTCAAATGATTGGCTAATAATAACAGGGATAGTGATGCGAAGTACCACAGGAAGAAGCTATATCTTTTATCAAGCTAAAAATAATATACGACGGTTGGGGGGAAACTAAAAACTAAATTGAATTTAGTTTTCATTTTCAGTTACATATGGAATAGTTTTAAAAATGGAAAGAAGTATGCCATTAACATATAAAGCTCAAGCATATTTCTGAAAATAACAATAGTATTTTGGCGAGGAATACTAAAAGATCACTCCCTTGGTGAAACTACCAAATAGGTACAGTAATTGATGAGAAAGTACCCAGCATTCACTGTTTTACCTGATGACTTTTCAGTATCAAATGTCGACAATAAGTAAATGCGTTTACACTTATCTGTGTCCTCTCTTTGTTTTTAAACCTTTGTTACACGAACTGAATGGAAAGAACACTCACGGAATTTACTTTTGCATCGGGAAAACAATTTACACAGTTTGTGGGTTCTGCCAAAATCTAAATGTAATGACTGTTACTACGCCTTCATTTGCATGCAAATCTGTTGTTGAAATTTTGTAGACAGAAAACAAACAAAGACAAGGGATTTCTGTCTCTCTCTCTCTCTCTCTCTCTCTCTCTCTCTCTCTCTCTCTCTCTCTCTCTCTCTCTCTCTCTGAAAACAGCACTTATTTCGCTTGAATGGGAACGAATCCGGCTTGCAATATAAAATTTATGAACATATTGCTTTAACTGTGTGGGCAGCATGATGATGACGAACGTTTCGTATCACAGTTTATATGAAATTCTAAAAACAGGAAACTGAACTGAAATCTATTTTAGGTCAGGGTTCTCATAGTATTAGGCCCCATACCTATATCATTTTATTTATATTACTATAACTTTGTCTTGCATGATCGAATTCTATTTATGCAAAGGAATAACTCTGATAAACGGAATCCAAGAAAAGGAACCTGTACAAAAGAGAGCAAGAAATAAATGGATTTATCACCTACAGGGTAAACAACTCTGCTTTTATTGCGTGCGTTTCAAGGAAATTTCTTAGGCTGAGGCTCTTGTACCAAGACAGCCAGTTCATTATACTAAACGCAAACCATTTAGCGAATTATTTTGAACTTTCTTAAAACAGTGTTTGCATTTTTTACTCTAAAATAGTGAAAAAATTGGTGGATAAGCTCGATCATCATCACTGCATGATCGGCCATAAATTAAAAATGATCTACGTTTCCAATTAAATTGTTGTTATTTTAGTCTCTGGTCTTGAGTAATTAGAACACTATTTGCAGTACAGTATACCAAGGTAGAAGAAAATTATGAATTTTGACGAAATTAGTCATTCTTATTCTTATTGATTATTTAAATGGCATCGAGTTTCCATAGTCATTAGATTCCAAATCAGAAAGATTACTATTTTTAAATATCAATTTTTAAATATTTCGATGATATAATTTACTATTTTTTAAATGGTATATCATCGAATACGGGATGTAAATGAGAAATATTTTTTCACTAATGTAAAAACTTATTAACCCTAGAAAGGACAATGATATTATGTATGCGCATCTTTGATTCTCTGTCAACTAATGGCAATCTCTGATAGTGCCATAAAAATTAAGGTACGTCCTGTTGAAATGAGCGTTTAATGTTAGCAAGACTTTTTGTTTAATTCGGTTAGTTAGCGGTTCAAGGAAATCGACCAATTACATGGAAAGTCAAGAAGACAAAATCATCCTAAAATTTGTTTGTATTGTGTGTTGACTGGAGACATAACCTCTCTAATTTCTGTGTATATGTTTGAATTAAGTGTTTTATTTACTTTCGACAATGCAAACAATGATTTTAAAGCAATGCGGAAATTAATATAATTTCAATTTCGATTCTCCTGGTCATCAGTAGAATGGACAAATCATGTCATTTTCAAGCTATTAAACGGATTTTTGTGGCGTCTTTAAGCAATTATGGAAGTAACTGGATTGTTAGTTAATTAAAATTCTTATATAGGATTATTCGGCTGTGTAGAAGAATTTGAAATTATAGTCATAATAGATATTATTATTATTATTATTATTATTATTATTATTATTATTATTATTATTATTATTATTATTATTATTATTAAAAATAATTGCGTTGCCACAAGTCAGTGAAGACTGGTCAAACTTCAGGAATGTATATCAGTCCTTCAGAAAACGTACTGAGATACGGAGTAACGAGACGGAAATCTTAGATATCGGATGAAAATTGGCATACAATAAAGAATAGATAAAAGCAAGAGTTACTTGTTGAAAAAAAATTCAATGAGGAAATGAAGAGCGCAAAGTGAAATGTGCTAAATCTTAATAGCAAAGTTAAAGGACGTGCAGAAGAGATAAGAGAGAGAGAGAAAAAATGACAGATGATGTTCATCCAGACCAACACTCAGGAAATGGAATTAATATTATGGCATTTTACAGTATTAATTATTAATGTAAAAAGAAGGAAAATTCTTGTCAAAGACTGGGAAAGGCCAATAATGATATCAGACGGCAAAGGTAGACAACGCTTGGCAGAACTCTTGTGTGAGGTCATGAATGTGACACATGAGTAATTGCTGAATTATTTCCATACGTAGATGAGATAATGAAGAAGGGGAAATGGCGATGGCTTAGACATTCTTTCATATAGGTGTCAGTTGAGAACTCTGGGGCACCAGAAGGGTTGGAAGAGAGGCTGCAAGGGTGAGGACTGTGAGACAGGAAGCGGGAAGTGAACTGAAATTTGCTGAAAGATAAGTACAGGAAAGACGTGAGTGGCGGAATTTCACAGAGATCCCTTTTGATGATGATGATCAGTACAAATGAGCAAATATGCATATTGTTCAATCCTAAAAGCCTATTAACTTATTATGCAATCGTTAATCGAATATAATACCCTTGTGTATAAACAATGAAAATATAAATGTAATCCAGCATATGGAAATATGCATGTATATACTTGCAGCATTATTAATTAAAAAAGGTCAAACAATGTTGCGCGACTTTTAAAGTACCAGTATAGCAGAACACTGGAAAATATTTCAAAGTATGATTTGCTCTGATAATATGACTATACTGTATATGGAAGGGGTTACTGCAACTTCTGTATATGAATATTAATGGTCCGTATTATAATGAAATCGTTGGGGAAATAGTTGAATTCTCCTAAATCCGATGTCTTGAAAAAGAAATAACTACTTTTCGGAACGCTATGTAAGACATATTCAAATAGTGCGTTGGCATTTTAGTTCTTTGTTACGTAGAAATGATTTAAATGACAGATAACATAATCGATATGAGAATAAGACCTATGCTTAATTAAGCTATTACTTAAGGCTTTATCTGAACAATGCTTTTATATTGCTACATCATTTTCTTGCTTCGAAGTGAGACCTTCTTGTGAGTGTTTATGTAGTAGAGTGCGTTTTTGAAATTGCGTTTTTTTTTTTTTATGTGTGATTTTGTGTGTGTGTGTGTGAGAGAGAGAGAGAGAGAGAGAGAGAGAGAGAGAGTAGCTACAACTGGCTATTCCGCCTACGTTCGTGCCCATGCTGTTATTTATCCTATCATAAAGCTGGCGATATCTTTCAAGAGGAAACTTTATGAGGAAAATTCGGCTCGCCTTAGTCAAGATTCGTATCCACATTTCATGCATATTTGAGTTTATGGGATTTAGATCTCCGGAGATTCCCCAAATATGATGATGTATCCATATTGCAGGATGCTTATCCGGCATCGTTATTCAGAGATGAAAAGATATGGAAATGATCCTGAAACGTAAAAGGCAAAATGTTTAGTTTTGTTTTAGTAAGTCCTTACAACAACAATGAAGATGTTTTTACACCTAAAAAAATATATATATCACCTACACAAATATTACTATAAGGTGGTCAAAATGTTTTGAAATACTGACAGAATGAGGGAAAGAAGAAAAAGAATGAGATCCCTTATAGTATCTTTGTAGTTTTTGGACACCCTGTATATTGTCTTGCATTTTAATATACAAAAAGTTTAATCCATTTTAATATACAAAAAGTTTAATCATCAGTATGATAGAAACATGACATTAATTTAAGATGAAAGCATCTAGAGAAAACAACTGATAATATGATAAAAAAAACAAAAACATTAATTTCTTAGTTGAACGCCTCTTCATTGAGGTATGAGTATGGTTCTGAGGGATAAAAGGTATTTTATGCTCGAAAAAGTTCAAAAGGAACGATGACAAACACACACATATATACAGTATATATATATATATATATATATATATATATATATATATATATATATATATATATATATATATATATATATATATATATATATATGTGTGTGTGTGTGTGTGTGTGTGTGTGTGTATACATACATACATAGAAAATGGTAATCAGAAACATTAATATTCGTCAATCTAATAGTTTCTGTTTGTCAGATGTAATACCCATTCTTATGTAACATAATTGTATCCGTTAAAGCAGGCATGAAAAAAAAGAGACATTTTCTCTTGCAGCTTGCAATTAGAAAATAACAAACCAATAACCTACGGAGCGGAATCCGGTCTCAGGGGAATCATAAAAAAAACAGTTATACACAAAGTATTGATAACGCTCTCCCTCGGTGGAGAAAATGGCGAGTTCTCAGTCGAGATCTAAAATTTAATATTTTCTTGGCGTCACTGCAGTCAGTTCCATCCTCGAGGGATCAAGCAAACTGCAACTCCTGCCACTTTCCGATATTGGAGAGATATGAAATAATTTACAAATAAAATAATTCAGTGAGTGTTCGTTATTCCCGACCATAGAGTCATAGACCGCAAGCCGCGGATAAAATTTATGAAATATGTAAACCACATTTAGTTCCTTTTAAAATGTTTGTTTGAGTAGAGTTCTCAGAGATGAAATACAGAACCAGTAGTTTAAGAGATAATTACAAAAATAAAAGTTAAATGTATTGGTTACGTGGTCTTGCCTGTTTTGAATGCGAATAAAAGTTTTGAAATTTTCTCACATTTTATTGAAATTAAAATTACGTAGAATTTCCCATTAGAATTTCCCAGGTAGCTGCAGCTTTTAAAAACGAGTTCATCCATGGAGGTGCTTAAGTCGTTGGGTCTTACTAGTGGATTTTTTTATGCTAACCTAAACATGCAGTCTTCAATTTTCACAATCATAGGTCATGGAAAAAAGAATTGCGGAATCATACGTTATTTGTAGGATGGATGGCAGAAGACCGTGCAAGGAAGGAAGTAGGGAACAGGTAATTCAAAGGAGTAGAAATAAAAAAAAGATATAGAGTATACAAGTTACCTGGTCGTGTTGAAGTTGAACACGTGTAATATGTCTGATAATGCCTTCCAGTTAGCTGACACTACAGAATTTGTGAACTGTTAAACACCGGCACTAGTTCCTCGTTGGACGAGTCGGTAGAGTTCTCGGCTAGCATTCTGCTAGGCCCGAGTTCGATTCTCCGGCCGGCCAATGAAGAATTAGAGGAATTTATTTCTGGTGATAGAAATTCATTTCTCGCTATAATGTGGTTCGGATTCCACAATAAGCTGTAGGTCCCGTTGCTAGGTAACCAATTGGTTCTTAGCCACGTAAAATAAGTCTAATCCTTCGGGCCAGCCTTAGGAGAGCTGTTAATCAGCTCAGTGGTCTGGTTAAACTAAGATAAGATACTAATACTATAAACACCGGCATTACTGAAGGCTGATTTCACCCAAGCAGTGTGGGCCCCCTGAGACTTGCTAGAGTCGGTCAGTTTATGCTGGTATGAGAATAAACTTCCTATCCTTTGAAAAGAGGTTAGCACGTTCTATTGGAAGATGGAAGTAAGAATCTAATATCACTTGACAACTGAATATTACAGAGATGTGACGGCGAAGGGAGCACTCATTCCTATTGGCGATCGTGTCTAGCCTCACATCATCAAAGGCACTATTAAACTATGGGGTCCTATAAAAATATTTAGAGGCTAGCTTTTTCATCACAATATTATATAATGCAGAAAACAATACATAATGCTACTATAGAGCAATAAACTTCCCCACTTTATATCTGATGATTCGTGATAACGATATGCTCGTTGTGTGTTCTATGGAGTAAATTGTTTTGGTTGTGTTTTATCATTTTTTTTCATCCGCTCATCGTAACGTGAAAAGCATCTCCAGTGGCCACCAGAACAAATATATATAATTTTTATTTATACCGCTGAAATTTCCACATTACTATAGAATAATTACGAAGATATTACTTTTAAGTGTTTTCCGCCCAATACAAATGACGACATTAAAACTTATAATGCTATTAATGGTGATGAGAAGTGATACAAGCCACTTTTAAACAAACTTAATAGTATTGTGATATGAGAATAGACTTAGGAAAAGGAATAACTTTATTTCGATAAATCATCAATGAAATATAGGCCTATACCAGAACATAAAAGAAGAAAGTATCAACGGTAGCTGGAACAACTTTCCTTCTGTACAGAGTCCAAATCAAAGAAGAAAAGTGATGACTCCAAGCAAAAATTACCTTCATGTTCCCAGAGAGGAGATTTTGCTTTCTG
This sequence comes from Macrobrachium rosenbergii, assembly GCF_040412425.1. Taxonomy (NCBI): domain Eukaryota; kingdom Metazoa; phylum Arthropoda; class Malacostraca; order Decapoda; family Palaemonidae; genus Macrobrachium; species Macrobrachium rosenbergii. Next base: position 32,110,819 of record NC_089759.1, read on the forward strand.
GACTCCTTCAGATAAAACGTTATGGCCACTGACGAAAGACGGAACATCACTGATAAGAAGATCCCTGGTCTTAAAACTTTCCCATACGAATCCTTGGAAATCAAATGCACTTTTTCATTTAAACTTTATTTCATCTGACGCGTCCGCTTCAGGAACAGCAATTAAGAGATAAGAAGAGCGTGTCCACGTCCACTTTAGAAACTTTAGCGGTGTGATCCGCACTGCATAGCAACAGAACTTTACAGCCTTGGTTTACATAGTTAATGGTTTTTGATTAAAAAGGCGAATACTAAGTCGATCCACCAACTATGTCAGTCATTGATAATAAGCAGTTATTTAACAAAATGTTATAATGAAGAAACGATATGAGATCGTAATTATACTGAGTTATACCCACAAATCAACTTTCCTGCTTGAACGTTAAAACATCCTAACATAAAAATCTGAATTTCCATTAAACACCGGAAATATATCAGGCAGATATAAACAGGTACAGGGAAAACGGTTTCCCAGTGCCCTCGCCCAGACCAGAATGAAACCAGAAAGGAAGAACCCGGAAACAAAAATCGTAGACTTTTCTTTAAACGATGGAAGCTTATGGAGTTTCATTGTTGTGGGGGTTGCGGGGGGGAATGGCCTTGGGGCTTGTGGTGATTTAAGCCATTGAAAAAGTCCCAACCTTCAAAAGCAGATATAACCGGACGCACAACACGAGGATTTGCCTGTTGATTGCCACAGAGCTATCGACTTATCGCGGAGAGAACACTAAAAATCTCGCATGATCGCCTTACTTTAAGAAAATGGTGGAAATGTTAAGAAAGAATTCGAGCATTTCCTTTTTTTTTCCTCAGCGAAAATCCTTCTCTTGATTGCAAGTGTATCCTCCTCCGATATCGGAAACTGCTAAAGGCGCGTTCATAGGAATGCTTGGTTGCGTGATTTACTGCCTGTGTTTTTTATATTTAGCTTATTATTTTTTTTTTTTAGTAATGTTAAATAACTATTTTTTAAATTTCGGAATGCATTTGTTTTTCTTAATAGACGCTTAGCCTACTCCCGTTAGAAGTGCTGCCTTTAGAAACTGTTAGTTCTGTGGTTCTCGAATTAATAGTCCCTCTACTGTTACTCAAAGATATTCAGAGAGCCCATACTGCCCTAAAATGGAAAACTGCAATATCTGCAAAATTTTCGAAATTGAAATATGCCACCTGTTGGGCTCATGAAACACTAATACACAAGTTACTGCAGTTTCAGAATGATTCTTCAATGCTTTATTTAGGGAGTCCCATTTGCAGTATCTGCAAAATCAGTAGTAAGGCAAACTGCAGGATCTACCATTTTTCTCAGTTTTGTATTTTTGCAGATATTCCCATTTTAGAGTAGGCTCAGGTAAATTCCAGTTCGACAAATCACACGCATATATATATATATATATATATATATATATATATATATATATATATATATATATATATATATTATATATATATACACATATACACATATATATATATATATATATATATATATATATATATATATATATATATATATATATATATATATATATATATATATATATATATATATATATATCTTGTGTGTACATGTAAAAGCATTATAACATTAAAATTTGAATGTCAGTTAACCGCAGGAAATATAACAGGTAGATTCAAACAAATATTGGAACGGAAACCCCAGCTCTCTTATCTAGAAGTAAATGGGAACAGAGTTCCGACCTCCAAGAGTAGATGGAACCGCACAGACGCTACGAGACAGAGGTATAGATAGACTTACCTTGGAGAGAAGACCGCTCAGAGTCTCACATAATCACCTTTATTTGAGAAAAACTGTTGGAAGGTTATGAATGAACACGAGCACTCTGCCTTTTCCTCAGCGTCAATCTTCCCCTTGATTGCAAGTGTATCCTCCTCCGATATCGGAAACTGCTAAAGGTGCGTTTATAGGAATACTCGGTCGCGTGACTTACTGCCGCTGTTTTTATGATATTTAGCCTTTTTATACTGTTCACTACTGTTAAAGAATATATATATATATATATATATATATATATATATATATGCACATATTTATTCTTTGTCTCAAAAAGCATTTTTTCTTAATTAATAGACACTTACCCTCCTCAGAGGTGATGGCGATAGTAAGTGTTAGCTCTTTCCATACTTAGTAGCCCCTAACTTATTTTCAAGGATATTCAAAGAACTTGTATACCGGTGGCGTCTGCCATTCCCAATCCGGGTACAGGCGCACACACACATATACTCCGGCACTTACACACACGCACACACATACATATTTATACATACATACATACATACATACAGCAGATTTAGACACAGTAAAATAAGTTCATACCAAAGGTCTCCTTGATTCAGACCGGTTTCATTCATCTAGTGAACAGAAAAACGCTTTTTGATCGAGTTGCATCGAAGTTTAATCTTAACTCCCTCAAGAAAACGGTTTCGTTCTTTTCTCTATACTAATTTATTTCTACGAACCATCGCAAATCAGTTATACCTAATTGTATTCACCCTTATAACAAATAACATTTACGATTCGAGTTGGTTACCCACCTGGCTCATCATTGATTAATGTAGGTGATGAATTGTTTCCATACCATTACAACGCCTATCTGGAGCTCTGTTGTTTAGTGACATAATTGATGCAACAAGTGGATGACAGCTTTAGCATACAGAGGGCTGGTGACGAATTATTTTCATTTCAAGTTTGTGGGGTAAATAGGCCAACAAAAATCTGAGAGCTCCCCTTTTAGCATCTAATATAGCTTGCCGGGAGTAACATTGTTTTATGGTGAATGACTCATATAATGGGATTTGTGTATGAAGCTTGTGTATCATAACCAATAATTTAGAAAGATACGTCTTCCGAAGGGCCTACGCTTGCCGCTTCAATTACAAATTTAGAAAAAGATCGTGTTTAAAGTTCCCAGTATTTTCTGGGAAAAATTTAGAAATTACATTTCATTTCTTCCGTATCCTAATTCTAGTTGGAGGCTGATTTCTTTAACGGTGGAGCTTGCCCATCAGAGCACGGAAAACGAAGGTCATATATATCACTTCTCCTCCCAAGAGGACATTTGAACAGGATTATTTTGACCATGCCGTTATAATTAACCTCGTGAGCCTGTTACAGAAAAAATTAATTTCTTTAACTCAAAACAAGATGAAACACGACACTTAACAACACATCATGTTCATATCTCTTGATACAGATCCCTCATTCTATTCGTCTGCCCGTTGTCCATATGTTTGTACGCACATCATGAGCATAGGAATGGGTCATGATATTTATAGACAGATCGATGGTCGAATATGATACATGGAGATCAAAGTTGTCACGAAGGCTCAAGGTAGCGGCCTCTTCAGCAAGACAAAAGCTATAAAGCAGAATTTATTGGATCTTTTGCTATTTGGTGATACAGTAAATCCTTTTGGAGGTATCAGTCGACTTGCGTCACCAAATCTTTATATTGACACTCGCGACAAATCCGATAAAGCTAAAATAATAGTGATCTTTATGCAAAGTAATGTTTTAATTGTTATATTTATTTTCTTTTTCTGATAGAATAGAACACTTAAAGTGAAGAACTCCTCTTTCAAATATGACTTCCTTATGCCGGTTAGTCGGCACTGCTTGATCCCGTAGGGGGCAGTGCTGTCAGTGCACCTCCAGGGGTGGACTTTGGGCGTTACTAAAGGTTCTTTGCAGCGTCCGTTCGACCCCTAGCTGCAACTCCTTTCATTCCTTTTACTGTACCTCCGTTCGTATTCTCTTTCTTCCATCTTGTTAGCCACCCTCTCCTAACAATTATTTCATAGTGCAACTGCGATGTTTTCCTCCTGTTACACCTGTGTAACCTTTTACTCTCAATTTCCCTTCCAGCGCTCAATGACCTCATAGGTCCCAGCGCTTGGCCTTAGGCCTAAACTCTACATTCAATTCCAAAAAGGCCTGACCTTAATCGCTGAACCGGGGAGTTTATCTTTTATTAGAGTACCGTACTAAAGTCTAGCTTACCATGGTGGGGTAGTAACGTTACCGGAAAACATATCATATTAATTATAACAGAAAATTGCAGGATACTGGGGTGTTAACAGCATTCCCAACATTACATGTTGGCAGTGAATAAATTTATGATCTGATTGCTAATTAAAAATGTAAATACTATAATCCGCGTCTAGGAATACAGCGACCACAAAATTACACCAATCAAGAGCCTCATTGACACCATTGCTTGTTGTTTCAAGGATATAATCATTATTTATTTGGAAATAAATTACCCTGAGGAGAGGACCCATTGTCCTAAATGTAAGTATAAAATTCACTACAGAGACTTCAGTATTGTTGTTCAGTTCCCTAACATCTATTCTTTGTTTGTTTTACAATCATTGTTTAAAATTAATTTAGTCGTTCATGAAATAGTTCCATAGGTACTATTCCACTCTAGTACCTAAATAACAAATTTATTTGTATCATATTTTTTTCTGCCCCATACCTACTATATACATGATATGTTGAAGGCACATCTGTACCTTTGTTATATTCTATCATTGTTTCAGTTTTATCTCAAATTTCGTAGCCTAAGCGTCTCACCGTTCGCTTTTATGTTCAGTTTCCCAGCCTAGGTGTCTGAGAATGCTCTCTTTTTCTCATTCTGAACTACAAACGTATTAACGTTGATTTCTTGATTTTGGTTTTTAGTTTTTTCTGATTTATTGTAACAATTTCAATGTTTTTGCCTTCTCTCTCTGTGAAAATGGTATTTAGTCTTATTATGATAAGTAAGGTTTGGGAAATAAGCGGAAAAATGTTGAATAGGATTCTGTACACAGAAGGAGAAGCCACGGCCAAAATATACACATCCTCAAGGAACAAGGGAAACGAAGACCTCCGTTCTTACAAATTTATTGCCGACGTTTCATGACACATGTCACATTTTCATGGCTAAAAAAGAAAATAATTTGCTCTACAGATAGAATCACGGTATTAAAAGAATTTTAAAAAATTAACATATTTAAAATTCACAAAAAATGGCAATGCAGTGTTAAAATTAGGTATATAAATAAACATAAAAAAAGGATCACAAAAGATATAGGTCAATGGAACCACGACACAGACTCACCAAGCGAAATGAAAGAATAATAATGAGAGAATACAGAAAATAAGCATAAAGGAAAAGCTAATCAACATATATATAACACACACACACACACACACACATATATATATATATATATATATATATATATATATATATATATATATATATATATATATATATATATATATATATATATATATAAGGATAAATAAGGATAAACAGAGATGGAGAAGTAGCTATTTAGAGAGAGATAGATAGATAGATAGATACGTAGAGAGAGAGAGGGGGAGATGTAAATTTCCCATGACAAATCACAACATAAATTGATGCTAATAAAAGATTTGGTTCCAAATTTGGTCTTGCTTCGAGACAACTTCCTGTCTGTAAAATACAATCAAGGGAATATCTCCAGGCTAAGTAGGTATATCTTAGTTTAACCAGACCACTGAACTGATTAACAGCTCTCCTAGGGCTGGCCCGAAGGATTAGATTTGTTTTACGTGGCTAAGAACCAGTTGGTTACCTAGCGACGAGACCTACAGCTTATTGTGGAATCCGAACCACATTATAGCGATAAATGAATTTCTATCACTATAAATAAATTCCTCTTATTCTTCATTGGCCGGTCGGAGATTCGAACTCGCGGCCAACAGAGTGGTAGCTGAGAACGGAACCCGCTCGCCCAACGAAGAACTACCAGGCTAAGAAATATGCGTGATTTTACTTACGAACAAAAACTTTTGCGTTTCTAATGAATTTTGATCAGGATAATAATTTTAAAAGACCTGTAAACGACCAAAAGCCAAGCTGACCGTAACACACTATCATATTGATGACATTGTATAAAAGAAATATTTTTAAAATTTAGTTTTGTTTTCATCAAAATAAAACATGCAGGAAACAAACATCGAGTTAGTGAACTTATGCAATACAATTTTGCACTTTAGGTATTGCCGTTGATTTGTTATCGTTCTGTTCCAAACTTCTTTATCGGGGAGACAAATTTTTTGTTTAAACTGTCAATTTTTACATTTAGAAAGTATAGCGAAGATTTTGTCTCTTTACAAAAACATTTTATGAAGTAAATATTTATGGCTTTCATGTTATGAGGTATTGACCTATTCCAAAGGATAAACTACACATAAAACCTTCCGGAATTGAATTTTACCTGTAAAAAAACAACTAAAATGCGACAGTGGTTATAAAAGTTATAACATACGACGATAACAACAACACAAAAAGTGACGGGAAAAAAATTCTGCCTTTTTAGGGGATAATCCCCTAGAGGAGGCTACTACCAGGATTTACTTTTCTGGATGATAAATCGCTTTATTGCGTGGCTCCAACTGGCCGTTAACTAAAAGTTTCCCTTATTTTTTATAAGGGATGATATTGTGGAAACGATATTAAGGATATATATGACCCAGCTTTTGTTTCTTATAGGGCCAGTGTAAGTTTTACTTAGGAACTGGAAATAGATTAAATAGCCATTCTTGCTTTGGTAAATTGTTTATTTATGAAACGGGAATGAATGGATATTTAGACTCGTACAGTTGCTAACACGTCCGTACTCGAAAGAAGGGTGTTTCAATTCGCTTGTGTACAAACATAAGGATCTTTAAAACTCTTTCGTAGCTTCACTTACGCATCTAAGGTTGTTACTCATACAAAATTAACAAAAAATTAATATTTCTCGTAAGCCCTGTACGGCAACATACGCTACATCTAATCAACAAATAAATCGTGATATTGTGAAGGTCCATTTCAAGAACTATACTTCTCTCTCTCTCTCTCTCTCTCTCTCTCTCTCTCTCTCTCTCTCTCTCTCTCTCTCTCTCTCTCTCTCGTGATTGGTGTTACGTAGGGCACTGTTCTATAACCTTTGTTGATTTCAGTCATTACAGATGACATGATTGGTAGTCTACATTAGTTGCTTATTATCATAACCATAATATAAATAAATTATTTGGATTAGGCTAAAATGCCATTCGTGTGACCGAAAGGCGTAAGATTCCTGTTGATAAAATTCGTAAAACGAAAATATAGGCAAGAACATTGAATGCTGGTGGAATTATAGTGGGTAAAAGCAAGCAAACCTCTTGCAATGGAATGAAGGAAATAAAACATCAAACTCAATATATTGCCCCCTTGGTCACCCTCAGGTAAAGGAACTCCAATGTTTGTTTGGTAATCATTGAGAATAAAGCAATTAAGTTTGGAACTATATTGATTTAGATACTTCATTCCATTACCATATGTAATTATGTTGTTTATTTGCTTTTAGTTTCAAGCTATTTCAATAACACTTGCCATGTTTTAACTAGTAAATGCCGAATCGATGGTAAAAATAAACATTCAATGATAATTTCTCGGCCTAAGAGGATACAAACTAGTATTTAACAAATACTTAAAGAAACTAATTATGGCAATTTTAGAGGTTACTGATCCCAATATTATTTAATTTTATTACATTCAAAACGATTAAAACAAGTAAAGTATGTGTTATTTTATCCTGTGTCATCATGTGTGTAATACAACCCCTCTCCTGCTCCTTCTCTCTCTCTCTCTCTCTCTCTCTCTCTCTCTCTCTCTCTCTCTCTCTCTCTCTCTCTCTCTCTCTCTCCTGTCTACTTCCTGCACCTTCCCATACCAATTTAGTTATATATGCAGCACGTGGAGACCTAATACTCTTTTCTTGGAATGATCCATGGGAACTTCGATTAGTAGAAACATATGGCCTTTCTAAGACTTCAGCCGTTCAACCATGAAGGTACAGGATACACCAAACGTCCTTTCATTGGTTTTCCTTTCGCATAAATACGTTGGAACGAATGAGAGCAATTTGAAATATATGTGCCGTCTGGTAGGCTAAAAATGGGAAGACACATAAAAATTGTCATTAATGAAAGGTTCATTCATTTAATAACTTGTTTTCAATCGTCCTCTACACGCAAATGGTACCCAAAGCTTCTATAGTAATGACACCTAATATAAAACATAATACAAATTGATTTCTCTCTTTTTTGTCACTACAGACACACTCAGTAGACTTTATTCAGTGTTTGTAAAAGAGAGTAGGTCCACTGGCAATTTCTGACGGAAATTACATGTTTTGTACACAGAAATGAAGCATACCTTGATTTCTCACAGTTGTAGAGCAACAATTTGTTTCGAAGCAGGAATGCTCTGTTTATTACAATGAAGACTTTTCTGAGCAATTTCATATGAATGTTTGAAATTGCAATTCTGAATTATGAAGCTTTCAGTTTGCAAAATTTCCCGGGAGTCTCACCGAAATGGTTATAACTGCCAAGATTCTACCGGAATGTTTTGAAATAAACTTAGACAACGAATAGCAACTACGATGGAATTACTATTTTTAATTTAATTTATACCAGTACACTCGCGCCCACGAATACACACATACACATCCTTATCTTGTAAGAACAGTACCAGGCTGGTATATGATTTTATTTTCGTGCAATTTGCAATTTCAATATGTGTGATTTATATATATTTATGAATAATATATATATATATATATATATATATATATATATATATATATATATATATATATATATATATATATATATATATATATATATATATATATTTCTAACTCACATCAGGATCGAACCCAGGTCTTTCAGTTGAAAGGCATGGGCGCTGCCCACTATGCCATACAAGTCATAAAAGAAGTTGGAACCTGAGTGCCACTGCACCCAAGGAATTACCTGGGCAAGCTAACTGCTTGCTTACCAGCATGTTTTCCCCAACTTCCCGACTCAGCAATGACCCAATTGGCAGCATTTCATTCGAATTATCCCTTCTGAGTGAATATGATAGAAATAATCAACACACAATCACGTGTGGAACAGAAATAAATTTCTGACTCACATCAGGGTCGAACACAGGTCTTTCAGTTGAAAGGCAAGGTTCTAAATTCTTTTATGATTTGAATGGCATAGTGGGTAGAGCGCCATTGCCTTTCAATTGAAAAACCTGGGTTCGATCCTGCTGTGAGTCAGAAATTTATTTCTGTTCCACACGTGATTGTGTAGTGATTATTTCTATCATATTCACTCAGAGGGGATAATCCGAATGAAATGCTGTCAATTGGGTCATTGCTGAGTCAGGAAGTTGGGGAAAACATGCTGATATGCAAGCAGTTAGCTTGCCCAGGTAATTCCTTGGGTGCAGTGACACTCAGGTTCCAACTTCTTTTGTGACTTGTATGGCCTAGTGGGCAGTGCCCTTGCCTTTCAATTGAAAGACCCGGGTTCGATCCTGATGTGAGTCAGAAATTTATTTCTGTTCCACACGTGATTGTGTGTTGATTATATATATATATATATATATATATATATATATATATATATATATATATATATATATTTCTTGCAAAAAGCATTTTATGCTTCATATGACGATTCGTTTCCCCATAGAACGATGGTTTACTATGTCTTGAAAAGAAAGTTATATGCCTGGTGGCTTTTGTTATGCACACACACACATATACATATACATATATATGTGTGTGTGTGTGTATCTATATATATCCACCTGGCCTCTAACTTGCTTTTCAAGACATAGTAAACCAGTGGTTTGTGGGGGAAATGAGTCGTTCTCTGAAGTATAAAACACTTTTTACAAGATTGCCTTACAAGGACGCTTCTGTAAAGGAAAATATAAAATGGGAAATAAGAAATTATACATAATGCTTAGAACATAAAATATAACGTAAAATCTGAGTAGATTTTGTGAATGATTCATATTCATTCGAGTAAGGATTTTTTCTTAGCCATTATTGAATGTTTTTACTTTCAGACAGATAACTTCAGATCATCTAAACCTACACATGTAACAATGAAAACAATCTTCTAAATAAAGCAACAGTTTACTATGAATATATCTCAAGAACTCATGTCAGTATCTTCTCATCGAAATAGCCTGATTAATGGGTTTGAACTAATAAAGTTATTTAGAGATTTTTTTTTTAGAAGACCATGTTTTTAGACGATTTATATCCAATAATCGGGAGTAAACATTTCGTAAGCAGGAAATTATTTATAATATATATATTTGCTAAAAGGTCTTCCCTGAGTATGCTAATGGATATAAAAAGATGAAGGTAAATGGTCTCAGATCTTTCTAAGTTACTGGTATTTTAATTTCGTCTTTTTCTCGTTTAACATTATAAATTATGGGAACATATTTCGCTCACTAAACATTCAGTAGTTGATTGTTTTAGGCAGGAGAGGCGCTGAGTTCTATGCACACCCTTAATTACTTTCAGTAATTACTTTCAGTAATTGAGGGAATATAGATGGCCTCAATCACTTTTATGGAATGAACAAGCTCCTGCCAAGAAAATCATAGCGAATCATAAAAAGAAATCTCTAGGTTAGTAAAAGGCTAATCAATAGTTGTTCTGGAGCGAAGTGGTAATTTTATTATTATTATTATTATTATTATTATTATTATTATTATTATTATTATTATTATTATTATTATTATTACACAAGGCTGCTTTGTGGTCCATACGGAAAAAAACAAGTTATATGAGAACTCTTAAGAAGCAGCAAACTATACTAACTGTAGTCCTTAAATTTATACATACATACATACATACATATATATATATATATATATATATATATATATATATATATATATATATATATGTATATATATACATATTAGCACAAGATAATACATGCAATTTATTTATGTCCGTTTGATACAAATTCGATGCAGATTATAGTCTATAGGCTTTGAAGTTGACTTATCTATCAGTATCGGATTCCCCTTTCGCAAAATTAAATTCTATTGTAAGTTCGAGCAAATTCTGAATGAGAACACAGTCACAGCTAATTGCATAAAAAACTGTCTATAATATTTTCGTCTTTTGAAGTTTACTTATTTAAAATGACCATTAAGAAAATGTCAAATGAGATTTTGATTGCATTTTTATCTTCCTGAGAAAGCGTTATCGAAGAAATTTATATTAATTATTTCATTTTGCTGCGATGAATAAGAATCCATTAAAAATTCATTTCATGACCGTTATTCCAACAGTTTTGCAACTGCAGTATTCTGATGCAGTATACTGAAAGAACAATTTCATGCTCTTTTGAATGGATGTTGTGTTCCTTTCTGGTATAAAAAACACAATAGACAGATAGCTTTCGATGTTACAATATACTCTTTCTGTTACCAACGTTTCATAAACCGTACTAAGATGTCACAGTAGCCCTCTTTATGTTTATGTTACGATTTTTTATTAGGAGAACAAATGGTTTTAATAATTTTCATGCTTTTGGAAAGATGATATTTTCAATAGATGCATGCAAAAAAATATTCGAATAAAAAGTAAGATAAAGAAAGAAAATCTGAAGAAAAATCAGGCAAGAAATAACAGAAAGGATAAGAACAAAGACAATGGAATTCTTGTAATTCCATCTCAACTTCCCAGGAGTGGTGGTAAAATACCTTCCTTTCCCCTCGCATTCCTGAGAGGGGAGGAACCTAATATTGTCTTGACTTGGAAGTATTTCACAGAAGCGTAGAGGTCATTGACCTCATTTCCACTGGAATGGGGAAACAAAAGCTTCCACATAAATGAAGCAGTTCCCCTGTTGAATCGGATTCTCATTCGAATCAGTGCATTAGTTATGTAGTTTCTAATTCAAAACAATTTTTTAATCACTCTTTAATTAGGTCGCTATTTTTCTTATTAATTTTATATCTGGTCTTATGCTGAAGGTAACTGTGATTGGACTACAGATACTTAGTTGTATTCACATGCAGAGGTATTATAAGATTTTGCTTGTGTGCGTAGCTGAACGGCCGAGAAGTATGAAACCTTAATATATCTTGGTCAGTTCAGAAAAGGGCATGCTAATGAAATGCTCTTGTACAACGATGACATACTCACTGCTAGAGACATACAGATGAATGTCTACATAGTGAGCCTGTATACATGTTATTAACATTAAGATAAACTGAGCTGCAATGTACTCGAAAGAATTCATAGTTTAATGTTAGAACATGGTCATTTATTTGACGAGAAAATTTTTATTCAACTGTATATCAAGATGAATCATTTATAAAGTTTTCCAGATATGACGAGAACACTTGTACACAAGAGTCGTTGGTAAGTCAACTTAAACTAGACGTAGCCATATTTAAAGTATCATAAAGGTAGACATTATCTTATATATAACAAGATTTTAGTATATTTTCTTAATCCCGTAACTCCTCAGAACATGCAAATATTAATCTCTTTTCTAAGCTTGATTACAGTGAGCTACCACAATGGCACAATAAACAAATAAATGGAAGATCTTCAAGTTAAATTTCTTGTAATTAGAAAACCCGTAAATTTAGTAGACAGATTAAGGGCCTCGCATTTTTTGGGGGTATTCCTAGTCTCTCTCTCTCTCTCTCTCTCTCTCTCTCTCTCTCTCTCTCTCTCTCTCTCTCTCTCTCTCTCTCTCTCTCTCTCTTACACATTTGTCTTGTAGATCCAATATCGTTTATTTTTACAGCGGGTTTCGCTGCTGTTATTGCTACTTACATTACTCCAATTCACCATTGTAATTCGTTATTAGGAACTTCTATGGAATGCTAAGACAATTTAGGAATTCTGTTCGCCTATTCATTAACTTTATAATTCAAGGGTATTGCTTTCCTATGCAATAAAACTGGAACAAGAAATATTCCTTGACAGTAAGTGTGAGTGTATGTGTTTGTGTGTGAGAGGGGGAAATAATGAAACAGGGACAGAGAGACGGAAGGACAAAGGCGATGAATGAGATAGTGAGTCATATTTGCATATCTTTGTAATCCGTGGTCACGAACCATTACTAAAAGGAAGGTTCATTCATGTATGAGTAGCAGGGTCGTATTTTTCAGTATATATATAAAGGCAAATGTCATGAAGGAAAAATGAAACAACAGAGTGGTTGCTAGGCCTTTCAACACATGGTCCTTTACTAGCAGACTGATGAAACATATAAAAGTAAAGTTACAATAAAGTTCGTATGATTGACAGATGATGTACAGACATCCCTGAGGATGGGGATTATAAGGAACAGATGCACCTGGAATCCAACGCAGTTGAAGAATTAGTGGACCTACCAAACAAAGGTAAATTTTTGAGAGGTTTTACAAAGGATTAGGCCCAACTG
>NC_089759.1:32131656-32141656 GCF_040412425.1 Macrobrachium rosenbergii
CTAACTTTCTTTGCTAAGGTAAAACTAAAGTAGTAATTGAATAAACATTATAGAAGGGCTTTATAATGTTTCAGAGTATCAATAAATATACTATCGGCAATGGGAAATTTTTTGAGTTATGTCCTGGATATATAAAGTGAGTATCTTGATTTGTTGAATTTAAATCATAGGAGAGAGTTGACTAAATGACGCACGATTAGAAAGAGTTAGCATAATGTATAGAGTGATTGTACAGTAGAAGGGACTCTTCAGGGAGAGCAATTCAGAGGCTGGAAAATACAAAGACATAAGTTGACTGATTTAGAAATGGCATGCTGCGTTACGTTAGTAGTATAATTGATGGGATAACAAGGGTTTGTAAGATATTTTTCGACGAACGAAAAGTTCCACAGGAAGTGGTGAAAGGAATAATTGTTCCATTATATGAAGCTACAGGTGATAGAGGTGACTGTAAGAATTAGAGGGTTATAAACATATTGGGGAGGTTATATGGGAAGATACTGGTTGCGAATCTAAGGCATTTTAGAAGGTCTACTAGGAGAAGAACCACATAGGCTCTGAAAAGGATCAAGGTTTCTGCTTCAAGTTTCTTTATTGAAACAGTTGAGTGAGAAGTTTGAAGTAAAGGGAAAGAGATGTGTGTGGCGCAAATGGAGCTAGGGAAAGTTTAATATAATCTCAGTAGAGAGGCGGGTGTTGAGAATGAAGGTATAGAAAATAGGGTGTTGAGACTGACGGAGAATTTCTTACGATGGAAGCCAAACATGTCATAGAAAATTTAGGTGGGAGAATGCGACGTTCGTTGAAAAGGTGAGTCTGAGACAATGGTGCGTTATGTCTCCGTGTTTCTTCAATATCATTTTTGTGTTACTGGAGTCACTGAGTTTGCAAATTAGGCAGTACTGTCTTCAGTAAAGTGAAGAGAAACTACATAGATTACTGAAAGCGTTTGAAACTGTTTGCAAGAGGAAAAAGGTGAAAGTAAATGTGAGAAACAGTAATATTATAATAGTAAATGAAAAGATTAGAGTGGATTATTGAAGTCTTTGATTCCTATAGCTATTTAAAGAGCAATTGTAATGGATGATGGGATGATTAGATGGGAGGTTAGTTACAAAGTACATGCAGCAGTAAAGGTGAACGGGGTCTGTCAGATCCTATGGAAGCCAAGGTGGGAATAAATGAAGGGGCTGTTGGGCCATTTCTCCAATAGGAAAGTGAAGTGTGGATTTTGAATAGACACGAAAGAAAAAGATTGATGCCCATGAGATGAACTACTTGTCAAGTATCTGTTATACTGCAATGTAGATACATAGTACAAGTGATAAAAAGTATAGGTGAAATGAAAGATTAGAGAGTTTTGAGATAGTTTGGTTGTATGAAGAGAATAGAGAGCGATTGGTTACTGAAAGTTGTATGCAATTCTCGGGTGTTAGTAGGGAAGAAGAAACGTTGATCTATAAAAGACTGGATCAAAAGCTAGTTTGTAAGTACAAGTTATGTCATAACGTGTTTGTTCTATATACGATTACATATGATGTCCGTCTAACATAATGTCCTTTTCTTCAAATTGGCCAGAAAGTTCCCCAGAATGTTAAGCGATGTTCACCTGCGCTCAGTGGATGCTCTCATTATACTATATAGCTGACAGTTTGTATGAACAAGACAAAATTTACGTAGGGCCAAAAATAAATGGCATTGTTCTTCAGGAAGTGAAAAAATGTGTGCATTAAAAGGTAAATGGCACAGTGTATGTAGGGTTGATTTGATACCATGCTGATGAGCTTTATCTGTTATTGTATACAGGCGCTAATAATGGGGAAGTTTGCAGCACAGGGAGTCCATTCATAATTCAGTAGTTTAAATATGAATGTGGCAGTGACTGTTATGCTGGTTTTTCTCTATGGTTTTTGCATGTTGGGGAGAACGGCTTGAAGATAAGAAAAAATGTCCGTATAGTCATAAAAAAAAAAAATGCTGACACAGTATGTAAGGTAGACGGGAACATGACAAGAGCCATCAATTTCTGTCGTGTGTGGACCCCTATTATTCCATGGCCCGTGTCACTCATGCGTCTCAGTAAAGAAAACAGCTCTTGAATTTTTCTCTTTATATTACATAAGGTAACTTTATTTCTCATAAATCTCGGACAAATATAAAAGTTTTTATGTTGTATTATAATTTACTGAACGTATAGAATATAGAATGAATCAAGAATATTGGATAATTTGGGTACTGGAAATTATTAGAAAGTCATCATCTTTGATTCGCTATAATTTTGGCTTAAGTTCCGAAAGCCACCAATACTGGTATTATTACCACTAGATTCTTAAAGACATGCGACTTTCAATAAATGGGAAACAGGGTGGTGACCTGTCTTATAGCGTTGTCATACGCACGACCATGGCTGATTTTAACCTTAAATAAAACAAAAACTACTGAGGCTAGAGGGCTGCTATTTGGTATGTTAGATGATTGGAGGGTGCATGATCAACATACAAATTTTCAGCCCTCTAGCCTTAGTAGTTTTTAAGATCTGAATGCGGATATAAAAAGTGCGGAGGGACAGACAAAGCCATCTCAATGGTTTTCTTTTGCAGAAAACTAAAAAAATTAATTCGATTAGAGCCTTAATTTTTAACTGACTTCGTTGAAGGTGTCAGCTGCAAGATTATGACTAGTGTTTTTTCCGTAAATGAGTGCAACGATCTACTTACAAAAATACTTTTTTCACATATATATATGAACGACCTACGCCCCTTTGAAAAAAGGTGATCTCTTATTATTTCAGTGTTTACTGCCACAATAATCCCTTTAGAGGAAATACTATTTTCAGACGCGATTTTAAATATCGTATACTATTCCTCATAATCAGCCTCATCTCTGATTATATATAGAATGAATACGTTCGCAGTTAATTTATAAGGTACTTTTTTATACTCTCTCACTCTCCCTTCCTCTGATATTTCAATTTTATGCCATTTTATCCAGACAATAGATCAAGGAAACAAACCCCTCGTATGCTGAAATACCGTGCGATGAATATAGCCAAGGAAAGGGAAATATTTATCTTCCAGCTTAGGTTCTATTTTCAAAATAATCTCTCTCTCTCTCTCTCTCTCTCTCTCTCTCTCTCTCTCTCTCTCTCTCTCTCTCTCTCTCTCTCATCCCTGCGCAATGCCCTTATGCCAGTGTTTGTCTTTGGCTATAAAAGAGGAAATATTTTGCTTGAGCGAAGTAGGTTTTGCATAAGCAATCACTTGCCACCACGAGATAACTGTTTTCATTTCCTAATTTTTTTTATTTTTGGTAGGGAATATTTAAATCTCTTCTACATTTCGTATATATGCTGTGTTTCTCCGTAAAACATATTCTAAATAAACATAGATTTCGACTGAGTCATTACATTGTACCGTATTATAACATGTAGAGCACAATTCACCATTGCGAAGTTGTTGGACTGCTGTTTTTGTTTCTTTGTCTTTTCTTTAATTTATTTTCTTTAAATATTATTGTGTCCGATTTCTTCAATTTTGATTTACAGACTATGGTCCTACTACATGTAATTGATCGTGATATGAAGAAAACCTAGTAGATATATAACATATTTACATATTAATTTTATTGATAAATGGTCACCATATTGAGTAGAAGGGGTAACTTCTACTTGGAGAGATGGTTTGGTTACTTAAAAGAAATATCTAGATTCGAACACGTTAAGTATGTCTGCGTTTTTGTCCTAGAAAATTTTATTATAACCATCAATATTATTACAACTCTAGGTACAGAAGCAGTAAATTTTTAAAAATCATATTTGCGAAGGAAAATTCAAGTTACTCTGGACAACATGGTGGTTCATAACATTCACCCACTGGAAAACCTGTATGAATTATAATTTTCTTTCCTTTTATGCCAAAAAACTGACCAGTGGGAACAGGTCATTATTTCTCAAACATCTTATAAGTAAATTGATGAAACAAAGAATTTCCCCCTGTCATTAGGTAACAGCTGTGCTAAATTATGAGTCATAAAGCAATAAAACAAAAATGCAAATGAAGAGAAACTTGATTTTTGAAGCTGCGGGAAACATTCGTTTGTATAGCTGTGTGCATTTGTATGTGTATGTGTGTGTGTTTGAGAGAGAGAGAGAATAGTTATATACATGGTAGTGTGGGACAGCTGTTATGGTATACGTGTGAGAGAGAAGGATACCATTAATTACCATATTTTCTTTGAAATGTACATTTTCAGAATTCTGGACATACACAAAGTTCCTAAGTATGACTTATCACCAATGCAATTCTGTTTACCAGAGATGCATTACAGTAACCCCAACTTTTATTTTCTTTTTTTACAAATTGCATTCAGCTTTGTATTTGCAATAGCAATCTAACGGAGTTGCTATGTACTTCTCGTTTTACACCTTCCTTTCCTCGTAGCGTAATCTAATAGATAGAATTGAAAGCCTTTTGTCTCTTTTGCAGTTTATTAAATTTTTGAACGTTTCAGTTGTCGCGTATATATTTTTTCTGTTACTTTCACTTCTTTCTACCGTGAAAATAAATTTATACGATAACGATTTTGGAAAGGACTGGAATGGTTTTGCGAAAGTACAACCAAGGTGGAATATTTTTTTGAGCAGGCTCATGTGAGTTGCATTTCATAGTTTATACTCTCCAGCTTTAATATTGTTCCTAAGTCATTTCCTGTTATAAATTATGCTTCATTTCTGTATTCCTGTATTTGATCAGCTTTTTTATTGGGGCTATGGGTCTTGTGTCATTCCCTTTTTCTAACTAACTTTGAAGCTCGGCTAATAATAATAATAATATAAGTCTTAATGTGGTAAATGGTATTATTATAGTACTTCCCATCATCTATTAATATTTAATTTACAAAATGAGTTTGTTAGTCTACAATTACACTTAAACAAAACCAAGTGGAATTTTTTACGTTAATGTTTTTGGTATTAGTAAACTTTTCATAAATGATAACCGTATTTCGTTTTGACAATTTTTATAAGGAATTTCACTCGGTAAAAAAAAAACACACAAAATGAGCAACGTAATATAAACGCGCATACGAAAGAGAAATTTTATTTCAAACCTCTGCCAAATTGACATCACACTAACATTTTGTTTGAAGTTTGAATGACCTGATAAAACTCTTATTAAAAAACCATTTAATCCTGTTAAATATCAAAGTGATTTATGGTTATGGAGCAATAGTTGCTTTTAATCAAATTATGGCCAATCCTGTCACAAATTGATCGTAAACCTGTAATGCATGGCATTGCGGCTGTAGTTCTGAAATTGTCAGTTAGTACATAAGAGTTATTATTATTGTCTTAAAATATGCATTAATGTCAACGAAATTTAATAGATTAATCTTATCCATGTAATGGACTCTGCATTTGAAAATAGAACAAAGGAAATTGGTAGCTTAACGGATGCCAGAATTTTTACTCTACGTTTTACAGACCCTTCTTACTTGAGTAGCTCACCGGGAGGGTGTGGATCGCAGACATTACAGTAAAGTTTAACGTTCAGCAGAATAAAGATTTATTTATTATTATTTTTATTTGTTTATTTCTATATGTATTTATATATTTACATATTTATTTATTTATTTATATCAGGGTGTGGAATGATTTTACTATACTCTTGGTTACATCTGAAATTTGCATTCATTCAGAAGCAACATGTCAAAGATTCTGTTACGATATAGTTATTCTAATAAACTGGAAACGGAATTGCAAGAATTTGCTTACTGCCAGAGAAATTTCGGCCCGAATAATCTCACTCTCAAGCCGATGGTGTGAGACCCCACGCTTCATAAACTGACTGTCATTTAAGCCATTTAAGATCACATTATTACATTTCATTACCCATTCGAAAATAAAGGACTTTTACCATGAACATTAATTCCACGTTACAAATTGTGGTTGGAAGTGACAGGTTACACGAATCAAATGGTACAATAGTAAAAATTTCTTGATTGTGTAATACTGATTAAGAAATTTAGTTAAAGTGATCATCACTTTAATCGTTTTTCATTGCAGCCATGACCTCATCAGTGGCCCATCCATAATTTTGTTTTCAAAAAAAGCATTAACATTAAACACGGACTAGTCCTACAAGATTTCCATCAGACTGTTCGATGAATCTTCTGTGGAAATCAGTGGATATAACAGCAAATAAAATTCCAGAGCAAATCCCCTTTCTGCTCCAATCTAAGCACGAAAGCGGGCAATTTCCAGTGAGGCTTCAAATTGAGTCATAACGATCATGCTCTGAAAACGACGGTAAATTCCATCAGCTCAAACATGGCAAAATAAACTGGTACAAAGCTGAACGAAACTCTGTTGCAAACGCAATTACCTCTCATTGCCTATTCCGTTTAAGTGCAAACTACATCATCCGAATGCATAAACAATAAAAGGCAGATGATCAGTGAGAAATTGACCTCTGTAATGGAGAGCTCTCAGTGGAGTAAAGGCATTTTCACCATATCCCGTTATTTTGGCGAATGGAATTTGATAGGAATTTTTTCCATCCGATAGTGATTTAAAAAAAAAAAGTATATATATATAAAAAATATATATATATATATATATATATATATATATATATATATATATATATATATATATATAGACTATCAGATCAGAGAGAAAGAGAGATTATTATTTTTCCAATGTTTATTTTGCTACTTAAAAAAAGGTCAGGTAACAAATTATCTTTCAGCTTTTAGTGCACCAAGTCATTGTAGATTATTGATATTTGTTATGCATTTTATAGCCTTGGAGAGCAGTAAAATTATGCTCAAAATCAGTAAAGAGTAACACATGTATACAGAGAATTATGGATGGTTATCAGTTAGCTCGAATCATTTGTTGGCTTAGGCACCATCAGTACGAAATAAGCTTTATCAGAAACTGACCTTAGGTTGTCACTGGATGAGTGACTATATACTGTTTCTGTCAAAGGAGAAATCAGAGCAATGAAGTAAAATGTTCACAATTAAGTGGTACTGTTAAACTTTAGGAGGGCTCCGGCCAAGTTAAATGAGATTCCTAATTAGACGGAACTCGTTATGGGAATAAGGCAAAGTTGTCTGACAAACTAATTTCAGAATTATTCTTCAGTACTGGTGTGTCATCAGAGTTTTATTGATTTAGCCCATTAACATATGAACGTTCCTGTGTTTTTTTATTGTTGTCTCTTATCTTGGCTCTGTCTCATTATAGCTTTTAAATTTTATATGTATGCTTGTGATTTCATTTTCAAATTAATTGCTGGAAGTGTTAATATTTTGAAATCTATCACTTCAAAATAAAAGTTGAAACCAGGCTTCATGGTATTAAATATTCGGTAAATATTTGTGTTAAAGAATTGACTGAAATATTATTTTGTATGGCGACACGAGAAATATAAGTAAATGCAGTATGCATCTCTTTTCATATATTATTATGAAATTTGTATTTGTAACTGACTGTGTGTAAAATGTGTAGGTGGGTGTAAAATGAAGAGAGAGAAAAAGGAGATACAATCGTATGAAAGGTTTATAGTCGTTGTCCTCCTTTCTGCAGTAAACAATCTCACTTTTATTGTCTGATACCGACTTCAGATCACGTTTCTTGAAGAGACCTTTCAAGCCGCCTCAATCCCTTTCAGGTGTAAATTATGTCGGTTCTTGGTGGAAAGGTTCATCCTTAATCTTGTGCTCCTCGAATGGTTTCTTTCACTAAAGTTTATTATTTTAACAGATCATCTTAGAATCCTTAATCAGCTCTTTATACAAGTAAATTTTACCTGGAACTAATAAATAGTTCGAGAAATACGTAGCATCACTCTTCACTTCTGTAAAGCTGGAAACATTCTCGTTCATGAAAGAACAAAGAACGTGAAATTTTTCTTTTACCATTGAACTAAAATTGCATAGTTTATTTTTCTGCTTTACGTTACAATAATTAATATATTTAGTAGGATTTTATTTTAGTTTTCATTCCTATCATTACCGCCATTAGGTATGACGAATGCTTTTTGTTTACCGTTCAGATTCAGTGCGATGCTCAAATAGCTGTTTTTAACGGCCCTGTCTTGTATTCATGTTTCCCAAACTTTTAACAAAATTTATTTAATTTTATTTTAATTATGGAGTTTCCTCGCTCAACTAAATTGTTTAGCTAGCCTCGTCTTGCACTGCTTTTGTTTTCGTCTGTTAATATGTTACCTTATAAATCGCTTTCTAATTCTTGGTTAGGTATGTGTGTGTGTGTGTGTTTTAGAGAGAGGGAGAGAGAATATGTAATAACATTTCCAGGGGCTTTTATCGCACTAAATCTCGTTAATAGTTTGGAAGAGCGTCCCCAAAGGACCTGTTCCCTCCTTAACCACAAAGTGTTGTCACTTCAGTCCTGACTTCCAAAGAAGATTGATGTACCCAACACGATTATATATTCATAGAACACGAATCTAATAATGAATACAAACGCATACTTACTCATCTGTTGAAGCTCACACACCAAGATTAGATGGCTTAAGGGTTATAGGCAATTGTGCACAATGAGATGTCAGTTGAATAACAGGTTAAAAAAAACATCCAGAATCTGAAATAAACAAAAATAATTCACTGTCTCAAGATCAATTTATCAAGTAAATAAACCTGTTATATACTTGCCTATACATTCATACATGCATACACGTGTACACACACACACACACACGCACGCACACACACACACACACACACACACACACATATATATATATATATATATATATATATATATATATATATATATATATATATATATATGATGGTAAAACATTCACAAGAGATGCATGTGAATTTAGTATAAGCAAATACCACAGGAACTTAACAGGTAGAAGATCAGTACTGATCTTCTGCCTATTATCTTACTGTGGTACTTATATATATATATATATATATATATATATATATATATATATATATATATATATATATATATATATATATATATATGTGTGTGTGTGTGTGTGTGTACATGCACATGTATACATGCACATAAATGTGTGTATATATGTGTGTGCGTCTGTTTGTCTCTTTTTGTCTGTATGTATAAATTGTAATACCGAGCAAACTTGGTAGAAAATTCAAATGGAATGAAAGTGAACGAGAATGATTTCTGGGGAATGTGAATTTGTGTCTAATTTGATTTATATGCGGAGGAAGGAAAGAGAAAAAGAGATTACAAAGAAGCCAGGTATGGAGTTCTTAGTATGACAATTGGTAGAGTCTTATAGAAATTTTATGGTAAACTCTTGATTGTTATATGGAGTTCTTAGAATGACAATTGGTAGAGTCTTTTAGAAAGTCTTGATTGTTATTCTGCATGAGGCTTCCAGAGAATAATAATTTGTAAACAGTGTGAAGGAAATGGGGAGGAACGAGTCTGGATAGGTTTTGTATTAGTACACAAACCGAATAAAAGTAATTTGAGGAGTGAATAGCATCCAGAGTTGCTGGGATTACAAGGGTTGGTACTGATATTAATGATTGAGTGGCTGACCTTGTTTCGTTAGGTATATCTAGATGAGAAAATGGTCCCGAAATAAAGTTTGAAAAGAGAAGGTAAAAGAGGAGACTGTGTTAAAAGGGCATAATAGTATACTAGGAAAAGTTTCAGTTAGGAACTTGACCGACAGCATGAGGCAGATGGCCGAAGATTGGCAGGGGAAAACATTGCGGTTTTAAATTGAAAGAGGATTTGTGCATCGAAATTTTTTTATAAAGCAATTGTTTAAAATAATATTCATTTGGCGTCAATGATTATAATAGTTGTGAATTCTGTTTATAATTCACTAGCAGTCGGCAATAATTGATTCTCTTCAAGACAAACGTCTGGACACCACCTGTAAAGTCATGGGATAAGGGGAAATGCTTTGCCTTGTCTATTGCCATTTGTACCTAGGGAACAAAAGAACGGCTGTGCAATTCATTCTGATCTGCTGTG
>NC_089759.1:32146656-32164156 GCF_040412425.1 Macrobrachium rosenbergii
ATGATTTTATTTTATGACCATGATTATAAATTATTACTCTCCAGAAAGAAAAATTGTTATGGAATCACCATGTACACGAAACATTGCGTGTTGTAATAGGCTAATCAATTATGATTCGGTTTTCATAGCCAGAAATATTTGTTATTTTTACTATTCATCCAAGATTAGGCCTCAACTCAGTATAAGGTGGAAGAGAGTTATATTTGGAATATAGAATCTTTGTTTTCCTTTCAAAAGTTTTGAAGCTAATAGTTGTGTCAGTATATGCACACATGTACAGTATTTTGTCACTTACAAAAACGTACCTTTTACAGCATTAAACTACAAATAATACTCAATATCAAATTCATTATAATTTCAGAATAACTTACACTCCAATACCACAAGGATTCGGACCTGAGCCTTTAGTTTAGTTATAATTATCGACAGCAGATGTGCTTATCAGTTTTGATTGGTTGTGTGCTGTTCTAAATGTGTAATGTATATGGATATGTATATACATTATATATATATATATATATATATATATATATATATATATATAATATATATATATATACACATATATATGTATACAGTATATATATATTATATATATATAATATATTATATATATATATATATATATATATATATATATATATATATATATATATATATATATATATATATATATATATATATATATATATATATATATATATATATATATATATATATATATATATATATATATATATATATATATATATATATATATTATATATATATATATACATATATAAAAACAGCCACAGGAAAATGAAACGGGTGTGAACCCTGACCATTGTTGGCTTTATTGCTAAACCATCTTTATAGGACTGATATAAAGTGGTAGACTTTCACGATGTACATGCTAGCAAGAAAGTAAATACGAATATACAGACGTATGTACGGTCTTGCTAGCTTATATAATGTGAATTTCTACTACTTTGTACCGTTCTTCTGAAGATGACTTAAAAATATTCTAGTATTAGAAATCATGCCGTTAAATGCAAGATTAATGTTGATAAAAAAAACATTTTTCCATAATTGGAACTACGAAACAATCTGTTTACTCAACGACCCTTGAGTCTCTGTTTATTAAACGTCGTGCACCTCATCTAAACTCCAACGTGTCTTCTTCTTTGCACTTGGCCTAAGTATTCTCTGGGCATGCGCGAGCTTGTGGTCTCGCTTCGTCTTTCTCTTTCTGGTGATTAGGTTAGCTTACAAAATTCTCAGCTCTTTTTTGCCTTTTATAAATTTTGTAATTTTAAAGAATGTAACTACTGTTTTTAATTTAGCTTTTATTTTGAGTCTACTGTTTTTAATTTAGCTTTTATTTTGAGTTAAGAGAATTAATATGTATTTTTCAATTTTACAGACCGATGATGTGTCTAAGTAATACGAAACGTTTCTAACAATAAATACGTAACTGCCTCGTTGACTGTCGTCTTCTTTGGACTGCTGCTTGTTGATGTATATACTTCTGCCTGAATGTATATGTATATATATATATATATATATATATATATATATATATATATATATATATATATATATATATATATATATATATATATATACATACACACACACGTTTACGAGTAGAAAGTTAGAAAAAATCGCAGTGAAGACAAAAACATAAGAGGTTCAAAGGAAGAACCGAAGATGTTTTTGCGTATGTATCTATATATCTTTCCTCTCCACTTCTGACTGGGTATATGAAAGAAAATCTTACATATACGATAAATAAACCGATTGTTCAAATATGTGGTCCGATTATGTAAGGGAAAACAGTTGTTCATGAATTATTTAATATTCCGCAGACTTACTTTCAGAGGAGCAAACCACTAAGGCATGTTGTTTGTCATCACAACCTGTAATTTAATATAATTGTAACTAAAGAAATGTGCGTAAGATATAAATAAAAAAAAAAGTGGCGTTCTGTCATAGTGAATCTCATAATTTGTCATGTAATTCATTTTTTTCCATCCTACTTGAAAATTGATGCTGTGTGTACAAGACACTGAAATTTCTCTACATTGAATTACAAAATGTCAGTGTCATCCGGGTAGTTTATCCAGACCATTCTTTAGGTTTAGTGAAGTTTATTGATAAGGTTTCACCCAACAGTTATGAATAAATAATGATAAAGAGGCAGTAGCGTGTTTCGTAAGTAATCCAGAGTTGTGTGTCTTCAGTTACTTATGGTTAAAGATATGATGAAATAAATTTAAGTACACAGAAACCATAAGAAAAATGACGAAAAGTGAACGAATAGTGAAAATGACTGTAAAGTAAAGAAAGATTTAAGCATTTACGTACGTAGATCTTAAACGCCAGAAAGACAAAAGAAGGGCGATTTACGCTATAACCAAGTACTGCTTACGAGCAAAACATTTCAGTCTAAGGCAGAGGTAATTTCACCTATAACAGGAATGGAATAGCCTTGCGTAACACCCAGCGACTTAATGTCTCATAGAACAGATGCTTGGCACAATGAGGCGTTCAGCACTGTGGTATCCTGAGACCTCTGCAATAAAGAGAAACATTCGGAGTCTAAGGAGGAGTCTTGCCGAGTCCTTACAGCCTTTAATGACGCGACAATGAACATTGTCATTTGTACTAAAGAGCCGGAAGATTTCCAGAAGGGTTGATGTTTTCCCTGTTAATGTTTTCTGTGTAATCTTGAAGGAAATTTGTAGCATTTACAAAACTAGCAGTGAAACAATGAAGCCACAGATGGTTGTTGGTTGCAAAGTTGGATTAGATGAAACAGGAGTTAATGTAACGCGGTCCTTGTCAAAACGTGAACCATAAATATAGTGAGTTTGAATGATTCTGACGTCGTATTTAACAGACTCCAGAAAAAACAAGGTGATGAAAAAAAAAAATTGTGTTGTATATAATATTTTGTCGTACATTAATACTATCCAGTTTTTATATTTCATTTAGTTTTAACGCTTTACAGGCTTTCAAGGCATTTTTGTATTTAAAAGCTTCATCCATTCGATTCATTTCACAGTATTTATAGTGTAACTGGGAATACAGAAGACAGCTGAGTTTGTATGTGTGTGTGTGAGAGAGAGAGAGAGAGAATAGCTATGCATATTGTAGCGTGGGGGAGCTATTCTAGTAGACGGGTGAGAGAGATGGATGCTTATCACCACTGTAATTCTGTTTACCTAAGAAGCTTTGTAGTGACGCCAAATTTTATTCACTTTTCAAAATTGCATTCAACTTTGTATTTCAATAGCAGTCTAACGAAGTTCTGTGTATTCCTCCTTTTACACTTTCCTTGCCTTGCAGCGTAGTCTAACAGATGAAATTGAAGGTCGTTTGTGTTTTATGCAGTTTATTTAATTTATTAAAGTTTCAGTGGCGTTCCATAAAATTTTTTTTGTAACAGTCTCTTCTTTCTGCCGTAAAATATATTTATATGATGACGACTATGGAAAAACCAGGAATGATGTTATCAAAAACACAAACAGGTTGCAATATTTTTCTTTTTCTTTTTGAGCAGGGTCATGTTACTTGCATTTCTTATTTTATACTCTTTAGCCTTTAATGTTATTCCCTTAATCATTTCCTGATTTAGATTATGCTTCACCTCTGTATTTCGTTTCCATGTTGGCCAGCTATCTTATTTGGGCTATGGGTCTTGAATCATTCCCTCTTTGAAACTAGCTAATGATGATAATAATAGCCCGGCTAATAATAATAATAATATAATAATAATAATCACGAGTCATAAATGGTATAACTACAGTCCTTCCTTTATGCATTAATATTTAGAATAAAAAAAGTATGTTCATTAGCTAACAAGTACACTTAAACGCAATTAAGTACAATTCTCTTCTTGTTTAATATTTTAATATTTATAAACTTTTCATAGATAACGACTATATTTAGTTTTGCGATTTTTAACAAGGAATTCCACCAGGTAGAAAATCACATAAAACCAACAACTTAGTGTAAACGCGCAGGCGAAAGCAAAGCTTAATCTCAGACTTATATAAAAATTATGTAACATTGACATTTTGTTGGATATTTGAATGAATTTACACAAATTTTATTACGAAACCACTTAATCCAGTTACATATCAAAGTGATTCATAATTATGGAGCAATAGTTGCTTTTAATCAATTTATGGCCAATTTGTGTCACAAATTGATCATAAACCTATAATGTATGGCATTGCGGCCATAGTTATGAAATTGTCAATTAATACATAAGAGTTATTATTAATATTATGTGCCAATATATGCATTAGTGTCAACGAAATTCAGTAGAGTATTCTTATTTGTGTAATGGACTCTGCATCTAAAAACAGACTAAAGAAAATTGATGGCTTAACGGATGCCAGAATTTTTACACGATATTTTGCACAACTGTGATTCCTTCTTTAGTGGCTCACAAGGAGATTGTGGATCGTAGACCCCTCAGTAAATTTTTATATTCAACAGAGTAAAGATTTCTTGTTAATTTAGGTAGATTATTTATTGATTTATTTATGTATTTTTATATTTATTTGTATATTCATTTGCTTATTTTTTTTTTTACTTATTTTAGGGTATGGAATGTTTTACTACATTTTTGGTTACCTTTCAAATATGCATGCATTCAGAAGCAGCAAATCACAATTTTTGTTCCGATATAAGTATTATAATAAATTGAAAACGGAATTACAAGAATTTGCTTCTTGCCAGAGAAGTTTGAAATCAAGCTTCTTAATGGATTTTCATTTAAGCCAATTGAACTCATTTTAGATAACCTAATTACATTTCATTACCCGTTCGAAAATAAAGGACTTTTATCATGAGCATTAATTCCACATTACAAATTGTGGTTCGAAGTGACAGGCCACGCGAATCATATGGTAAAATAGTAAAAATTTCTCGATTGTATAATACTAATTAACAAATTTAATTGAAGTTATCATCACTTTAATCGTTTTTCATTTTACCCATGACCTCATCAATGGCCCATCCATAATTTTGTTCTCAAAAAAAGCATTAACATTAAACACGGACTAGTCCTACAAGTTTACCATCAGACTGTTCGACGAATCTTCTGTGGAAATCAGTAGATATTACAGCACGTAAAATTCCGGAGCAAATCCCCTCTCTGCTCCAACTAAGCACGAAAGCTGGCAATTTCCAGTGAGGCTTCAAATTGCCAAAGCCTTTATCATCGCAGATTGAGTCATAACGATCATGCTCTCAAAACGACGGTAAATTCCATCAGCTCAAACATGGCAAAATAAACTGGTACAAAGCTGAACGAAACTCTCTGTAGCAAACGCAATTACCTCTCATTGCCTATTCCGTTTAAGTGCAAACTACATCATCCGAATGCATAAGCAATAAAAGGCGGATGATCAGTGACATGTGGACCTCTGTAATGGAGAGCTCTCAGCGGAGTAGAGGCATTTTAACCGTATCACTTTATTCGGCGAATGGAGTTTGGCAGGAATTTTGTCCTTCCGAAAGTCATTTTTGTTGGTGATAAAAAAAAAAAAAATATTAACTATCAACTTAAGATTGAAAAGGAGGGAAAGAATTATTTTTTCTAGATGGTGCTATTTTATAATGTTTGTGTTGCTACTAGATACAAAGTCAAGTAACAAATATATTAACTCTCGGCTTTTCATACACCAAGTCATTATAAACTACTAAAATTTCCTTGGCATTTAAATTTTAGGATATGTGACGCATCATGATATTTTAGCATTTGACTGCAGTAAAATAATAAACGATCAAAATGTACACACAGTTGCGGAAGAGGTATCAATTACCTCAGTACACACAGAGGTTGGGAAAAAATCCTTTAATGACTTGGACACTATTAATACGAAAATGACCGGCATCATTTACTTTCGAATACTAATAAAAACCTATTAGAAAACCTTTATGGTATTGCATCATCTTGAATGTAAACGAAAATGGGCACCCTTTGAGATCTGTACGGGCAGTAAATATAAACAGCGTCAAGATTAAATTTGTCTTACAAATTTTTTATGAGGACAGCAAAGGAATACGAAAATAAAAAAAATTCTGTATAACAATATAATAAAAAAAAGTGAACAAGAATGGCCCTTTACCAACCGGCATAATTTTGTTTTTATTATTATTATCTTGAAAACGACATGCACGAAATACCTGAAAATGTCCTTTACCATTCCGTAAAATTGAATGCGCAAGGATTGAATAATGATGGCATTAATTTGGAACAAGTCTAAAGGCCATTACGATGAAAAATGCAGAAAATGCCCATATTTAGGGGTTATATATATATATATATATATATATATATATATATATATATATATATATATATATATATATATATATATATATATATACACATATATATGTCTGTGTATATATATATATATATATATATATATATATATATATATATATATATATAATTGTGTTCTATGGGGATATTGTGTTTCTAAACAATTTAATTTCTTATGCGTACAACATTAAGATTCTTTATCTCTCTAGACTCTCTTCATTCCTGTTGCATTTGTACTGGGTTTGACTCTTATTGTGGAAGCAGTAAGGTTCCGAAGTCTTTAGCAGTTTCTGTTTGTACTGCTATTATTCTTTTGTACTAAACACAATCGAAGTACGCGTAACGTGCAAAAACAGCTATGACAAATGTTCTGAAACACTCACATAAAAGGTATGCTAGCAAAATTTACTGTTAATGGTATTTGTACCTTTTAATGTCAAAAAAAAGTAAAATGAGCATTAGTTCAACAATTAGGCGATACTGTTAAACTTTAGGAGGACTCCGGCAAAGTTAAATGAGATTCCTAATTCCGAATTAGACGGAACTCGTTATGGGAACCAGGCAAAGTTGTCTGACAAACTAATTTCAGAAGTATTCTTCAGTACTGGTGTGTCATCAGAGCTTTATTGATTTATGCAGCTTAGCCAATTAACATAGGAACCGTTCCTTTCTTTTTTTTTTCTTTTGTTGCCTCTTATCTTCGCTTCCGACTCATTATATATCTATTAAATTGTATGTGTGCAAATGATTTAATTTGCAAATGAAATTCTGGAAGCGGTAATATTTCCAATTCTGATGATTGAAAATAAAAACTGAAAACAGACTTCCTGGTATTAAATATTCGGTAAATATTTGTGTTAAAGAATTGACTTAAATATTAAATATCGCGACGTTAGAGATATAAGTAAATGCTGTGTACTTTTTTCTTGCACCATTTTGACATGTATATGTAACTAAGCACGGCCATAGTTTTTCAGTATAGTCATATGGTAATGTGCATATATATATATATATATATATATATATATATATATATATATATATATATATATATATATATATATTTATATATATATATATATATATATATATATATATACATATATATATATATATATATATATATATATATATATATATATATATATATATATATATATACACACACACACACACGTACATACATACATATACTGTATATCTGTATATGTATGTATATATATGTGTGTATGTATATATATATATATATATATATATATATATATATATATATATATATATATATATATATATATATATATATATATATATATATACACACACATGTAGTTTACAAAATGTGTATGAGAGAGCCTGAAAAATGAAGAAAGAAAACTGAGGTACAATAGCATAAAAGATTTATTGTCGGCGTCTTCCCATCTACAGTAGACTGAATCTCACGTTTATTGTCTGATACCGATTTCAGATCACGTTTCTTGAAGAGACCTTTCAAGCCACCTCAATCCCTTCCAGGTGTAAATTATGTCGGTTCTTGGTGGAAAGGTTTATCCTTAATCTTGTGCTCCTCGAATGGTTTCTTTTGCTAAAGGTTACTATTTTAACAGGTCATCTTAGAAGCCTTAATCAGCTCATACTTTATACAAGTAAATTTTACCTGGAAGTAATAAATTGCTTTAAAAACACGTAACTTCACACTGTTCAGTTCTGTAAACCAGGAACATTCTCGTTGATGACGGAACAAAGGACGTGCAGTTTTTCTTCTGCCATTGAACTAACATTTCATAGTTTATTTTACTGGTTTGCATTTCAGTAAGTAGTACAGTTACATTTTATTTTAGTTTTCATTCGTATCATTATCACCATTACTTCTGATGGATGCTTTAAGCCTGCCATTCTGATTCCATGCGATACTTAAATAGCTATTTTTGACGTCCCTATTGTTCATCTTTCCCAAATAAAAAAATATATATATATATATATGTAATTTTATTTGCTCGGCCAACTAAATTATTTAGCGAGCCTAGTATTGCACTGCTTTCTGATTGTTGATTAGGTATGTGTGTGTGTGTTTGTTAAAGAGAGAGAGAGAGAGAGAGAGAGAGAGAATATATAATTACATTTCCAGGGGCTTTTATCGCACTAAATCTCGTTAATAGTTTAGAAGAGCGTCCCCAAAGGACCTGTTCCCTCCTTAACCACAAAGTCTTGTCACTTCAGTCCTGACTTCCAAAGAAGATTGATTTACCCAACAAGATTATATATTCATGGAACACGAATTTGATAATGAATGCAAACCCATACTTACTCATCTGTTGAAGCTCACACACCACGATTAAATGGCGTAAGTATGCATCTAGAAATATAAGTTGAATAACAGGTTATAAAAAACCAATATTTCGAAACTCAGATAAAAGCAATTAAATTCACTGTATTACAAGGTATAGGTTTACTCTCTTGATAAATTTATCAAGTAGATAATCCTAATATATAAATGCCTATACATATATATACGTACATACATGCATACACACACATACACGTGTATATATATATATACATATATATATATATATATATATATATATATATATATATATATATATATATACATACATATATACATATAAATCACAAGAGATAGACGTGAATGTATATAGCAAATACCACAGGAACACGATAGGTAAAAGATCAGTACTGATCCCCTGCCTCTTATTTTACTGTGGTTTTCATACATACATATATTTATATAACATATATATATATATATATATATATATATATATATATATATTTACTATATATTTTATATATATATATATATATATATGTGTGTGTGTGTGTGTGTGTGTGTGCGTGTGTGTGTAAGTATAAAATGTGTGTGTGTGTGCGCGCGTTGCTCTCTGTGTATATGCTTAAAACAGTTGTAATACTTACCAAACTTGGTTAAAAAATCAGATGGAATGAAAGTGGAGGTGAATGATTTTTGGCAATGTAAATCTGTTTCTACCTTGATTTACATGCTGCGGAAATTAAAAAAAAAAAAAAAAAAAAAAACAGAGATAACAAAGAAGCTACTTATGGATTTCTTAGAAAGAATGAGGATTTGTAATCTTTTAGAAATGCTATAGAGAACTCTTGATTGTTATTGGCGGAAGATTTCCAAAGATTAATGATTTATAAACAGGGTGAAGAAAATGGTGAGGGAAGAGGCTGGAATGATTTTGTTAGGACACAAACCGAAAAAGAGGAATCTGAAGAATGATTAGAATCCAGGAGTTGGTGGGATTAT
The DNA here is from genome assembly GCF_040412425.1 of Macrobrachium rosenbergii. Taxonomy (NCBI): domain Eukaryota; kingdom Metazoa; phylum Arthropoda; class Malacostraca; order Decapoda; family Palaemonidae; genus Macrobrachium; species Macrobrachium rosenbergii. The sequence goes on from NC_089759.1 coordinate 32,156,274, forward strand.
AAGAGCTGGTATTGATAGCATGACCGAGTAATTGACCATGCTTCAATAGGTATGTCTAGATTAGGGAGTGGTGCCTGAAAAACGTGTTAAAAGTAATATTATTTTTTCCTATTTACAACTCGTAAAGGTAATAGTGGAGAGTTTAAGTGTTAAATGAACATAACAGTATAATAGGAAAGGTTTAAGATAGGAACTTCACTGAGAAAGTAGGAGGTAGATTGCAGAAGATATACAGGAGAAAAATTTGTGATTTTAAAGAAAAAGGTGATGTGCTTATCGAAATTTTGTTATGGAGCAGTTCTTTAAAATTATTTTTATTCGGCGTCAATGATTTTAATAGTTATGAATTCAGTTCGTAACTCGCAAGCAACTGGCAACAACTGATTCACTAAAAGACAAAGAAAACAATAAAGAAGCAATTTAACACCACCTTTAAAGCCTTGGGATAAGGGAAAAACATTTTCATTGCGTATTGCCTTTGTATACACTGAGAACAAAAGAACGGAGGGACAGTGGATTCTGGTCTGCTATGTACCATAAAACTGTATCCATATTTTTCCCCTTCGTTTTGTATAATTGCTACCTAGGGAGAAATGACTAATGTTACTTCCGTTAACTGTTAACCGTAAGAAGCCCTATGGGTTTTCATTAAGATAGGAAGAGAAGTCCTTCAATTTTAGCAAGCAAAAGTAGGTGGTCTTTGTAATGATCAAACTCAAAGAATAGTTAGCATTTTCCTTCAGCACGGCGCAAACTGAAGAACGTGTCGGTGCAAGTTCTCGGAATAGATAAGTGATCCTGGTGCCTCGTGTTAATGTTCTCAGCACGATTCTGGCCTACTGTCGGCAGGAGAAAAGCCATTCTGTCAGAAGTTTATTTCTGATTTTGTAAATTAAGAGGTATATGTCTTAAAAGTACTTCTGCTCCATTCATAGGCAATTCAGTTTTCCAAATATTTGAGTTGTTTGGTCATGTTTTCGGGCACCTTCAGCGGCGACCTTTGCGGTGGAATTGTATTTTCTTGACCCTTTCCAGTTGGGTTTTAATAGTCGAACCACAAACCCGCAAGCAGTAAGTAGCCCAGGATACTCAGTACCTACGACTGTACAACCTTGACTTCACAGTCTGGATCAACTGTCACTCACTCTGTTAAGATATAAGACCAGTTACCTTTTAGCGTAGTTCGTCAATATGCGCATTAAAAGTCATGCTACAATCTATGTGAACTCCAAGGTTTTTAACTGTGTGACGGGACAAGTGTCACATTACTGACTTTTATATGTTTGCGTGCTCCGGAATGCGGGAGACGTACTGTCTTAATACGAAGAAAATTACTTGTGTTTTGCATTCGTTAAGCGATAGGTCGTTACTAGTAAAATTATATTTTGCAGTATTCAATATATTTTCGGCTCTGCTTATCAAATCATCGAAATTTTTCGAATCCTCGGTCAGCAAAATCTGGGTACCATCAGCATAAATAACAAGAAGACCATCTCGTATATATTGTAGCAGATCTTTGACATAGATCAAAAACAGCAATGGGCCCAGAATCGACCCCTGGGGTACACCGAAAGATATCCTCTCAGGAGAGGATATGATTGATCCTACACGAACATATATAATGCGATTGGTTATATAATTTTCGAACGAAAAGGAGTCGACATTGACTTTAGCTAATTTATTTATTAGAATTTGGTGATGAACAGTATCAAACGCTTTGGATAGATCCAATAATAACAGGAGTGATATTTGTTTTATTTTCTACTTTTCATATATTTTATTGGAAACCTTAAGTAAAGCAGTTTCCGTTGATAGATTAGGTTTACAACCATGTTGTTCGTTAGCTAGTAAGTGGTTTAATTCAAGGTAAGCCGTTAGTTGAATGTTAATTATTTTCTCGAGTATTTTAGAGATGACAGACAACAGAAAAATTGTCTATAATTTCCAACATTTTCAGTGTCTCCACTTTTTTAAACGGGAACTGCGTAAGGTGTTTGTAAGGGTCAGGGTAGTTATCTGTAACAATGGAGGTGTTGAATATAACAAGAATATAGAAAATTGTGACGGGCAGAGAGTCAATTAAAAATCGAAACGGAATTCCATCAGATCCAAAAGAGTTTCTGGATTTCAGATGTTTTGTTACAAGAGTCAGAGTATTTACATCAACTGGCTGAGGTCTGAATTTACTTTCAGTAAATATTGTTGTGAAGAGCATGAATGTTACTTCAGTTATAGGCCACACAATATATTGTCTTTGCCATGAAGGATCACCATTCTTTTCTTAGACATTTTTTGTCTATTTTTATAAAATTTCATTTTCATTTATCTCTTAGACATGTGCATTTCCTTTTTTTAATTTATTCATGAAGCCATAAAGCTAATTGTTCTTCGTGGAGAAGCTGTGTATTTGACATAACAATAATATTGCAAACCTCTCTGTTCTCTATTTTTTCTCAGTGACGTGTAATCGTTGTGCATTTAAAAAAATTTACAAATTTGGCTGTATTAAAGCATGAGATGAATAACAATCCAGCGTAAGTTCTGATTGAAGAGCAGCTCTCCGCGACATCCAATAAAGTGTCCTTTGACAAAGGGAAAATGAAATTCCCAGCCTAGATTTCCGGACTCTTTTATAACATCCGCTGATGGTGCTTCACTCGTGATGACATTTCAACCATTCATATTCATTGACATCTCACTGGCTGGCACCAGTGACCGGTTTCGGGTGAATTGATTCGTGCTGCGGGCTTAATAGCCTAGTCACTCGTTCATTCGTTCATCTCGGATTCAGTTTTATTGTGGGTGGAGCAGAGATAAGGAAATTTGAAGCTGAGAAATTTTTAAGCATGCTTCAGTTAATTGTATTACTGATAAAGAAGCAATGACTAATTAATAAGAAATTTCAAACTAAACCGAAATCGTCAAATAAAACCATCGAACAGACAGATACAGAAAACAGTGAATATTCAAAACAACGATAATGATAATATAATACAAAAAGTTTTTTGTACTCTATTATCGTTATTATTATTAAAAAAAAATACTCGTAGTAGCATGAGTCTTGAAATTGAGAAACAAATCCACAGTTATGTATGTGTGGAAAGCTCTCTGTAGAAATTTATTTTTAAATATATGTATCCATACATAAATGTGGATTTGTTTCTCCATTATTATTATTTTGAATACTCATTTTTTTCTATTTCTGTCCGCTCAATGGTTTTATTTGGCGATTTCTGTTTAGTTTATAATTTCTTATTTCTTAGTCATTGCTTCTGTGTCAGTGTTAATTCACAGTTAATAAGGAAAAATTATTCAAGATTCTTTCCATTTACTTATTCTAGTCGACGGACCGTTTCTTTGCTCATCAGTGGCGTCTTCAGGACTAAATTACAAATTGACATATAAGTTTCCTTTTTACTGCAAACAGACTTTTAAATTTTAAACTTGACTTCATTGGTGTGCTGAATTTCTGTTGGTTGGCGTATCTCATTCTCTCACTGGTGGTCTGGGCGGCAGCAAGGGCATTCCTGATGCTCTGGAGAACGCGTCCTATGCCTTGGCTAGAAGCAAAAGGCGTGGGCAATAGCGTGATTGCTGCCTGTTGCCGATAGTCTTGATTTACTTCGCTGTCGGTACTTGTGTCCTGGTGTGTTCTGTCACTCATTTCTCCCTCACCGGGAAACGTCATATTGTATTGCAAAGCCGCATATCACAGCCAGTTCAAGGATGAGGTATTTGCCAGGGGCACGACACCTACAAATCCTGATGTGACTATTTCCTATGTCTACTGCCGCCCGAACCTAGTCAGCACTCATGTAATGCAAAATAACACAGCCCCGCCACAGAGAGATGTGGAAGTCGACCAATGTAGCATACAAATTTAAATGTACAGAGGGGACATGTCAAGCCCTCAGCAATTACTCCATAGGTCGCACCACTACCACTCTATGCAGGCGGTTGCAAGTTCACCACAACCAAGGGGCAATATTTCACCAATACTTAGGTGACCATGGCTATTAACCAACAGTTGAAGAATTATTAGAAAGCACAGAGTTTGTGCGTAGAGTAGCCCGGTTCCACAGATTGCAAATAGCAGGAGCTGTGAGTATAAATCAACAACGACCTGCATTAAAACTAGAGAGAGACACAGACTTCATCCTCCCTTTTTCAAGGAAACTACAGGACATATGTAAGAATCCGAAGGGAGACACGAGCGATAGAACACTCCTGGACAACACTCATGGACACGACTACCGACATCGAAGTAAATCAAAAGTATCGGCTACAGATGGGAATCACATCCTTGCCCCTTGCCCACCCCTTTGCTGCGAGCTGCGGCATAGAACGCATTCTACGGAGCACCAGAATTGCCCATGCTGCGCCCAGACCACCAGCGTGAGAATAAGACCCACTGACCAATAGAAATTCAGCACACCAATGACGTCGTGTTTAAAATTTAAGTCTGCATGCAATAATGAAAACCTTGAATGTCAATTAGTAATTTATCCCTGAAGACGTCGCGGATGAGCAAGGAAACGTTCCATCGACTAGAATAAGTAAAGGGAAAGGAACTTGAATAATTTTTCCTTATTCCTGAGAAGCTTGCCTGAAGAAAAAAAGAAGCATAGGCTGATACAAAGTCTTGATAAAACATAGCATTGGCGAACAATGCCATTAACAATTCATAAAAGAAATTGCATACAGAGATACAGTAAAATATATATAATAAAACAAACATATATATATGTATATATGTATATATATAGTATATATATATATATATATATATATATATATATATATATATATATATATATATATATATATATATATATATATATATATATATATATATATATATATATATATAATATATAATGTATCTATGTATGTATGCATATGTAACTCAAATACTTTCTGTTCCTCTAACGCTGAATTCGTATGTAATACTGAGTTATTACGGAGAAGATTTCCCACAGAAATCTTTTTAGGAATCTGGCGGCGGCTTTTAGGAAAAAAAGTCAAGATGAAAGTCCTTTGAAAATTATATTAGGGTCTTATCTTTCCTTCGGCGATCTGGAGCAAAAAGAGGTTCCTTTTCCTCTAGATTTATGATGAAAGTAAATCAAGGAGATATAGTTTTATATCCCTTGGTAGTCGCCTGGGGTTTCCTTATAAAAATGTGACGTACTACTATCATTCCTTTTTTTTATTTGTTAGCATTTTTTGCAATATAACCCGAATATTAGCGTGTTGTGAATATTATTTTTTTTGTTCGAAAATCGTGTTATAGTAAAATTTAATTTTTTTTGGCACATCGATTACATTGTAATTTTTGATTTCAAACAGAAAATCAATATGTAAGTGTGCCCATTTGATTATAAAATTGACACATAGTATATTCATAACTGTTATAAAAGGTAAAATAGAAATTAATTTTTACCATAGTGGTTATGTCATCAGTTTGACAGCTATTAAAAATGTCTAGATTTTGTGTTGAAATTAATGTAAAGAAAACAGAATCAACATTTTGAATATTTTTATTGATTTCAAACAGCACTTATAATAAAAAAGATGTGTAATAAACACAAGCTCTGTCAAGTGTTCCACAGTCCTATGGTAACAGCTGTAACCATTTGATTATAAAATTAGTATATAAAGTTGTATTCTGAACCTGTTAGTTATATATGAATTTATATATATATATATATATATATATATATATATATATATATATATATATATATATATATATATATATATATATATATATATATACATATATATACTGTTATATGAATTCTTTGCTTCTTTGAAAGGTGACTCCAGAAGCTGATACCTTTCATGTTTTCAGCAATACTTTTGAAATACATTTACTGGATATATGACCTACTCCTGTCAATAAATTGCTCCAGTGCAGCGCAAACAAAAGGTAATTGAATTTAACGCAGTAATTGATGAATTGGTATGAGAGGCGGGTTCCGAAGAAAGGAAAATTGCTTTCATAGCCTTACCCTTACACCCTAGTTCCACAGTGACCAAAAGAACGAAGAAATATTGAAAACATTGTCGTAAAAAAGTTTATAAAACATTGGTTTGTCAATATTGCTTAGGTACTATAAGGAAGAAGTTAACCTTGTGATACTCTGAAAATTTAGTAGATAATAGACAGATAAAGATTCATAAGCTAATGGGGACTTCAAGGGAGGTAATACTAGTGTTCTGTAAAAACACACAGCCCTGGCAACCCTTTTCCACCAGTTATTTCTCAAATGTCTTGTCGCTCCTATAATGTCCCAAAGCCAGCCAGTAAATTAAAAAAAAAAAAAAAAAAAAAAAAAACGCCTTACGTCTTTGCATGAAATACCCAGTCCAGTTTGTGGATCTATTTCACTCACAGATTTTTCTTGCATCGATTGATGTGGAAATAGTTTTGCGTGTCTCTTTTGCTGAAACAATAACAAACATAGTTTGGATGCGAACATTTCTCATTCATGAGGTGATCCTTAAAAGTCTGTTGGTTGTATGTATGTGTAAAGCAAATTTTTGATCACGTACAGGTAACTTAAATCACCAGATAGACGGTGCAACGATTGCATCCCCATTGCTGACTTTCAATGGAAGTAGTCGATGGAAATTTTCGAAAATGAAAATGAACTCAATTTCCTTGTTGAAAGGTCTTTAGGTGTTTCTGAAAATACGGAATAGGGACCTTACCTCCTTTGGGTAACGATACGTGTCAGTGCCCCATTTCTTCGAACATGTCTACTTAAAGCCAAGGAATGTTGGAAAAGTGATGAATGTTGACAAAAGTATGGGACATGCTGTAAGGAAGGACATGGACAAATTCTTAGTAAACCCATAAAGTGAAAAATACAGACAGGAATTATTTTTTTCATCGGAAAACCTTCTACCACAGTCAAAGGAAAACTATGCGATTGCAATTATAAAAATGTTATAAAGATGTAATATTCACCAACTGCTGGCAAAAACAACTCCTGAAAAAGTAGTAGAAAGTTGTAAAACAACTAATGTACCATTGAACTATTTGCAAGAGCTAAAACTGAACTTCATCAGTACAACTACATCAGGCAACTCAGGACTTACATAAAAATGAAGCTAAATTAACACGGATCACAGCAAACAACATTCACCCATTTCGCTGTAGATCAAAACAAGTGACCACCACTCCAAGAGTGATCGGATAACACAAATAACTGATAGAGAAAACATGTACCAAAGGTACATGTAGCAGAAGCCGTGTTCACAGCCACCTGAACACCGTAACTGAATACCAAACCAGAAATTGACATCGTTCTGTCGAATAGAGGAAGTGTTACTCTTTAATATGCAATGACCTAACTCCCACGCTGTTTAAACAGGGAAAAATAAAATCGTCGGATTAAAGTAGGCAAACCTATTCCTCAAGCTACGAAGATTAATATTAAAGACCATGTTGTCGTTATAAACTTCATTGTTCTATAAACGGTACTGAAGACAGAGCTTTTAACTTCAAAGGCACAAAGAAATAAAATGTGTACACATATATATAGATGTGTGTGTGTATGAAATTGTAAGGTCATTGTAAACATCCCAACATAATCAACCATACATTTCCACTGACGGTACCTCAGTCTTGGTCACTGATAAATTGGGATAGAGATTAGACAATACAAATTTTCGTTTCGAATACACAAATATGTAATAACGACTTACGCAGAACTAATAAAAGAGATGATCCCGTGATGAAAAGTGTCACACCGTCGTTGCCTAATCGTCGTTAGCATTCGCCTAGGTCGAGTCTGGCGGGTGTGTCCTTTGGAACACTTTCCTGAGAATGAGTCTTAAAATTAACCCGTCCGTGAAATCACATTTCCAGTGCC
>NC_089759.1:32169156-32176656 GCF_040412425.1 Macrobrachium rosenbergii
GCAGGTTCATGATAGCATGCTTTTTAGGCGTTAGCCGGCCGGCTGCAATTTAATACATTCATTTCTCTCTTCCTGGAAGAAGATTGCATATCCCTGGAATGGGAATTTATGGACTCGTAGTCGGGAATAAGAACGCATGAAACCGTATCTTGATAAGAGAACTGTACACACCATTACGGGCTATAAGAGGATGCAAGCCCACCGAATTTCAGGAGAGTGCTATTTTCCCCAATAGGATGGTTATTAACAAAAAAAAAGCTGTGAAGGAATAAATGCCTTAGTTTTCAAGTACTGCGCTTGAATCTGAAGAGATTGTTATGGCAGGGAATTGAGAGCGCTAATAGAATTTATAAAGTGATTTACAGTAGTAGTAATTTGGTAACACTACAGGCGTGGAACTTACAGAATTGATATTAAAATAGCAATTTAAAGACACGTTAAGAAGAGGCCTTAAAAGTCTTGGCCCATTTATGTTTCTTTGTGAAAATAATCAGAATGTTTACAATGAAAATTATATTTTTTTATGGTAGCATTCAGTTTTTCTTGCTTGTGAAGATTATGACCAGGAAAAGTAGTCTTTAATCGTCTAGAAGGAAAAAAATGACTGGGATTTCAGATTTTCCATAATAAAAAGAAAATTCAATAAGATTGGCGTATTAAACTTTTAATTTTTAAAATGGAAGAAATGGGAGATCACTGGTTTTATTCCTCCAATATCGATAATTTCTGTAGATTAAAAGGCTTCAGATCCTGATCTTTGAATTGTATATGGCAGCAAAATCCTAACTTGCATAGGGTTGACATGAAATTAGCAACAGTCAATCGGTTTTACTTTAAGATGCAATATGCAAAATACATAACAATTCCCATGCGGAGCACTTGAAAAAAATTTGAATTTCAGGTTATGCCCAACTTACAATACATACCAAAACCAGACAGTCCCAGATGCTACCATCTTACAAAACAATCATAGTTTGTATTAATGTTATGCAGTGAATAAGTATGAGATTCACTGATCGGGATTATGAAAGAGAGAGAGAGAGAGAGAGACACGATGTTGATAGTTTAAAATGATGAGTCATGGGACCAAGTAAATTGAAGACTAACCATAACAAACCTCCAAGAAGTGGGAAAGGAAGGAGGAGTTAGAGGATAGACTAAGAAGGGAAAAGGTCAGCAAAATTGACCTGATTTGTCCTTGCCAAAAGTGGGAGTTAAGATTGAACCATTAAGAGTAAAGTAGACGTCCTCAAGGAGGCGGAGTTTTGTTCAACATAGGTCCAGAGTTCATTCTGATCAATTTTTAGCCAGAGTTACTTGAAAACCAAATTGGGTAGGATTGTGTCACTCGCTCCTCTCTTAACATCAAGAAATTTCTAAGTCCAGGTGGCTGGCCGTGTGTGAAATAGTAGTGGTAGAATAAAACTTATGAAAAACCGTGCCCGGAGAATACTTACCCTCCTGATATATGAAACATATTAATAGACAATTTCAACCTAACTTACCGAGTCCCTGCGTTACTATCAAGTGTTTCGTTCATATGGTGCAACGCAAAAACAAAGAAAAACTCAACCGCATAATATTAACACGGATCATATACTATATATATATATATATATATATATATATATATATATATATATACAGTATATATATATATATATATATATATATATATATATATACATACATATATATATATACATACATGTGTGTGTCTGTATGTATTTATGTATGTTGGCATGCAGTGTGTATGCGTAAGGTCTGTATTGACGGTTGGTTAAAGCTGGAGTAATGATCTTCATTACTACTAATTCCTTGTGTGTACCGTAATTTTTTCAGATTGTGTGTCAGTAGACCCTCAGTGGAGCATGGGATAAAAAAGAAATGTGAAACTTCCAAGACATGAAAGCTAGCTTTCACGCGCGCCTTTCACACGTCCATCAAAGAAACTCTCTTCCCAACTTATGTGGTCCTGATGATTTATCTTTGCGCTAAAGTTTGTCTTTCTCCCTTTTTATCGCTTACCTTAACAAGGCTACAGGAGTTACTCTTCAACGCATCCAGAGTTTTTTCACGAGAAGTTTTGAAGTTTATGGGCTCATCTTTTTAAATTCTCTCTCTCTCTCTCTCTCTCTCTCTCTCTCTCTCTCTCTCTCTCTCTCTCTCTCTCTCTCTCTCTTTATTATTTCTTTTAATTTTTGGTAATTTCTCTCTAGAATTCCTATTGGCTAAGCCCTAAGTTTATGGTCTCATCTCTCTCTCTCTCTCTCTCTCTCTCTCTCTCTCTCTCTCTCTCTCTCTCTCTCTCTCTCTCTCTCTCTCTCTCTCGTTATTTCTTTTAATTTTGGTAATTTCTCTCTAGAATTCCTATTGGCTAAGCCCTAAGCGCTGTCCCGTACAAACACGACTTGGTATAAGGATCTGGGTCTGTCCTCAGTATAGGATGTATTGAGTACGTTCCCTCATAATCATGGTCCTTTTTTTTTTAAATAATATTGATTAGATGCCTGCTGGTCAATCTAGTTAAAAGGTATTGTCTTCTAAAATATTCTACAATACTGGTCAAAAGATGAAAAAATAGTTTTATAGATTAAAGGTAATCAATGCACTTTTGTTCTCGCTTGTTCATTTGAAACAGGATTTGTTGAAGATCGAGTGCACATCTAGGTATTTGGTAGGTAATGTCTTACTATCCCAAATTTGACTACTATTTTATCTGTCCATCTGTCTGTGTATCTATCTTTCTGTCTCTGTTTATCTGTCGACCATTTGCACAGATATTTTTTGGGAGGTTCCCATTAGAAGTTTGTGGATAAAAAAAGAAAACCATGTGTGTGCAGAAAGAGAAAATTCAGGGACGAAAAAACGCAGTAGTATATTTACATGAATTGTGAAAGCGATCAAAAACTACTTTAACAAAGGGCCATTGAATGAGAAAAAAAGTGCATAATATTCGGATTCATATTAATTTATATGGTTGTTATAATTTCAAATCATTAGTCGTTAGTAGTGTGATTTAACTAATAAATGTAGCATGAATTGATCATTAATGTATGTTGGCTATGGATTTAAATATACAACAAACAAGGCGTTGTGAAAATGATAATTGATTTACATTTAGCCTCATTAAATTGTGAACATCTGCCTTAATAACACTACCAAGACATAAAGAGATTTGATGCTTGGAAACGTAATGTACTGCTAAATGTGGAATATGAAATACGAAATTCTTCAGTTAAAATCATTTGGGTTTCACTTGTGAAGAAAAAATATAAAGCTTTCAGGAAGCTCAGTCCAAAAATGATGAAAATGATGCAGAGTGGGATATCTGCACGAGAAATGAGCTCCGGGGCTTACAAAGTTGTCTCTTTGCATCAGCGAATGGGAAAATGTTTATCAAAAAAGTCTGAAATATTCTGCGTCTTGGTGGCGCAAAGGACAAAGCTCGTTAAATATATTTTGTTTCGGTCGTTATGGTATAAGTGACGTGTTTTTTTTAATATTTGCTTGTTTATCAGTTTTTCTTACCTATACGTGGTTGTTGCTGTGTTATCAATTTATTCTGTCTCAATTTGTATTTATTAAAATATTTAGTAATAAAAATGATTATATTTTTATCAAATATCATTCATATTCATTTTAATTTTCAATTATCATTATCAGTTATTTCAGATTTTCTTTATTTCTGCTAATTTCATTTTTTTTTTTTTTTTTACATTTTTCTCAAGTCATGAATTTCCTTAAAGATTATGTTATCCCTGTTCTGGAAACGGAACCTGATTCATGTCATGTAATCAGTGCCTCATATAATGCTAAATCTTAATTCACAAACAATATTGCTATTAGATACAAAAATGTAGATAGCTTTATTTTTATTTCGAACTTATATACTCGTAAATACAGTACTGCTGAGCGGAATTTTGCCCAGAAGTGTACCAGCAAACACGAAAGGAATTGATAAAATGTTTTGCACATTTTATCACGACACGAGCTCGAGGCTGGACGTGGGAAGCGAGAAATATTCCATTTCTATTTATTTTCATATTTAAAAAGACATTTTTGTTTTAAGTATTTAGAAACGGCAGCTAAAAAAATAGGAAACTTCAGCGTTTGTTACTTGATTATTGTATTTCTGTAGATTTGGAAGATCTGTTTCTATATAAATCTCTTGCTAGAAAGTCAAAAGCGCCAAGAATTATGTCAGAAGAGATGGTTCTTCTTCATCTCTAGTGTCTGTATCAGCCTTCGACAGGTATGTGTTGCATTAGCTGAGGTAAAACATTATCCATTGGCAAAAACCAATTGTCATTGCATATAATGCATTTCTGTTCCCTATAAGTGCTCAAGACTCGGTGCAGGACAGAAGTTTTTAATTCCACGTACAATATTTTATTCAGCATATTTTTTATTTTTTTTTATTTTTGACTTTTATGCAACACTCCATTTTTGCAGGATAGACATGAATATTAACACCGTGTCATATGTTATACGTTTTTCCATCGTTCGAGGACGTATCTGTTTCATTATTAATGTTTTCATATAGAGTATTCATTTATTTAGATTTTCCATGCCGTTCATACAAATTTGAATTATTTGTGTACCAGAACAAATGTTTTTATCATTAGGTATATATATATATATATATATATATATATATATATATATATATATATATATATATATATATATATATATATATATATATATATATATATATATATATATATATATATATATATATATATATATAAGTGGATGTATGTATGTGTGTATGTTCCACATACACTCTAAAACACATTGAGCAATTTCAACCAAACTTGGTATACATATGACTTACTATCTCGAAAGGAACACTGTGGTAGTAAGACATCACTAGTACCAAAGGGCACCGTAAGGGGTGGAGGTGGACCAGCTTTCCTGAAACGGCGTTGAGTCTGCCAGTGAAATTTATCATATCTAATTTCGGTATGCATATGACTTAGTTAAAGTTTAGGTCCTCCTGGGCCTCTTTAGCTCATAGGGCAGACGCTGACCTGCTGTTTCTTAGGCCAAAAGCCAGTGGGGGGACAGGTCCCAATGCCTATGACACATGGCCAGTGTGTCACTAGGCCCACTGTTTAACTCCCCAGCCCAAGGGCTGGTACCTATTCTCCTACTGAACCTCTTGGGGTTTTTTCGGACTGTTAGGTTGACGGGCTGCCGGATTTTTGCAGTGGTGCAATCTGAGCCATCAGTGAGCGGCGGGATTTGAACCTCGGCCCTCTCGACTGGTAGCCGAGAATCATGCCACTGCACCACTTACTATCCGGAAAAGAATAATGTGGGGGCAAGACATCAGCGGCACCAAAAGGGGTGGGGGTTTGGGAAGGAGGTGACAGAGAAAGAATGAGAGGGATAGGATGTGAGAGAGAGACGGCGGAGGGGGTGTTAGGGAGAAGAAAGAGGAAAAAAGACAGGGAAGGTTTTAGAGAGAGAGAGTACAGGGTGTGTTATGGAGAAGAAAGAGGAAAGAGTCTGGGAGGTTGAGAGAGAGAGAGTTTATCGGTTGTCATTCAGAGTATTCCCGGGCAGTGCCGTGTTGTCAGCTAATATATATATATATATATATATATATATATATATATATATATATATATATATATATATATATATATATATATATATCTTCTTCGTTTAACGTGCTTTTTCCCATTTTTCATATGGGGTAAGCACGATGCCTTCTTTTGAAGGACTGATTTGGCGTTGGGGTAGGCCGTAGCCTCAATCGGCTGCCCTGCCTGACATTGCTTAGACCCCGGTATCACGTGTATATGTATCGTGCCAAATCCCCAGCTCCCTTTCCCCTAGCAGCGAGGAGACGTGAGCGGTTTAGGCCGACAGTTCGAGACGTGTAAGGCGTCTGTTATGTTTTTAGAAGATGTTGGAGTGGCTTTGTTTGTGTGTGTATTAATCTGTAACACCCATTTGCTGTCAGCAAACCTATCCGTTGATTACATACATAATCCCGGGTGTATACACGGATAGCAAAGTGTCCGCTCTCTGACCGGCCGGCTGCAGATTTGAACCCGCCGACACAGACTTCTTATGAAGTCCGAGTCTGCTGCTCTACCGACCGAGCCATCGAGCTCCATATATATATATATATATATATATATATATATATATATATATATATATATATATATATATATATATATATATATATATATATATATATATATATATATATATATCACCTTGAAAATAAGTTTTCATATAGATTAGGATATGATACACCATACATAAATTAACAAAAGGATAACTGGAGAGGCAATCGTAAAGAAAAAAGAAAAGTTTAACCTGTTCTCAGATGACGGCCCTGGGAGGTAATGGGTTAATTGTGTTTATCCAGATATTCTTTAATATACGTCTCTTCATCATACTTTTTATTTTAGAAAATGCGTTAAATCTCTATCTCGGTCAAATTAGAAAATGTCTAATCTTCAGTTGCCCATCCCAACAAAGCTTTGTGGTGATTAAACGCACCCATTTTTGTCGGTCTGGTTGCGTACTGGTGCCTGTCCACAAGAAATAAGAAAGTTACTGATTTTCAAAGAGAGAGCTTTAGAATTGGTGTACGATAAAGGTAGACTTGAAAGATAGTGCATAGAGGGCTGCAATTTGGTATGTTTGATGATTGGAGGGTGGATGATTAACACCAATTTGCAGCCTTCAAGCCTCAGTGGATTTTAAGATCTGAGGGTGTACAGAAAAAAGTGCGGACGGACAGACAGAGCTGGCACAATAGTTTTTTTACAGAAAACTAAAAACGAAACGAACGTCAGAGGATCTCCAAGTCTATTCCAAAATGTATGCAGCCTATTGACGTGCGAGAGAGGTCTGAGGAATTTCGGGAAATCTATTTCTCGTTGCAGAATGCTAAGGCAAGAGAGGGGATGGCAATTGTAGTGTGGTTTTATTGCTTTTCTGATGTGTTCAAGAATTTCTGCCTCTGTTTTCCAAGAATCCTCAGTCTTCTCCCACAGAAAGACTAAATTTCATTTTGGTGTCACATACAAAATGCCTTTCGATGCAAACCAGTCTTTATTGTTTTGTAAATTGACAGATATGCTAAGGAAATTGTGTGAAAAGTTAACTAATATCCTTGGCAATGTAGGAACAGTTGAAAACAAAAACTAAAGTTAAAATGACAACATCAAATAACCATACATACACTTGCATAGGGTTAATTATAAGAACTTTATTGAAAGCAGGGAAGTTGCTTTAATTGGAGAAAGAAATTGAAAGTTAATACAAGCAAGAGACCTATAAAGAAACTCTAAGAGAAATAAGGAAAGTGAACACCAATAAAAGAAATGAAACACAACTTTGATGAAATAAAGCGAATCAAAGTGAATATAATCTAGGAAAGAAATCTAATGTCCTATTAAGAAGAAAGAAGTAAAGTTAATGTAAACATATTTAACAATCGAAAAACACTTACTCGAAGAGTAAGAA
>NC_089759.1:32181656-32199156 GCF_040412425.1 Macrobrachium rosenbergii
GCACAAAGAAAGGAGGATATATATGACTGGAAATTAACCATGAGCGAGTTGATATACATATATACAGTAGTTATTTACATTACACAACATATATAAATCGAAAAAACTATACATACAGGCACACACTCATACATAATTTGAGAGAAAAACAGATTTTAGTGTCTCCATAAACCTCTTAAATGTTCTGAAGCAAATCCATTACTGAAAGTAACAAAGAAATAATCTTTTATACACCTCTGGCGTCGAGAGAGTTACTTTTCTTGCCTTTCCTCCTAAATATACAGTAAGATTTACTTCCAGATCTGCTCTCTCTCTCTCTCTCTCTCTCTCTCTCTCTCTCTCTCTCTCTCTCTCTCTCTCTCTCTCTCTCTCTCTCTCTTCTTATTTCCATTTTTATAACTACCTGTGTGTATTCGTTTCTATTTTGACTAACTTTGTACATAGCGCGACACGTCTAGCGAATTTTATTGATTTTGAAAATTAAAATCTATTAGTTCAAAAGCGAAATTCTTCCTCCACAATGAAAGAAAGGGAACCAAGTAACAGTCAAGCATCGCTTCTCATATTAGTAGCGTGCCGCAAGTTTATCGACACCACAGTATCTAAACCTCGCAGTAAGACAGTCGAACAGAACCGAATAATTCCGCACCCTTTCTCTCTCTCTCTTTGAAATATCTGCCGTTCCCTCATCTCTTCGTCTTGTCGGGAAAAGTGACCCACCGCGGTTCCATTCCGGAGGTCCTCCATTCAGCTCGGGCGTTTGCCTAATCTTCTTCAGGATGACGCTGACAGAGAAAAAGGAACCGCACAGAAAATATGAGACATCTGTCGAATAAGAGGGAATATTCCTGTGAAAGGGAAGGTGTGGCGTATAATCCTTCTTTTCAGACCTAATGACCGTCTTCCATCATCTGGTTTTTCGGAATCATCAACTTTGCTTGGAGAAGGAAATTCCTAACGTCTCTCTAAGAGTTTTCCAGGGTTTCCGTTTTTCTGCCACTCTATTTTTTCCTCAGTAGAAGTGATTATAGTTACGAGGTTCAGTTTTTATCAAAATACGTATTTTTCAGTGACGTTACTTTTGTTTAGCGAGGATAACCATGAATATGAAGATGGATATAAATTCACTGACTGGCGAATATATATATATATATATATATATATATATATATATATATATATATATATATATATATTATATATATATATATATATATATATATATATATATATATATATATATATATATATATATATATATATATGTGTGTGTGTATATATATATGTGTGTGTGTGTGTGTAGTAGTGTGTATAGATACGGATATACTTTTTTTATGAAAAAGCGGGTAAATAATAAATTGGACGGCCCTGCTTTTAAAGGTTCTTTCGAGCCCATAGTTTTAGTACATTAAACCAGGACATCATTCCTGTAGCTGTATCATCGACTCTGAACTTAGTTCGTCAGAGGATATTTGTTATTACTAATTTGGATTTTCCAAATAACTGTATAGGAATGATGAATATATTAAGTAAGATCTAATCACAATGAAGACAAAGGGTTCACTATCCTCCGTTCATTTCTCTCTTGTTAATTCAATTAGCTGCGGTGAAAGAGGTAACTTCTTCTTCGTTTAACTCGGTGACAGAAAATGAATAGCGTCAAAGTTTCCCCTTCTATCATGGAGCACTTTAACTTACTGACAAGTCAGTACTGTATTCTTCTTTATTTTAACGCTTCTTCGTTCCAAATTCTACCTTTCCCTTCGGCAGCCTGCCCGTTCCTTGTATTTCCTTCGATCTTTTTGTTTTACTTCAATCTTTCATGCAATTTCGATGGTATGAATTGATTTCACTTCACTACTTCAGCATTCTGTTAATAAAACAGTTTATACCGCTTGAGAAAAGTAACGTATGCTTTTTTACTGAAGGATTCATGTCGATCATAATTCCGTACATGTGATATTAAGGAAGATATGTCATAATTAGTATATTTAAAAAATGACGGGGTGTAATGTGGTGAATTCTTTGAATAACCTTCCATATATTGAAAGAAATTGCAGTTACAGAGCATAGCGACATGATATATCAGTGTTTACACGTGGTTCAGTAATGTAAATAAAGTTAGCCAGAGTCGCTTGGTGAAAAGGAATTATCAAGGAGCCTTTTCATAAACAGGTAGTATTAAATCTTGCGAAATATACGAGTTTAAGGGTGGCATACAAAAATAAATAGAGACTAAAGACATGTTGTGTATGGTATTTCTCAATAGGAAAATTGATTTAAAAAGATAGGACACAAAAAGGCATTAGTTTTTTACTCATAGGTATGCGAAACCATTTTAAAGACTTTTATATTATGCACACACACATATACAGTATATATATATATATATATATATATATATATATATATATATATATATATATATATATATATATATATATATATATATATATATATATATATATATATATATATATATACACATATATATATGTGTGTGTATGTATGTATGTGTGTGTGTGTTTGTGTAATAATTTTATATGGGAAGTGTGAACTTGAAAGGAAAAGGTTTTGTTTTCTATAAGTAGACTAAATAAGTAGAGGTTAACCGGAAGTTGTTAAGAATGTGTATTATGGACGGTATGGTATTGAGTGATAAAACCTTTATTAACATGGCAGCGAAACGTTTTCACAATGTTTTAGGGAGGTGACTAGTTTTGTGTAAAAGTAGGACTGAAGCAAGGGTGATAAAAGAAGACAGAAAAGAAAACAGTAGTTAACCAAGTTGCTGGATAAGAAAACTAGTTGTGAATGATATACGAAATGATAGATTTTTGCGGATAATACAGAACCAACTAAGGATTATAAAGAGAATTTTCATAGACCAGTGAAAAAAGTCTGTGAGTTACTATAAACAAAAAAAGCAGATCAGGTGCTGTCTATGGAAGGAAATTTTAAGGAATATGCATGGTAGAAGAATGAAGCGGTCGGTACGCATTTTTGTTAAGAGTGAATATCACTTATGAGGGTCGGGTCGGATGAGAGAAGGACTGCGTCACAGAATAGGTTAAGGATGAAGTTCATCGGGCTGTGTACAAAGCATTATGAACAGTCTTAAATTGTTTATGGAAGATAAGAGGGATTCTTTCTTTTATGGAATTAAAGGGTAACAAAAGTTTAAGTTGTTAAGGGGAATGTGTGAAAAGAATAGCTGGGAGAGAAAAGTGGAAACACGAAGGAGTGGTAAATAGGTTAGCCTAGGTGAAAGGATAGATGAAAATATTATTGGATCATTCGGTCATGTGGAAGAAACTAGACGATGTTTGGCTGCTGAAAAGAGTATACGATTCAGAAGTGTTGGGAAGGAGTATAAGAATACTTAGTAAGGGCTGAACAGAGGGCGAGAAAGAGGTATTGGAAAGTAGGGACCCTAAATTCTAGGAAGCGGGAAGGTGCTTGCGAGTCAAGTGGTGAACTTTTTTTTATGAAAATGCTACAAAATATGTGTAGATCCATTGTAGCGTGATTATAGATGACCTAATAAATTTAGATACGCAGTCCTAGGAAACTTTGATCCTACAGGTGATGAAGCTGTCATTACAAAATTCTGCCAATAAAATAGTGCTGCATAAAGTGACTTACTTCTGGGAACATGTAAACATGGAAATGTAGAACCCAAACAGGAAACTGGAAATTCCAAAACTTTTGTCAGAGAATACAATGCAAGAGCGGGAGATTAAAGAGTGAACTGACAGGAAAGCGGTCAAGTGACGAGTATTCACATGAAAGGAAATGGATGGAAAAGTTTTGTTAACAAAGAGAATATTGAAAGTTTTCAATTTGCTGGCGTAGAAAAGGCACAATTATTAACACGGAAAGTTTTTTACGTGATTCATCTCTCTCTCTCTCTCTCTCTCTCTCTCTCTCTCTCTCTCTCTCTCTCTCATCTCTCTCGCGCGCGCACAAACACACACACACACTTGCATACATACATATCTGAGCTGAATATATTTGGAAAAAGCATAAGGAGATTTAAATAAGAAGAGTCTTGAAATCGGAATATAACGTGTTCTCTCTCTCTCTCTCTCTCTCTCTCTCTCTCTCTCTCTCTCTCTCTCTCTCTCTCTCTCTCTCTCTTTTAGCGTATATTATTAGGTATCTGTAAATCTGAATGATTAAAAGTTCGACAATTTCATAAGTATAATTAACCACTAGCAATTAGGCTCGCTCCAAAAAAATATACATTTATTATGGAAAAAATTCAAGGGTATTGTGCAGGTTCTACGTATACGTTAGGAAAAAGTATTCGTGAATTCATGATTGAAAATAATATTTCAGAAAGGTTCTTGTAATACCTAGAATAATTAATTTAATGCAAAATTTATGGGACTGTGATAAATATTGTATTATTTTTTATTTTGTTATATTAATATAATTCATATCACAGTTTCTTGATGATCCCGATAGATTTGTTAGCAGTAAGGAATGAATTTACATATATTGTGAATATAACAATCAGTGCACTATTTAGCATTTTATCTGCTTCACGTTAACGTCCTACTAGTATAGAAGTTTTTAGTGGTGAATATTTCTTAAGACTTGAAAAAGCATGCCCTCTGTGTTCCATTGGATATAAAGGCAAACTCTGTCGTCTCATAGAAAAAGCAAAATTTTCACCAAAGTCTGTTTGCAGAAATGACGGAGGCCTCACTCCAAATTCTACCAATAAAAGATTGCCCCTGAATCTGGCTCGCTGCCACGACCAACAAAATCGGAGGATATGCAAAAGCCAGGAAGGAAATTGAATATCATAAAGGTACGAACTGCAGCGCGATGCTTTTGGCAAGACGATCCAACGCAATGAGAGGGATTAAAACCCGAGCTCTTTAGGCAAGACGGTAAGTGGCGAATATTCAACTGAATGTATATGACTGGAAAGTTTTGCGTATAGAGAATGAAAAAATTAAAATGGATTTTCAATGAATGTTAGGAAATAGAAAATCTGGAGGGAGTTTTTCACCAGTTGCTTTGTCTTTCTTTATAAAGATATATGTATATGTACTCTTCAGCTGAAATTATTTTGCAGAGCACAGTAAGTGATATAATCAGTTCTTGGTGATAAAAATTACAGCAATATAAAAAAAGCTGCATAAACTTGATTTATTATATTTCATTTTTAATGTTGTAAAGAATGTCTTGAGAGGAGTTTTAATATAGTTACGCTAAAAGTCAAATGATTCTTACTTAATACAGTGATAATCTCTGTTCAGTCATAAACACACACACACATATGTATACGTGTATATACATTTAACTGTGTGCGTATATATTTGTGTGTTTTTGTATTATGCTGTTTGGCCTAACAGGATACAACTCCTAGGAAAAAAAAAAGACAACGATCAATACCACATTCACGCTTAAACTGCTGAATTCTCGATGAACCTACTGTGCAGGAAACCTTCATAGCAATAGCTCCTTTATACACCTACAGAAAAAGGCTCACCAGCAGCGTGTGTAGTCCACATACGCACAATGCGCCATTAATTTTTGTCGTGTGTGTGTGTGTGTGTGTGTATGTGTGTCATACAGCATTATAAAAAAGTTAAACAATTGTTCATCTGACTGACCTTTTCTATGTCAACCTCATTTGAAACAGAAGGATTTCACTTTTGTCAGGTGAGAGAGGAAATATTCGCCCGTGATAAAGTAAAGTATATTTATTAAAGGAAAAGATTCGCCACCTCGAGATGAGAGCTTCTATTCACGTTGCACATCAAAAAGAGGATATTTAATCTGCACTTTTTTCTACCTCTGTTCGAAAAGACCTTTATTGGTTTCCTCAAATAGTGAAATTTGTTTAGCTTTGAATATACAAGGCGATAGAGAAGTGAGGCATCGTTAAGATGTTCAACCTCTTTAGCAGAAGTAAGGTTAAGGTAAACAGAAATTTACTAACGCAAGTATGCCAGTTACACACCGCTCGTAGTATTTGTTCATTCGGCAAAAAGGGGAGTGCTAATTGTTGTCTAAATATTCAAAGCAAAAAAAGAAATATACGGGTACTCGAGGGTCTAGACTTTTAGTTTGTAGATCCTCGGGAGAGATATTCAGATCTTTATACAATATGTTACTGCTACTAATAGTTTTTATGCGTTCATTGTCATGGCTTCTTTTTAAGTCAATTTATAGAATTTATCTATCTCTCTCTCTCTCTCTCTCTCTCTCTCTCTCTCTATCTCTCTCTCTCTCTATATATATATATATATATATATATATATATATATATATATATATATATATATATATATGAATAGGCAGCTGTAAATGACACTGTTCTCTATTTTAACAGTTGCCATTCGAAATTGAATGACCCTTTTCTCGTCATATAACTTAACCTTGCAACCCTTGAGAAAAAAAAAGAAAAACTTAATTGGCGCAAATACTTCCATCCACCTGACTTAATCAGACATTGGGAAATGTCACTTGTAAATGTGTAACAATTACACTTGAGTGGGAACCTTTCTTTTCTTTTTTATATTGAAGCGGTTGCAATGAGTAAGGGTAAAAAAACTTGTAGCAACAATGTCTTATTCATGAAGGCAAACTCTTAACTTTAACCATGTTACTATCCCTGCAATCTTATATGCCCTTACCCAATAAATGAACAGCAATGATACTGCTAATGTAATTCGTAACACAAGTTATTTCATTCTCAGTAATACTGATGAGAAAGGCAGGCCAGTTCAACATGAGAAGACAGTGTAAGAAAATGCGGATATTTTTCTACTCGTTAAAGTTTCGTAGAAAAAAAAAAGAAAAAACGAGTTCCATTTAATTTCCGTGTTACTGGAATAAAGTTCTGTATTTAATATTGCATATTCTGTCCTCGGCTGAAAAGTCCCATCCAGTTTGCGTGAACATTATTCGGAAAAAAGTACAGAAGAATGTCAAACGAAAAAAACTCGGTGATGAAAATTTTGTTTACGAAACCAGCAAGATCTCTCTCTCTCTCTCTCTCTCTCTCTCTCTCTCTCTCTCTCTCTCTCTCTCTCTCTCTCTCTCTCTCTCTCTCTCTCCATCGGTTAACTGTTATTTTCCTGTCTCATTATAAATACACACACATACATACATACAGACATACATAGATATATATACAGTATATAATATATATATATATATATATATATATATATATATATATATATATATATATATATATATATATATATAATTTTGTTCATTGTATCTGTGGTTATTAATAACTATCCATAATTATTTCACTTCCGCAAATGGTTTAAAACAAAGGTGAGTGAAATAAGAAATTAGGACAACGCTAAGGTCGTATGAATCAGTTGTTATTAGAAATAAACAAACATAAATAAAGTGACTACATTACAGTTGGTTTCCAAACATAATTATACATCCCTTGATCACAGGGCCAATATCAGTTCGTATAAAATTACGCCTGCCAAAAACCTGCCACTAATGATGTCTGATTCACAAATTAATTTTGATACTTTCATAATTGACCAAAGAACAATTTAATTAGATGATGTCGGATGATGCAATTCCAAACCCTGCAGAACTGAATATTATTATTATTATTATTATTATTATTATTATTATTATTATTGTTTGCTCCGCAGTTAATGCTATCGTTGCATTGTTCAGTGAGATTAAAAAGCTTCTTCGTTTGGTAACTCTTCTATATTGTTGTCATACATATCTTTAGGTCTCAGGATACACTAATCAAATGCTCGATTATGGGAAGGGGCCGTACTTTAAAGACATTTGGCCCTTTTAAACACATACTAGTGTTCATCTCTCTTATTTTAGAAATACAACCCATTTGCTCTTAGACAATACTGCTTCATCCTGATTCTATAATGAGAATCTATTTTTTTTTATGTAATTTTTGGAAACATTCATATACAACAATGTTGAGGATGTTAACCAACAACCAAATCCAATTAGTCCCGTAATTTGTTTTATACCACTGTTCTGCTTTATTTTGGTAGTTTGAAAGTCCATTTGATGAATTTCCAGCCAACAACGTCCTACATCTTCACTCATTTTGTCATTTTGACCAAAAGTTCTCTTGTAATCCCCAGCCTGGTCACTAAATCATTTCTGTTTCACCGACATAAGACTTGTTGCAGTTTTAAATGCATGTTGTATACCAGACGGAAGTTATGTGTTATTACAGTGTAGCATTTTCCTTTGTGTATCATTATGCACAAGGAAAATTTATGCCCCAAAACTCTGCAGGCATTTGCAAAGGGAATGTTAAATATCTGATCTTTTGTTTACGCCACGCTTATTTTTTATCTTTAAGAGATATTACTGTTTTGCTTTAGAGAAGTATAGTGACAAAGAAGCATTGTGGATAATCCGTTTTTTATCTCCAAAGTAGAAAGGATAACTTTCAGCGTAGACTCTAGTTATATTTCATAAAACCGAGTAGTGTCTTCTCTAAGAGTAATTTTTTTGGTCATTTACAGCTGCTCTTCAGGCTGGATCTTAGATTCATACAATACTATGAAACAATATGAAAACAATCAGCTCTCATTTGTTCTGTTATCCACCCCGCCATGCTCAGTTTGAATAAAGTTATAACTTTTGAGTTATTGCCTGGACAGTATAGTATATGTATATATATATATATATATATATATATATATATATATATATATATATATATATATATATATATATATATATATATATATATATATGTATATATATATGCATGTATTTATATCAATATATATATATATATATATATATATATATATATATACATAACAGAGTCGTCATAAAAAGTAGAAAATTTAATACTAAGTACCGAACACTTTCGTGCAATTTTTAAGAAAATTTAGATGAAGTAAGTAATCGGAGGTGAAATCATTGCAGAATTTGAAATACTGTCCTTTTTTTAGCTGAAGAAATTAGACAAACCAGCTTTTACTGGCGAGTCCTGCCTGCATTGTAAACTGAAGGACAACCTCAAACTTTCCTGTCCTGTGGCCTTGTGGGACGCTCCTTCCTTCGTGATTTTCACTTAAGTTTTTCCAGCTCGCAGGAGGCAAAGGATTTATTGTACAAGTTTTGAAACTGGACGAAGTTGCAACTTACTTACGAACATGGGTGTGTTTTCTTTATGTTTTGGAATGTCAGGTTGGAGCTTCAGATATATGAGTATCTTAATAAATTTATTTGGGTCTCATTTTAGCCCATTACTATTTATACAAGGCCATTAGACTTTTTCAAAACCTCAGACGACCCAACATACAAAACCCATGTTTATCCAGCCTTAAGGCTGTTGAGAGGAAGTGAGGCCAAAAAGAAAGTACCTTTTGATTGCAAACATTAGTAACATAAACATCTTAATATTTCTAAAAACAACTGATCCAGAATCTAACGAAATAATGGGAAGGTGTTATGTTTATACACTTATTGTCTAATCGAATAACTTGCAAACAAGATCCCTTTTAAAACTCATAAATGGAAAATTATTTAGGATAAGCCAGTCAATCATAACTTGATGACAAACCGTATAAAAAAAAATGTCGTCCAGACCTATCTCTTGTCTAGATGTCTCTTCGTACTTTATATACACACACACACACACACACACACACACATATATATATATATTTATATTTATATATATATATATATATTTATATATATATATATATATATATATATATATATATATATATATATATATATATATATATATATATATATATATAATGCAAATATTATGAAGTGAACAAGAAAGTACTATGTTCATACATTCAGTTGAAAAAGCTAGACAAAGTTGAAGCTATAAGAAAATGAAAGCAAATTATGTTGATTTGGTATTTGCAAAACCAAATTCTTGAGAATGAACAAAAATAACATTTTAACCTTCCCGTCAAGCATAAATTTTTATAAGGCCCGTACAGTATACTGTAATATATACAAAACTGAATACATTCTAAGGAAATTATATGCAAATGAAACAGGAATTTGAAGTTAGAGCCGACAGAATACAATTCTTCCTCGCATGGAATACAAATTTTACTGGAGTGTTACTGGCAAACAAAATTACAGTTCTTTCTGGCGCTGAATACTAATAGCATTCGAGTATCATTGACAGCGATGAATATTACCATCCTTACACATAGTACCGGTTTCCTATCCGATTTTGAGCCATGCTAAGGACATTTTCTTTTCTTCTTTGGTTGAGGGATATCATTAGGGCAGGTCGACCGTTTGTCATTTCCTCGTTTATCGTTAACCCTAGCAAGTTCTTTTCTTAACTGGATTAGGAGCAGTCTTCTTGTTTACTTGGCACTATGTAAGTGAAGCTATTTAGCAAGAGTTGACAGATTTAGGTGTTAAGAAAAGAATGATTGGAGACATGTTTTCTTTATTTGGTTAAAACGCAAGTCGAAATAAATAAAAATTTACCTTGAAGAGGAAGAGAATAAGGTGAAGTGGCTTGGAAGAGAATTACGACAAGTGAGCTTAATTAGCAGGAAAGGAAAACATAAAGCGAAAAAACAGATTCAATGTGAACTATGGTTATAGAGGCGTAAAAGTAGTATGTGATAACCTGAACAATAAGTATAGTCAAGGATAAAGCGAGAGCCAAAATATCAGAAGGCAAGTAATAATAAAGGGGGAAGAATGTGGGGAAGTCCTACAGGAAAGATACATAGTTTTACCGGTAGTAAAGCATAGACTGGATGGTGTGCAAGTGGATTTCAGAATGAAAGATTCCTAATATGATTGCAGTCTTGGGTCGATGGAGCATTTTAAGATTTATTTTCTCTGCAAGGTAAAAAAAAAAAAAAGGCAGCGCTAGGTAAAGCAAAAAGGGGAATGCTTGTAGAAGTGGCAGGTGAACACTTAAAGATAGGGGGAATTAGTAAGCTGAAGACTGAAAAGATACCACGGATTAAGGAAAATACACCAGAGATACTGTGCAGTAGGGTGTAAGTGTGATTGAGTGGCTAACTAGGGTGCGTAAATATGTCTGGATGTGGGAAAGGTTCTAAATGCGTGAGAGGAAAATAGTTCCCATGAATTAAGTTGAAAAGGGTACAAGAAGCTTAAGAATAAAAAGGGCATAGCAACACTTACTCTGACAAAAATGGTGAATGTTAGGGATCTGAGTGATGAGTTCTGACGGTGACAAAACAATTGATTAGGGAAGAACTAATGGTTTTCTGTTTACCCCCCGAAAAGTCTAAAATAAAAAAATAAAAATTTTTTTGAGACTTAGGAAACTAAGCCCCTCCAAGTGGAGTTTCTCCCAGTATAAACGAAGCTCATTATGACGTGCCCCTCATTAGGAAAGAGTAATGAGGAAGAGGTCACCCTTAATGAATCAGAGAAGGGATGATTGATAAAAATCTTTGCTGTTTACCGGAAATGAGTTTTTTTCTGTAAATTGCAAATTGTGTTATTTTTTGCGTTTATCAATGATACTCGTATGTGTGTGTGTTCATATGCTTACTGTGTAAAAAAAAAAGAGAGACAAGGCGGAGAGAGAGAGAGAGAGAGAGAGAGAGAGAAAAGAATTCACATGGTTAGCTTCAAATAACGACAGAAATGACAGTAGAGTACTGGCAGTAACGTAAATGCATCTGATGGTATATTTAAATAATAAAAGAAACAAATCAGTAAAATGAACGAAAAAGAGAATCATAGTAGGAATAAGTTTCTCAGTATATCAGCTGTATTGGAGAACAATGCAAATCACAATCATCAAATCGCAAAGTAGTGATTTACTTAGAATATTTTGAATGCTAAGTTACATAAATTGTGATTTTCTTGTCTTGAATAGAAGGTAACGTTGAAAAGAAACTCTGGGCCAAGGAAAGTTGTTTTTATAATAATATTATAAATTACTAATACCACAAGATTTACTAAATTTCGCTGATAAACCAATGCTGGTGTTTTTAGACAAATTTTAATTATGATTTTCAAATATTTCCGGAAAAATGTCTGCAATATCCGACTCAGATTTCAGGAAAACTCATCAGCAAAGTAATTCAAACTAGGTAATAAATTGTTTTACTTTGTTAGAAATTACACAGCATATTGGTTTTCTTATATTTAATAAAGTGTTTTCACACACAATAATGACCGCTGGATCTGGAATTGCACGAATCGCTTTTAACGTTTCATTTATACTAAAAAGTGAAATTCTTGATGAACAGGCCTATTATATAGCAGAACATTCATTCAATCCGTAAATACCTTTGAATATTTTCAAGTTTTATTATATTTATAGTTAGGTCTTCAGTTGTGTTATTATTACTGACTTGTATAGAAGTTTTGGACAAGAACTATATATATATATATATATATATATATATATATATATATATATATATATATATATATATATATATATATATATATATATATATATATTTTTTTTTTTTTATGACTATTTTCTGATCGGTATTTACTCTTCCAGGCATCCACACAGCTCATACCTAATTCACCCTTTCTCCCGACGACCTTAGCACTGATGCCAGAAGTAAAGCACTCCTGTCTTGGTAAGTACACGATTAAATCTTCAGTGCCGTGGTTCATCAGTAGTTAATTTTATTAGCATTATATATGTTGATTATTTATAATGGCTACGTCATTCCTTATGTTTTTATAGCCACAATAACTCGTTATTTCTATTTGCTATGTACTATTTTAGAACATTAGTTACTATTATTATTATTATTATTATTATTATTATTATTATTATTATTATTATTATTATTATTATTATTATTATTATTATTATTATTATTATTATTATTATTATTATTGGGGTTTATTAATATTCTGAACAAAAAGTTGTTTTTATCAAGCACCGGAACGTTGTGTTTTTGACTGGAATTTCATTTCTTTTTTGGAACGTAAGTGTTTAATACCAATTGAATACTAAAGTACTAGCAATCATTATTTTGAGAAACAGGTAGCTTCCGAGCATAAAATTTAAAAATTATTCCTTTCCAGTTTGCAAAAAGCGCGATACGTTTTCCATAATATTAATTTGAATCATTGTAAAATTAAAGGTGTATATCGCACCAAAATTGGTGTTTAGTTTTTGATTAATAAAAGTTATGAATATTCTTTCTTAGATAAAAAAGCTTTCTAATTGCGAAATACCAAAGTTATCACTTTTGGGAGCATGAAAAACTTCTGTTGCATTTTTATTTCAAAATGTTTTTTCACTTCATATACCGATTTTTCAAAACTTTTTTTACCTTATTATTTTATGAGCGTCTTTGAATGAAATATTGGCAATTGCATTAGCTTCCTAACATAAATAAAAACAAAGATATTGCAAATCATTATGTGCACTTCTTCTCAGTGTGTTTTATCTTCCATAGAATTTTTAAAGCGATATTTTTAATTTTATTGCGTAATTAACGTCTTTTAATAAACTACCATTTAAATAAAGATTTTGCTTCGTAATACATATATACATCAACTAATTTTCCATGTTCAAATTTGCAAAACTTTTGATACATTTTTTTCCTTTTACGTTCAGTAGATTTATTTTCATATATCTCTGTTCAAAGTGTGCTAAATTTTGAATGTTTTTTATTTGGAATAACTTAATTTCCATGGATTTTTCTATTTTTATGTCAGTTAATTGCACAACAAGCGAGTTTTGTCAAACTTTTCATTGGAAAGAAAAATGACCTTCCTAACTCAAATTATAAGAGAGGCAAAAACTTTAATTGCTTTAAAAAAACTCGCACAAACGATTGGTTTGGCGCATGATAAGCGGTTTTTTTTTATAAACTTCATTTAAAAAATTTTTTTTAACTAGAAAAATAACAAAGGTTTCCAAAGCTTTGACTGCGTTATCTCCATTCTTTAAAAGTTCACTCTTGGATTGGTTTCACTTCCGGGTACATCCTTAATCAGATATATAATTTTTCTTTCCATTACATACAGGAAGTCTGTATGTAGGCTTTTTTCAAACAATCCCATGTCATTTCGGATTGTTTTATAAAAAAGTGATAGTCCCAGACCTACTTAGGTGAGAACTATAAGCCAGGAGACAAGAGATGAATAGAGATTTGTGAAAGTCAAAGCACAGGGAAAGACTTGTGCTGAGGAATTCCCAGGGGCTCATTGCATCGTATGGCGTCGAAGAAGAATATATACAGTATATATATATATATATATATATATATATATATATATATATATATATATATATATATAGAGAGAGAGAGAGAGAGAGAGAGAGAGAGAGAGAGAGAGAGAGAGAGAGAGAGAGAGAGAGAGAGATCAACTCCAGTTAAAAGAAATACCGTTATCAAATTCATTTTGTAGTTTTTGATAGCCATAACAGAAAAAGTAAATTTGTGTACCATTACAAATATAAATAATATGAAATAAGGAAATAACAGCATAGTGTTTTTCAAGACTATGTTTTTTATCCTCTATAGAAGGGACACATTGTAGCGATGCTACGAATTAGTTACCAGTATGGACTTGGCTTAATTGACAAAGCAAAGCCTGACGTTGCAATTGGATTCCGAGATACGAACTGTTGAGTCCGTCTATGGGCATAATAGCTGATGGCGCCCTGAAACTGAGTGCCTGTCAGTTTCTCCTTCAGTGATTGCTCGGAATATATATTGAATTTGTATACCATGGATTGGTTGATTAATTGACTGGTTGATTTGGGCTGCATGGTGTCAGAGTATATTAAACAGAACGTGAACATTGTTTATAAATTATGAAATTATGATGGTTATTGCATGGGTTACCTTGTGTGTATAATATATATATATATATATATATATATATATATATATATATATATATTTATATATATATATATTATATATATATTATAATATATATACTATATATATATATATATATATATATATATATATATATATATATATATATATATATATATATATATATATATATATATGTTATATATATATATATATAATCCCCTCGGCAATCGAGGAAATTTTATGTGCGTTGAGATTTGATTGTATATACTCGTATCAATTTCTGGTTCTGTACATATAATTGAAATTAGAAAAAAATGATGCGTAGAGGTCTCTAGTAGCTGCACTTTTTTTTTTTTTAGATTGTATCATAATAATATTCTGTGTGAAATGTTACATTTTTAAGGTGGGATATTAACTCTTTCAAACTCTTCGCTCGTTAACACCTTCAAGATAAAACCTTATTATTGCCTTGCATAATGGTGAAGATTGATAGCATGTGGTTGACAATAGATACATGATAAAAGTTGTGTGAATTGATTTGCTTATTTTATGCGAATGATTTCAGTAAACAAACAAAAGATAACATAATTTATATAGCTGTGATATGTTAGAATAAAACCACAAAATCAAACATTCTCTCTCTCTCTCTCTCTCTCTCTCTCTCTCTCTCTCTCTCTCTCTCTCTCTCTCTCTCTCTCTCTCTCTCTCTCTCTCTCTCTCTCCTTCTCAGTCTCTCATATCTTTAGTGCCTGTCCTCTGCTGTCCTGTTATCCATTATAACCCAGCAATTCACAGCCATATTTCACCAGCCTGATCAAACTCGATCGTCTTCCGAAATATCGTGGGATATTATCAAATCTTGTTCTCTCAAAAAAGGTCTCAAGGCAAGATGGGCCATATCTTCAATAAAGTACCCAAAATAGACGTTAATGTTCACACAGGGGCCATTACGCAACCCATAAATAGTTTGCTAAGCACAATTTAGTAAGTAATTGGCAATAAGTACTCTTCGTAATGCCCCGCTAACAACAGCCATCCTCTGAGAGAAAATTCTCTCGGAAAATACTGCCTTGTGGTTTTAACCTTGGAGTGGAGAATATGGCTCGCAAGATGGCCTAAGTGAAATTTTTTATCGTTTTAATTTTCTACAGTGTGTTTGATTTTAGTAGAGTTACTTTTCTGCGAAAGTTAATTTCCTTATAATCTTCACTTTCAAAACAGTAATAATTAACTGATGAACAATACGCCGTAGTTGGTAAATCACATTGTATCAAACCTCACTAATTTTATACGGTTATGTATCAAAGATATATAAATTTTGTTTTAAAGGTGATTTTTTTGTACAAAGGTTCAGCATGGCTATGGGTAATCCCTTATCCTCTGTCCTTAGCAATATTTACATGGAATTTTTTGAGACAAAATTCTTACCAAGAATTTTTCCCCAAAAGTTATATGGTTTAGGTATGTGGATGATATTTTCTCTATTTGGCGGTTCACGAAAATATCCAGGAATTTCTGATTAAGCTAAATAATTTAGTCCCGTCTATAAAATTTACCGTAGAGGAAGAAAGAAATTACAATTTGAATTTTCTTGATGTAACGGTCCTTAGACATGACAGAAATTTCTTCTTTCGAAAATCAACTAACATTGCCTTTTTTGTTCATTTTTATTCCAATCATCATCAAAATGTTAAATTCTCTGTTTTTTTCTGGGATATTCTTAAGGGATCTGCGTATTTGTAGCCCGCAGCTCATTGATGCTGAGCTTAAAACTAGTTATGATATTGCTTTGAAACTTAATACCCAAGGACTTTTGTAGATGCGGTATGGAAAAGAGCCAGGAAAACATTGTATTTAACTAATAACAAACTTGAATTTAGTAAACATAATACTCTCAAATTACCGTATAATGAAAGGTTTTTAGAAATTCCTAGAATTTTAAAGCTTTTCAACATAAAAGTGGTTTTCAGTAGTTGTAATGTTAAGAGGTTAGTAAAAAAAATTCTCCTAAAGATGTTTCTGCTGCATATATGAAATTCCTTGTAAACAATGTGATAAAATATATTACGGACAAACTAGAAAATCACTTTCACAACGAATCAAACAACATAAATATCGAATGTATTCTTCGTACATATGAGAGATTTAGATCATCCTATTCATTTGAGTGAAGCAAGATCCTTAGTCCTATGTAGCGACACAGTGTAAAAGAATATCACTGAATCTTGTTTTATCAAGTCAAATAATGGAAGTCTTGTTTTGTTTAAACTCGATGCCCTCATAATTAAAAAGTTGGTGATAAATATAGGCAACAAAATTAGCATTCAGTTTTAGACATGTTTTGGGATTTTGTATGGCTATGCTTCCGTATCTGTTATAGTTAAGACTCTGGTTTTGGTTTGTAACCAAACCTTCTTTTCAACTTGTCTCATTTGTGCCCTGAAGATACGTTAATAAACACATGAAAGCGTTTGGTACTGAAGTGCTGCATGTCATTTTCCTGTGGTAATCGCATATATACTAGAGTCACGCGCTTCTAATGTGATTTTTAAAGCATTATATGTATATGTGTATATATATATAAGTTTATGACTCACATCGGGATCGAACGCAGGTCTCTCAAATGAAAGGCAAGGGTGCTGCTACCTGATCGAGTTGTACTGTCTTTGCCTTTCATTTGAGTGACTTGGGTTCGATCCCGACGTGAGTCAGCAATTTAT
>NC_089759.1:32201656-32209156 GCF_040412425.1 Macrobrachium rosenbergii
AAGAACATGTATCATAGAGCATACGTTATTTACAAGGCTTGAAATTATTAATGATATATGATAGCCTAAATATTATTTTTAGAAAATTGTATGAATATAGCGAAGGACTCTCTGTAACGTCATTCGATAAACAACATGCTCCTTCTTCTTTCATTAGAAGAATGTTTATCCTAACTTCACCTCAGGCACACCAATTCATGACACACACACCCATTATATAATATATATATATATATATATATATATATATATATATATATATATATATATATATATATATATATATATATATATATATATATATATATATGTATATATATATATATATATATATATATATATATATATATATATATATATATATATATATATATATATATATATATATATATATATATATATATAAAAAAATCACAGGAGATACATGCGATTTAGTATAAGAGAAAATCGGGAAAATAACAATCAGATGAGCCGTACCAAGCGCTTTCGCGAGATTTATTCAGGCATCGTTGACTTACAAATGTACATGAATCAATGTGTGAATCTGTATATTCAGGTGAATAAACACTGTGTGCGTTTGTCCCACTTTGAAAAATTAGATATATATATATATATATATATATATATATATATATATGTGTGTGTGTGTGTGTGTGTGTGTGTGTATTATATCTCCTCTAAATCCCCTTTTTTCTGATTTTTGTATACTGTACATATTTTAAACTAGCTGCGCTGGTGGATTAACATTTGAATAAAAAGTCATATGTGTTAAGCAGCCTTATTCCTAACCACGAAATAAACTTTAGGGAAATGTGAGGTGTTCTCCTAAATATGATTCATTCCAAGATCAGCCCAAAACATTTCAATATAAATAATTTCACCTTTGACCGCATGGAGACATTGGAGAGAAAGTTAGTCAATCATACGTGGATATACATAGAAATACTATGTACGATTAATCACACACACAGCTATATATATTTCCAGAGAGAGAGACAGAGAGACTAACAACCTTTTAGGTTCATTTTAAAACTTTTGGGTATTTTTGATAAAATGCGTCCTCTTGATAAGTAAGAAGTCTTTCATATATTCTTCTCATTTCTTTCTATAAATATCTCTTCCGCTATGTATCTAACACGAAGGTTGGTGAGGCAGACTTATCAAAAAGGCACAAGACTTAACCAAGAGAAAAGAAAAATTTCACCCCTTGACTGGAGAGCTGATCAAGCGAATAATGTATTGAAATCGTATCTGCATCACTTAGCAGCGCAGAAGTAAAGAAATGCAAATGGGAATGTTTTCAATGACCTCCTGGGAAAAGAGAGAAAAGACAACCGTTCATAAAATGGCTGTTAAATGGACGAATAGATTAAAATCTTGAATGATCCGTCGGAAGATAAAAAAAAAAAAATACCACCGCATTCTTTAGTATATCACAGCGTCTGCTTCAATCCTCATTGTAATTCAAATGCAAATGAGGTCCACCCTCGTGAATTGATGGCACCTAATTGCTTCTTAATTTCAAAAGGAATTATTCGGCGTTCCTACCCCGAGGATTAGAGAAGAAAACGACGATATTATTTCTTTCATTTATATAATTTCTCTTTTTATGTATCGCCAGTTCTCATCTTCTTACATTTCATTATTTTCGCGTTACTGTGCTGTAATTGTGGCTCGTTCTGTTTTATTCTCCGTTTAATGTGAACAATTGTTAAAGTTGAATAGAGTGAGCGACCAAGCAAGACAGAGAGAGAGAGATATGTTTTTAGAATTAGTCTTCTGTCTAGGCATGTTTTACTGTACGAAGTCAGTACTGAAATGCATGTTCAACAGCCATGAGCTTATGTGCAATGAATAATAAGAAACTTGATTTCTGTTTGAAAATTACTGAGACTTAGTTACCCCGAAGGTCTGTCCTTGAATAACTTCAGCAAAACCTCTCTTTATTTCTAGACTAAGAATCCTTTCGAAGGGTATTAACTAAAACTTACGAACGCACCAGAACCAGAGTATAAATCGCGAGAAATTAATAAGTTAAAGTATTTTATTGTTAAAATAACTCCTAAATTTCGTGCACCACAGTTTATTGAAAATATAACCGATTCACGGTGATGAAGAAGAGTGTGTTTTAGATGCAATAAAACTTATTGTAATTTAACTTACATGTTTATAAGCGATTTAAAGCACACTGCCATCCCGCGGAGAGTAGTTCCTTGACGATAACCTCATTTCCTGTATTGTTCTACTGTGAGTAGGTTCACTTTCCACCAGGGAAGGAAGAGAGTCTTCGTTAATTTCCCTCCGGGATTGCAGTTTTTGTGTGTGTGTTTGTGTGTGTGTGTGAAATGAATATCCAGATAATAATGATAAAATTATACAGATTACATTATACGTAATACATGCATATATATATATATATATATACGTATAATGCAATCTCTCAATATATATATATATATAAATGCTCTTCCTTCCTAGTGGAAATATATATATACAGAAAATGAGTTATATATATATTTATCGCTTATATTATATTATATATATATATATATATATATATATATATATATATATATATATATATATATATATATATATATACATGTATATACATATATATATATACCTTGCGACCTCATTTAAAATAGGGTAAATACAAATATTTCATTCAAGGCTCCGAAACACTGATATATCGGTGCGAAATGGAAATATCGATTTGAGGGTTTTCGTCTCCGGATCGAATGCCGAACTTTTTTTCTTTTTCTTTTTTTTTTCTTATTCAGGAACTCTTAGTGAATACACCACTCACTTACCAGCATCCCTTGAGTTATTGTTACTTTTTCTTTTTTAATTTACATTGCTTTCATATCTAAAACCACAACAAATATACGTTATGTAGATGCATTTTCACAAAATTAAAGGGCATTGATGAGGCTACTTGCAGTTGTAGTATTTGTAAGTTAATTATTTAATTTCAAGTACAGAAGAAATTAAAATGACCTTATATTATAAAAAAAAATTGACCGAGGTAAAAAAAAAAACATCATGAAAAGGGAACCATGAATAATGCTCGCGATTCCTCCTCAGTCCGATCTCATAGTAAAAGTCTTGACGCAGAAAGTGGCTATATAGGTAATTGAGATTAGTTAGGTTTATCGAAGCGATAAGAGACACATAAGGAGAAAGTGGGTGTAAGAAGCAATCAGGCATATGGCTTTTAAAGCTTGTTTTTATAATAATAATAATAATAATAATATAATAATAATAATAATAATAATAATAAAAATACTCATAGTAGCACGAGCCTTGAAATGGAGAAACAAATTCACAGTTTTGTATAGGTACATATATTTAAAGATAAATCTATACAGAGAGCTTTCGGGAATCTGTTCGATTCTCCTTTTCAACCGAACAGATTCCCGAAAGCTCTCTGTGCAGATTTATCTTTAAATATATTATACATATATATGTAGAATCTACTGGTCACTTTTACCAAAAAAGCGCGAAGAATTCGAGAAGTTAAGAGGGCATTGTGGCTATTAGAATTACATTATACATATACATAAATGTGGATTTGTTTCTCCAATATTAACAATAATAATAATAATAATCTTCCTCTTGTCAGTTTAGTGCCGTTTCTGTACGGAGTCGCTGTTTTGGATGAGTCGCTTCCATCTACCTCTGTGGTGCGCCTCTACTTTGTCAAGTACTTTCTTTATGAAGCATCCTTTACACAGTCTCTCCATCTCTTTCTTAGTCTTTCTCTTCTTCTTCTACCCAGCACTCCCATCTCCATAGCATGCCATCCGACATGGTCTTCCTCCCTTCTCTGTAGGTGTCCATCCCATCTCACTCCCCCTCCTGCACTTTCTTTGTTATTTCAGCCACCTTTGTAGATCTTAAATGCTTATTCCTAATCCTGTCCTCCCCCGTTGCACCAGACACCCATTTCATAGTTCCTCGTTAGGTGAGTCGATAGAGTTGTGGGCTAGCACTCGCTAGGCCCGAGTTCGAGTCTCCGGCAGGCTGATGAAGAATTAGAGGATTTTATTTCTGGTGGTAGAAATTCATTTCTCGCTATAATGTGGTTCGGATTCCACAATAAGCTGTCATACTTGCGGTTTCTGTACCATATAGCATCGCTGGTCTCACCTCTGCCTTATGGAACTTTCCCTTTAGTCTTAATAGCGCTCTTTAGTCACAAAGGACCCCAGAGGCAGCTGTCCAATTGTTCCAACCTTTGTATCCGATGTTTTCTTTCCTCATCCATTCTTCCACCAGCCTCAACTAGATACCCTAAGTATATGAATTTGTCTACTTTATTTTTTGTCTATCCATGCATTAATAATAATAATAATAATAAT
The DNA here is from genome assembly GCF_040412425.1 of Macrobrachium rosenbergii. Lineage (NCBI taxonomy): Eukaryota > Metazoa > Arthropoda > Malacostraca > Decapoda > Palaemonidae > Macrobrachium > Macrobrachium rosenbergii. The sequence continues at coordinate 32,206,021 of NC_089759.1, forward strand.
AATAATAATAATAATAATATAAAAATAATAATTCTACTTAATGCCTCGTAATCATTATCGACGTCCTTTGATTTCGAGAGTATCCGTTAGCTTTAATCCCAGACTGGAACATTCCAGAAGGGAAATTAGATTCCTTCCGCAATTTTACCGTCGGAATATGTCGGAGTCATGGAATCTGTAGATTCCCGGAACACTTTTGATATGTTGGAATGTTACAGAAATGTTATTCACTATTCACTAAGTCTCTAATTTTCCTCAAAATTCATAAGGATTTGTTGGCTGGGTTGTAGCATTAGTTTTATGAAGCGTCCTTTATTCCTACATTTAAAGCGTTTTGATAGTGTACTTTGAAATTATAATTATCCAGTTTTTTTACGTATATAAGGTGAATATAATTAACTGTGATATCCCTTCAACGCTTTTCCATTTAGAAGCTAAAAATTTATGTATGCTTTTTATATATATATATATATATATATATATATATATATATATATATATATATATATATATATATATATATATATATATATATAGTGTGTGTATATTATAGATATAAACACATACACACAGACACACACACACACATATATATATATATATATATATATATATATATATATATATATATATATATATATATATATATAGTATATATATATATATATATCTATATCTATATATAAAATCATAAAGCTACAAGTGTCGTTTAATATCCAATTCACGCTACTTCGGGAATATCCCCGATGGGGAATTATTATCGAAGGGGGTTTATAAGTGATAAATGGATTGGTACTGCCTGGTCTCGATCCCTCGAGACAGTTACCTTCCAACTACCCCAGTCGACGGTCTACCCACTGAGCCATCAACAGAGGTATAAGTAGAAACCGAATCTGCTGTACTTGTTTACCCGTCGAGAGGGGGGAAATTATACTTAGCTTCGGCATTAACCCACCTCCACCCTTGGTACGTTGGGAACACGCAGCTCTTATAATGAAATTTTTATCACACCGTGATTTATGTACAATCATGAAGCTACAAATGTCGGCAGTACCGATCCATTTATCACCAATAATTCCCCTTCGGTGATAATTCCCCACCGGGGATATTCCCGAAGTAGCGTGAATTGGATATTAAACGACATTTGTAGCTTCATGGTTGTATATAAATCACGGTGTAAGGATGTATGTATATACATGTCGGAAAAAGATTCCGTAGGAAAATAATATATATATACATATATATATATATATGTGTGTGTGTGTGTATGTATGTATGTATGTATGTATGTATGTATGCATATATATATATATATATATATATATATATATATATATATATATATATATGTATATACAGTATATATATAATTTATATATATATATATCGGAAAAAGATTCCGTAGAAAAATAATTTCTGTGACATAATGATATATATAAAAATCCAAGAATAAATATCCTATCCCATTCAGTTGTAAGTTGTGCGGTTGACTAGCAAAGTATGTACTACGTGCCTGGATTCATCAGATTTAAAAAAGGTTTCAGAGAAGCGCCGATTTAATTTCGCATATTTTTCAGATAGTTCGTATGTTTCGTCTACTTCCGGAGACCATCCTTTTGAAAATGGTTTAGGAATGGATGTCACTCCGAATAAGAACATATTACGAACATTTCTTCGTAACGGACACCATTTCCCATGAGGAAATTAGTTACCTCTAACGCTCAAGAGCATTTCCCATGAGAAAATTAGTTAGCATTTCCCATGAGAAAATTAGTTACCTCTAACGCTCAAGAGCTTATTGTAAACAAAGATATTTATTTTTATATCACATTGAAAGATGGCATTATAGGTAACTATCGTAACCTTGTCCGTTAATATTTGCTGCTGGCCAAACATTTACTCATGAGTCGAAAGCTACCAGGCTGGAAGCTGTAGAATTATGTTAAATGCTTAATTCTCTTGCATTTTAGTCTAACATTCGTAGATTTAATGTTATACAAACAAAGGAGTTTATAGGTGATATTACGTAAAATGGAAATGAGACAGTCAAAAGAAGAGCACTCGATATAATGCTAATAACATAATAACACAAGTCTCTCTGGTTTTATGTGAAATATTTTTCCTTTAGACATTTCTTTCCGGTATGTAAGAAATCCTTTGTCGTTTATATTCCTTCTTTCCTGATGCCATTAGCAAACATAAAAGGAAAGGGATCCGTTTCATATGTTAATTAGTTGCAATGGTAAAAAAGAAAGATGATAATACAATTTTTACTCTCCTTTTATCATATTTGATCTGTAGACCATCTGTAATAAATAGCTAAAACGAATCCATTTCTTTGGGTTTATTTCCGTCGCGGTGTAGGAAAATCACCAGTGAAGAAGCCAAAAAGAAAATGCAATTTGCTGCAATGAATATAAAGATTTGCAGAACTTCTTGAATTTCCTATTGTTGGAAGCGGGGAAACTTCGAGATAAGTGTAAAGAGGGCGTTATCGTCTCAGAAACCTTCGGGAAGACCAAAAGACGTTCACAATTTTCTTGGCTTTTAACGTTCAAGGAAAGAGGGCAGCTTTGTTCGTGTTTAAAGTTATATTCGCTCCATTGTCTACGCCCTGAATAAACCGGTGGGAAGAGGAAGAGAATCTTTGTTAGGATAATGTTACATTAAATACCCTCATAAGACTTTTATATTATCATTATACGGGAAGTTTACGCTTAGGCAAATTAATATTATTATTACCATCGTGTACACAACGCCAAAAATGACGGTGACATTAGAGACGAGTCAAGTCATGCCCCGAAGCTCAGGCGAGAGTAACTTCAAACGGCATAGATATGGAAGGGCCCGTGGCAAGAAAGGCCGGCTCCCTGGATAATAGCAAGTCTAAACATTAAGTGTATTACCCGTTCAAAATACAAAATGTGGCCGGTAATGCGCAGCGGTAGTTTCTGGCGCTGCAGTAGCGAGGTCTGTCGCTCGCATCTGCAAACCGCCACAACTCGACCCAACTGTGAGTAGGTACGAGCAGAAACTTGGCACTTAAATAATGGGCATGATCCTTGCCATCTAAACTCCTAAGACTTGATAGGAATTATGAGGCATTACTTTTTGGTGTTAGGTGTTATATATATAT
>NC_089759.1:32211656-32229156 GCF_040412425.1 Macrobrachium rosenbergii
TTCATTATTTCACACCTTTATTAAAAAAAGAAAAGAAAACAACACTTCTGTCAACAATGTAGGCTTCCTCTAGTTCATAACATCCTTGAATAATTCTGTAGCTTACTAGGAAATTGTCCTTACAAAACCAGAAATGTAACCGAAAGCCTTGAAGGAATTAACACATATGAATGATGGTTTTTACTAATTCACATGACTTTTTTTAGTCACAAAGATTAATATAAAAATACCCCTTTATATCGAATTCTTTTTTACGTTGGGAATGACCTACACCCAAAGGGAATTATAAGTGATGAGTGTATCTGTTTCGACCAGGATTCGAACCCAGGTTTTGTTTTTGAATGAAAGGTGGACGGTTAACTTACCCACTATGCTGTGAAGATATTTATATGATTTTATTTCATGGTAAGCTATTTCCCTTAATAGCTAGTGCTCGAGAGAAAGGAAATGCAATGGACTGTCACATTCGTACTTTATTTAATCAATCGGGAATGAACATCCCCTTGCGTGAAACGTCACATGAAGTAAGGTGCTTCATAGACTTTAGCAGAGCGCTCGTCAACAGCGTTTAACCATCAAACCACGCAGGAATCAGTCTCCATTCTTCTTCTATTTTAGACCTCTTGCTTTTCTTCAATAATAAAGCCATCTGTATCCCCTTACCTCCTAACAGTAACAATTACTTTTCCACATAGGTAAACTCTCAAAGTGCTGTACACTGATCCCTCCTTTACCTATACGCAGAGTTACACCATTTCTACAGATATCTTAATTCTCCACCCTTTCATCTCTGCTTATGCGTTGCTACAATAAGTAATTCATCATAAATACTTCAGCCTTTTTCCTCAATTTGCATTCATTACACTCACTTCACTTTCATGAAGAAGGGTTGACTTACGAATCCTAACGTAGTACTCCACCTTGCTTTCCATAAATGATCCGAATATAACCGTCCGTTATATTTTTTCCCGTTAAACTCATTCTTCCACCATACACTTCCATTAATTGCTCGATATTCGTGGTTTCCATTTATCTTCGTAATTTTACCTTCAAGCGCTCAGACGCTTTCACTAGTCATTTGCGTTTCTCGTCACTCTTCCCTGTGTTGTATCTTTGCATACATTATCTATTCCACATTCTCTTCATTATTCATTTCCTTCTCCAACAGCTTTGCCTTTTCTAACCTCTTTTTTTTCTTTTATCATTCCCTCCTTAAAAGTATTAAAGGGCCAGGACCACAACAAACTCTTGTCTCATTTTCCGTTTTACTCCAGAGCAGTCACTCTCATGTCTACATTTTTCCTTACATGGTTTGCTTCCATCAAATAATCTAACAGTCGTTTCTTACAGCACAACCCTAACACACTCCAATTACCTATTCATTGACTTCAAAATAGACTCATCTATCTCCAGTTAAACTAGAAATGTATTTTTTCCTTCACTTTCAAATTTATCGCAGCAAACAGTTGATCTGCAAACCTTTCTCATTATCTAAAGCATCACTGTACTTACCCTAGCAATCCCTCTGTCTTTTGTGCCGTTTCCTCTAGCGAAATCCAGCTATACACCTTCACAGGTAAAGCAGTATTAATCCCTATAATTTGTACTGATCAGTTATTAAATAACACTTTCACCGCTGCAGCATTACGTTTACAATCTCATCAACTCAGGGTGCTGTGTGTAATTCAGCCTCTTAATTGCCCACCTTAGATCCTTAACATTTACCTGCATAGGCATTCGCAAACTTACTAGAGTCCTTTCCACACTTAAGTTTCATGTCCTTCACTTTTAACTTAACTTAAAATTCACACTTCGTCTTCCTAGAACTGCATTCATTTCAAACATCATTGCGCCCTTTCCATCGTACATTGTAAGATTCATTAATTGTTTACTAACCATATGTGCGTGTGTGTGTATATATATACATATATACATACATACATACATACATACATACATACATACATACATACATACATACATACATACATACATACATACATACATATATTTTTAGCAAAGTAATGTTTAAGTGATAAAAAACGACAAATACTAACGTTACAGATGAAAGCTGGAGAAAGACCCATTACGTGAAATTTGTATTTTTTCATTTTCTTCTTGGTATAGACACTCAGAGGATGATAGCAGGAATTATCGTATGCTAAGAGCAATATTGTGTAAATTGTTTACTATGTAAATTCATGTATACAAAAACCAGAAATAGAACCATAAGTTTCTCCCAAGAGGTCTTTTTCCCGTTGAAGCAGTGTTAAACTTCGAATAATATAATTCATACTGATTACAACGTCTCCGAAACTAAATTCAACGAATTGACTGCCGGCTTTTACAAATACTTATTCTCTGCGGGAAAATAGGTAAAGAATTTTATCCCTTGCTAACATAACCACGAAATCTCAGGAACATCTTTCAAAATGGGAAGAATTTGTTTGTAAATCTTCTCCTCATCCTAGGACTTCCTTCCTGAGGAAGTTCTCCATCAACTCCATCCACTAAATCTTTTCAGGGAGGATTTTTCATGAAGTCTTTGGGAAACAGCTGCAATCTGGCTTAAACAAGAGGATTTTGCAAGCATCTGATTATTGTAATATAATTTCTCCTCATATATCGTTGTTAAATAATTAACATCGCTGATTTAATTATAACGGTGGTGGTTGTGGAAAGGACCTATTATAATAAATATATATGTATGTAATATATATATATATATATATATATATATATATATATATATATATATATATATATATATATATATATATATATATATATATATATATATATATATATATATATATACAGTATACATGTACAGTATACTGTGTGTGTTTTTTTGTATGTATATATGTGTATGTGCTTTTGTGTGTAAAGAAATTTGTGTGTATATTTATGCATGTGTGTGTGTTAGATTATTCCTTAATGTAAAATAAAATAATGGTAATAATAACTCAGCAAACTTTATGATGAAAATCTCATTATAGCTTACTATTGGATTGAAAGATATTTTGAATTCTAAATAATTCGTGATTTTGCTTTGCTTGGGGATTTGGAATACCTGAGGGAGAGTTTTAGGGCAAACATCATGGCAAGAAAAAACTATTTTGGAGAGAGGGAAGGGATAGAAGAGGAACATTTGGTAGGGAAGAAAATAATAGTTGTTAACTTTTTTTCGTTACTTTTTGTTCCGAAATCGCATACTTTAAACTTGCAAAAAACGTACACAGTCGTATATCACCAGTGCATTGTCACCTTTCCGTAATGGAGTCACCACCCTCTTATGTAACCTTTTTGAACTGATTGAGAATATGAATTACAAGAAGGAAATACTGCTTCATTTATATAAGGTGAATTTGACTGTAACTACTTTATATAATAAGGCCTAGTTTTTTAACCATAATTTTAACCTGATATTAGGTAAAGGCAAGCGAATTTCATAGGTTTGTTAAGAATTTTAATATAAAACGCAATAATTATAACCATAATAGGCAATTTACATATGGAAAGTCATTAAGAGGTTTTCATAGAAAATTTTATTTGTTTTTTTGTAATAAATATCAAAGTAACTTAGAAAAGAATTTTGTCATATAAAGACTGTGATAATAAATAAGATATTCATCACTGCAACTTCAACAAAATTGATCAAGTTCAAATAACTTGGGAGTTATAAACGTGATAAGGCTGCGTCATGCTGACCTAATTCATTCAATTAAGATTAAACTCCATGACACATCTCATTTAGAAGTGTCTTTTCCTAAGGATCATTACTTTACTTACCATCATTAACAATATCTCATCACGCTCTTTGTGATTCTCGATCACGTTACATTTTTTTTATCAGCCTTTCGTTATTTTTTGAAAATACAAAGAAATATTTGAAGGGAAGATGCACTTGTCACCATCTTTCAGTATATTCTCAAATACGTTCAATATATTTATTCTCCTGTGTCAGGGAGGGTTGCACCTTTGGCCTCCCAATATTTTCCTGCAACATTGATGGCTATTATGAATTCCAAAATGGTGGCCATAAAGGATTTTACGACACGAGTAGAAGTCAATTAGTGCCGGGTTTGGCGGGTAAAGTGCCTTAGGTGTAACAATTCAAAGTGGGGGTTATCTTCTTTAGCCACCTGCCATTTGTTTTGTACAGACATCAGAGGCTGTCCAAGAGCAGCAGTATGTTCGCTCGCAGGCTTCCTTCGAATTATGTCTTGACTACGTGAGTTTTAGTTTTCTGGAAAAGAAAACTATTTTTCCGGCTTTGTCTGTCCGTCCGCCCTCAGACCTTAAAAAACTACTGATGCTAGAGGGCTGCAAATTGTTATGTTGATCATATAACCCTCCAGTCATCAAACATACCAAATTGCATCCTTCTAGCCTCATTAGTTTTTATTTTATTAAAGGTTAAAGTTAGCCATAATCGTGCTTCTGGCAACGATATAGGACATGCCACCACCGGGCCGTGGTTAAAGTTTCATGGGCCGCGGCTCATACAGCATCATACCGAAACCACCGAAAGATAGACCTGTTTTCGGTGGCCTTGATTATACGATGTACAGAAAACTCGACTGCGCCGAAGACGCTTCGGCGCATTTTTTTAATTGTTTCTTTACTGTCGCATTCCAGTTACGTCAAACTCCTCATTAATGGTTTGGTACTTTTAAATGTAATTAATCATCATAACACTCCCATAATAAGAACACAAAGAGTTGATCGCCTTGGCAAGAGAATCTTTGCGATTGAAACTTTTGGGAGGGGAGATCAATCGTGTTCGCGTTACTTTACTTCAATCCTTGTTTCAAGTGGAAGGGGTAAACCTTTTACTCTTTCATGCTTACTTATTTCCATCTTGCAGACAGTTTGCTCATCCCTCTCGGCTTTTGTTTTTCGTTGGACAGTAAAACGTGTGTCATCCAAAATATTGCAATCACTACAATCCAGTCACCTGTGCTGTTAATCTCTTGCTTGAATTCAATAGCCCATTTTTTCTATTATCAGATTTTATTTATACTTGGCGTCCTTCACAGGGCCTCAGCTATAATGGAATAGTGTAAAGCAAATTAGCTTTTTTGTGCCCATTTATGTCTGTATGATTGGCATTCACACGAAATAGCTTTTCTTAATGCTCCTCTTTCTGGGAATCTCCGGAAATCTATGAATGTCACTCATTTTATTATAATTATTTTCCGTTTCTAGTGGAATGCTTTAGGAAACTTTTCAGTTTGCTCTATTTGCCATTTCGATATTGGCATTATAGGAGGACTCATTAGCTCTTATTATTATTATTATTATTATTATTATTATTATTATTATTATTATTATTATTATTATTATTATTGTATGAGAAAATGTATTTAAAAGGTAGACAGGTACTTATAGCAGGAAGGCTGGATCGATGTCTTCGTGGGTCGAATTCTCATTGGTCAGTTTCCGCCTTGCGGATTCTACGTTGTAAAGCCCGCATGCGTTCGGTCCTGTATTATTATTATTATTATTATTATTATTATTATTATTATTATTATTATTATTATTATTATTATTATTATAAAAGAATGGCCGTCTGAGTGTCTTTGAGTTTATATTGCAGTTTCTCAGTGGCATCCTGACGGCCATTCTTTTCAGTGAAGTTTGCTTGAGACATTATTATTATTATTATTATTATTATTATTATTATTATTATTATTATTATTATTATTATTATTATTATTATTATTATTATTTATAAATTATTATTAAAAATGCTGAATAATGAATATGTGAATGCTAGTCTTTTATTGATCTATATTATTCACCATTTCACGCTTTATAGCCATAAAATATAATAAACGAATGATAGAGACTGAAGGTACCGAGAAATATTAAAAATAAAAAATTAGCTGAAAACAAAATATTTCCTGCTTAAATGCATGGTATCGACCTTAAAATTTAATTATTTTTCTATTTATAGATAAATATATACATAAAGAAATCAAATGAGAGTTTTAGTTTTCTGTAAAAGCAAACTATTGTGCCGGCTTTGTCTTTCCTTCCGCACTTTTTTCTGTCCGCCCCCAGATCTTAAAAACTACTGGGACTAGAGGGCTGCAAATTGGGATGTTGATCATCCATCCTCCATTCATCAAACATTGCAAATTGCAGCCCTCTAGCCTCAGTAGTTTTTATTTTATTTGAGGTTAAAGTTAGCCATAATCGTGATTCTGGCAACGATATAGGGGAGGCCACCAACGGACTGTGTTTAAAGTTTCATAGGCCGCGGCTCGTACAGCATTATACCGAGACCACCGAAAGACAGATCTATTTTCGGTGGCCTTGATTATACGTTGTATAGAAAACTCGATTGCGCCGAAGAAACTTCGGTGCATTTTTTACTTGTTTCTACTAGAAGTTCCTAAAGTATCCTTTACCATAGAATACACAACAATATCGCATACATAACGTGCATTACTTTTAAAATTTTCAGCTGAGGGTAGGATTAAACCAGGCATACACTCACTGGCATGAACAAAAAGAACATCTATAATTCTCATCTTCCGAATAAACATCTGGAATATTTAAAGAGAACTGAACCTTCTTTCACAGGAAATATAATTTTGGTTCCAGGGTACATTAATAATGCCTAACTCAAGTATGCAAAACTTATTTAGGTACGTTTCCCCTTTAATTCTATGTTTTCATTGGAAAATAATCTTCAGAAGCTTAGAACTTAAGACGAGGTCCATGTCCCCAAGGGACCCACACCATTTTATTTTTCTTTTTAAATTTACCAATCATTGCCATGAGCAAGGATTCATGCCAGCTCACCGAAATTTCACATTATATCTGTAAACCCTAGAACACAGTTAATTTTCCCACTCTTTCTTTTTGTAATGAATGATTTTCATAGTTACCCGTTCACATTCGCATAATGAAGCAGGAGTGTTCCTTTTACACGTATTCATAACTTAGCGCAATTACCCCCGTGCGAGTTCATATTATGCTAATCAAGCGAGATTTGTTTGATCAGTTTCAGATGCGTTGATTTCCTCTGTGATCGGCTTCTAATATTACGCAAGTTTCCGGAGCCATGGAGCAGCCCTGGATGCAGCTTCAATGCCTCTAGATGCGGCGTAAACTTCATTAAACTGTTGATATGCTAATTTATTGAGGCATTGCTTAATATGATAATTTCAAGTGCTTTCACTTGAATTTGCATTAGTGTTCGGTCGAGTGTAGCGCAGTTGCATGTTATCACAGTCTTTGGGAAAAGGCTGACTAATTTATCGAAGGTTGGCTATTCAAGAGTTCCATTTGTACATTTACATACAACAAAACTTAAGATACAGTAACAGTACTTGAGATTTTTTAGGAATGATTTAATTTCTTTCCTCACATTGCACTAAAATGAAGATTTTAAAACGGTTTTCTTAAGAGCGTCTGGCTAACAACATAAATACCGGCGAGTTGAAAATATAAACAGGAGTTGTATGGAAACAGGAAGTTAACGAAAGCAGTGATTCTAAAAGAAAGAACTGCCATGTATTGATACTTCTTTGAATTAATGTTTAGAATAAATAAGAAGAAATATGATTTCCTATAGCGATGAGATTTACATTTGGTGAAAAATCCATGTCCGATTCTAAGGACGTGAAAATGATCCCACTAAGCAAATCTATTTCTTTGGAACCTTCCCCATTAACTTGAAGTCAAATGTAAATCTTCATTAAATAATTGGAACTTTCTTTGAAAAATCACAAGAAATAACATTCGTGATTCCGTAAGCAAAAAGAGAATTGCAGGATTAAAGGAGATTCCTAGTTGGCAGTCCTAAATTACTTCTGTTTAGAAGGTGGATTGCTCATCTGAATACCATGAGTTTAATATTTAGCCAATTTGAGTAAAGTACTTAGATTTGTACAAGCGTTTTATTTCATATAAGATATACCATTATTTAGCGAGTCAAATCCGACCTAAAGTTTATATATGTATATATACAGTACATTTATGATATATTCACGAGTTGCCGCCAGTCTTTGGAAAATTCTAATATCCATTAAAGTGAAAATTTTTTTATCCTAAACTTAATGTAAATTTTATATTGGATTAGTACTATGAAATATATATATACTGCATATATATATGTGTGTGTATGTATATATATATATATATATATATATATATATATATATATATATATATATATATATATATATATATATATATATATATAACTTCATCAACTTTATCGCATACACAATTGTTCTGTGCATTAGTACAATTACTAACAGGACCTCATTCAAACTGGATGGTATCTAGTGGAGATATTAATTCAAAAACGTGACAAGCTTTCTAGGACAAACAATCCTCATTCTCAAGTATCCGTACAATGACCAGACACGTAGTCCAGCTGTATTTATATGTGTATGCTGGGTCTTTAATCCTAAAATTACCCTCCTCCTCCTCCTCCTGTATGACACCCACCCGCCCCCACCGTGTCCTTGGCCTTTCTCTGCCCGCTCATTCGTCCAGGTGTGCATGTCCCTTGCGTCCTCTTGCGGTTTTTTTTTTTTTTTATTTTTTTTTTTGTCTCCTTTCCACTTTGGAGTGTACAATTTTTCTTGATATGCTGTCTTCAAAGCCGTTTCCGGTGTTCGCTGCCATTGTGTTGTTAGCCATGTAATGAAGGCGTTCTCTACAACCAGTCTGGCCGTTTTGTTAGTGTTCCTGTACAAAAAAATTCTTATTTCCCCAGTCTATTTTGTGGTCTTTTTCCCAACAATGTTTGGCAGTTGCCGACGTCTGATTATAATGTCTTATGTTCTGTATGTGTTGTTTGCTTCGCTCTTGCAGGATTTGCCAGTCTTGCCACAGTACCGATTTTCACAGTCTAGACACCCTGCCATACGTAACCCCCTCTTATCTCCCCCTCCCCCCACCGACTTTTCTTTCTAACTATTTTGTTTCTAATGGTGTTTTTGTAACTACCTATCAATTTGAAATTATCTAGCTTCCTGTTGATGGGTGTGATAGTGTTGTTGTCCGGGACTGTAATTATTTTCTTCCCTACCAGATGTTCCTCTTCTATCCCTTCCCTCTCTCCAAAATAGTTTTTTCTTGCCTTGATGTGTGCCAGCTCCCACCAGTACTTGGGGTATCCTAATCTCATAAACTCTCCCCCAGGTATTCCAGGTCTTCATCTACGAATTCGGGACTGCAAATCCTACAAGCCCTAATGGCCAACCCTGTCATTACTCCCATTTGTGTGTTCTTCCTGTATACAGTATCTTGAATTTTAAATTTTCCCCTTCCCTCTTTACCAGTGCATCCAAGAAAGGAATTTCTACCTCCTTCTCTTCATTATTTTAAACTTGACGCGTTCATTTAGTATATTTATGTTTCCAGGAGCTTGTGTAGTTCTTCCCTTTCTCCCTTGTAAATAATGAAGATGTCATCCGCGTATCTTACCCATTTTACGATATTTAAGTTCCCTTTATTTAATTTTCCCACCTCTTCCGTTTCAAACCATTCCGTGAAGATAATACCTAACGTTGGCGAAAGACTTGAATCCATGGCCACGCCATTTTTTTTGTGTATATAATGGTTTTCGCCCCTCTTGAACACATTAACGTTGAGGGACGCTGACAACAATTTTGTCAAAACGCCATGATCTGTGTCACATGTATAAACCTCTTCCTCTATATTCTTGTTTATTACTTCCATCGTCGTCTTAACTGGTACGTTGGTGAACAGGGAAGTTACATCCAAACTCGCAAATTTACAATCTTTTACGTTGATTTTAGATAATTCATCTATAAAGTTCATGTTATGTTTTAAATGCCCTTCAGATACCAAACCCGCCCATTTTCCCATTATGTCGGAAAGAAATTTCTCTCGACACGTGCTTCGCAAAGTATTTACCAAGGTTTTAGGATATTTTTGTCCCCGTGAAACAGATATATCATAAAGTAAGGTCATCTGTTGTTTATGTTGACATTTGTGAGACACGTGGGTCAGAAGTATGATACTACAATCGTACGTGATTCCTTGCATCATAAAGTCGAAATATTATGAAAAGGAGGCCAAATGGCATCTTTATTTACGATGAGGATCCCATTCCTTTTTATGTAACTCACACCTGAGTGACACTGATTTGTCATGGCGTGACGTATTTTCCAATTTGAGATGATCCCGCTTCTCTTAAGTGTCACCCAGGTTTTAATGAACGTAATTACAGTCTTCATGATTGCTGATGGTTTACAGAGAGAGAGAGAGAGAGAGAGAGAGAGAGAGAGAGAGAGAGAGAGGAGGAGGGGAGGAAGAGGAAAACACCAACCACTAAGGTTTAGGTTTGTAAATCTCTTAAATTGTGAAACAAGACTTTTTCAGCTATGGTGAACAAGTCGCCAAAAACAGTTCATATAATTAGTAATGTAGAACGATACAGATATTCGTTGCTTAGGCTATTTGAAAGCAAAAATAGAAAGTATACTCTTTCTGACTGGTTTGTCTTTAACATCCCTCTAATTGTAGTCACCTTTTGAGCTGGCGTTATTTTGCAACAAATTAATTATACAAGAAAATCTGAGAAATATTCTCTTTAAAAATTGTTCTCGCACTACCTGTGGTGAATAATGATCGTAAGAGTCCCCACTGTTTCACACACCATTCTTCGTCTTAGAACGAACCGTCAGGTTTCTCCACGCGAAGGAACCAAGTTTATGGGTAATGGTTTAGATCACGAAAAGTATACAAGTGGAGGTTGTGGTTCAACTTGACGTAAGCAGGATAAGTTGCAGACACATATTTTCCAAAAAGCCTCTAACATTCATGAAATATTTATGTATGTAATTTTCGAATCATTTTCCAAAAAGCCTCTAACATTCATGAAATATTTATGTATGTAATTTTCGACTCCTGGGATTTGTAACACATTTGCTTTTACACTAGATTAGTTGTTATGTCTGATAGTGAATGAGTTTCCTGGTACTTCTACTGAGAGACACAAACTCAAACGCATACACACACACACACACACACACACACACACACACACACAACACACACACGCACACACACACACACACACACACACACACACACACACATATATATATATATATATATATATATATATATATATATATATAACCAATTTTTTTGTGTCGGTGGCCCCTGAAAAGGAAGAAACCCAATAGTCATTGATAACTCATTATTTATATAATGAATAAATAGTAAATGAACCCCCTGGAAAATTGACATAATTTTTGCTGTTTTTTGCACCTCACGGAAGGCTCGTGAGCAATGTGTCAGACCCCTTACACACTATCTCACACTTCATGGATATCACAACCTTTCCTTTCCAATACTTTATTCACACATATATCCAATAACTTTTAATTACTTTTTCGTGGAGGTTCTAGGTTTTTAACATGGATTGGCGAATAGAAAACAATTTATTTGGAACAGGATGCCCAAGGAATTTAAGTAGAGATATCAGTTCTGGAGTGAGCTAACACAAAAGGCAATTAAAAAAAAACAATCACTTCCAAAACCTTCAAATTACTGGAAACTGTAGTCTAGTCCTTAAAAATTGGTGAAACCTGCTATTGTGGAGAGTAAGGATTCTCATTATGTATCACATGATTGGATATATCTTTAAAATCAATTTTCTTTTTCATGTACGGTCATATTTAGTTTCAATATAAATAAGAAAGCTGAAAAGCAAGGAAAGTGAAAATTGCTCACAAACTAATCTCACTGGTCGATTGATTTTGAAGTGCAAGTTTTCACGTGAAAGTTATCGCCTATTACGTGTAAAAATTACTACTGTTTTTCCTGTGACGTCTGCCGTTTACTTCCTTAATTTCTCAAAGCAAACCTCGAATCTCAACATTATCACAAGATCATGAGAGGATTTCATTGTAAAAAAAGAGTTGTAGAAATGACTGTTCCTTTAAAACCTACTTAACACATCATGTTTGCATATCTAAGCGAGCAGGAAGGACTTAAATTTATGACTCTGCCCATTTAATGTTTAATATTTAGATACTAATGGGTTCATGGGTTACACTGAATGAAATATCTCTTTATTTTTGGTAAAGGAGGATTCTCAGAACAGTTATTTTATCAGACGTTATATTTATCCTAGGTTAAATTAAATTAGATAGTGGATACAGGCGAAATTGCCACCTTTCACTTACGAAGGTAGGGAATATTTTCCTCATACTCCTTAGTAAAATATTGTCTTGTGATATCTTTACAAACTCTTATCATTAAGCATTTTTCTGAACTGTTGGTACATATACTTTTCAAATGTATACATTTTTCCAATGTATACATGCACGGGGAAAACAAAATGTATTATTGTTTATCGTATTATTCGAGACAATATCCAGTGCTAGAAACGATAATTCAAAATACGTGATTTTGATAACAGATCTGCAGTTCACAACCCTCTGTTTCAGAATTTCAGTTTCCAGAGAATGTCTAGAATTTCATGTTGACAAAAGGAAAATGATAAAATTATCGAGGTCAAATAAGGTCTTGGGGTTGGCGGGATAACATTAGGGTGATTCCTACCCTGTGTAAATGCTTTGAAATTAATCCGTGTTGGCGATTTCTGCAGCATGTTTCGTATGAAGATATTTCGATTTTAAACAACATTTCGATTTTAAAAATTAATAGTATCATGTTGATTTAAGCGTGTATGATTCGGTATATTAATCGTAAAAGTTAATGCTGAAACAGTCGGAAATATTTAGATAAAGCGTTGATGGAAATGTATTCTCTCTCTCTCTCTCTCTCTCTCTCTCTCTCTCTCTCTCTCTCTCTCTCTCTCTCTCTCTCTCTCTCTCTCTCTGATTTTAAAATACAGTATAAGTTTTTTTAATGAATCGTATTTTTATCGGCTTTATCAACGGTCGTTAATTATACTTGATTAGGCGGAAGTTTCTTTGACGACCGAATGCCTAATTCACTTGTATGGTCTACAAGGGCACTGTACTAATATATATATATATATATATATATATATATATATATATATATATATATATATATATATATATATATATATATATGTGTGTGTGTGTATATATATATATATATATATATATATGTGTGTGTGTGTGTGTGTGTGTGTGTATGTATATATATGTATATATATATATTATATATATAAATATATATATATATATATATATATATATATATATATATATATAAATGTGTGTATGTATTATATATATATATATATATATATATATATATATATATATATATATATATATATATATATATATATATATATATATATATATATGCGAGCATATAACGTCACAAGTTAAGGGAGTAAGCATTTTAAATTAAAAACGTATTTACAAAAATAAGGAAAAAACCGCATCATTATATACGATGTGAATGAAATCCCTTTTAACTACTAGAATCCTTTTTTTACTGAAGACGTTTTTGAAAAATTCTAGATTCATTTCCATCCTATGAGCCACTTTGGCCATGTTTTCAGTGTTTCTCTATTGATGAATGTTGAAATATCATCAGGTGCGCAATTGTCCGTGAACTGTCAATTGCATGCTAGCCGATTCGGAATAAGACTCTTCGTACTTGAACCTAGTCACCTTTGTAATTAGAAAACTAAAAGCCAGTCGAAAGTGTACAGTACACAAAGCACTCCTTTTTTTATTTTTAATATTTTCCTGATGAAAATGCTGGTTTACACCCAATTTACACCTTTTTGTTAGAAGTGGCATATTTACTCATTTTTTTTTTCTTTCTGGTTGATATGAGCAAATGAATATTTTCGTATGCTGTTTTCGATATCGTCAATTGAAATTATCAGTTTTTATGAGTGAATGTGTAACGGATAGCGTACAGTTTATTTGTCCGGAAAATACACTACATTTGATATTTATCTCTCTACTTGTTAGGAACCCTCGTTTCAGGTGAAGTACCACTTGACACCATTCGTGAAGTGGTTACTTTTAGGGGAGCCGTGTAGTCCTGTTGGCTACCAGAAGTAAGTGGGCCTTATGCCCGACATGGACATCTGTATTTTATTATTATTATATTTTTAGGGAAGGGAGGATGGGGTAGGGATCTGTTTTGGTGATGTGAACGGAGACGAGCAATAGATTTTGGCCTTTGATCTGTTATTGATTTGATGTTAAAAGCTGTTCGTTGTTGGTTACAATTGATATACAACTGAGGATTTGCCGGGCTAATGGTTGCGTATGCTGGACCATATTATCTGAATGTCCAGAAAATAAAAGTAACACTAGCATGAAAAATTCATCGAAATATTTTAATGACAAGCGCGTTATTTCGATGCTAAATATCTGCTTTACATCAGCGTAATGAAAGCTTGTCAGTGTTATCCCAACCTCCTCCTTCTCAGCACTCTTGTTCGAAGATTGAAAATGAATCATACATTAAAGAAGCATTTCATTTGCGAAGGAATATTTACAGTTTCATCTGATTTTGTTTCATTATTTCCCAGTTGATTTATAATAGCACGTTTGATTCACTGGAAGATACTTACTTACATAGATACATGATACATGGATCGTCAAACGACTGTCAGAAGAGCTAATGAAGTGTAACCCAAGAAATGCATATACGTTTATATAGATAGTATTTATTTTTCAACCTTGCATTCATGATTTTCGTTTTGTCTCAACATTAAAAAAAAACTTTTACGGTGAGACCTTTTACCAAGTTTATAAAGTAGCTACTTCTGTTATGGGAAGGTATATAATATCAAATCTTAGTTAAGTAAACACAGTATGGACAAAAATCTGCATTATTTATATTTATATATATATATATATATATATATATATATATATATATATATATATATATATATATATATATATATAATGCAGATTTTTTTATCTATACAGTATATGTATGTATGTATGTATATATATATATATATATATATATATATATATATATATCTCATGATTTGGTTCTGTTTAAATATAAGTTAAAACTATATATGGTATTGTTACACAATAAAAAAACTAAATTTAACTAGACTGCCGGCAGTCAGTAAACTTAAATATTGTTAGGTAAATAACGAGACCTATTTCCGGGAAAATATTAAAAGGTAACGTTGTAAGAAATATATGAATATTTCGTATCATAACTGTTCACTTGTATATTCTTGCTTACTGCACTGGGATTAATGATTGCAGAATAATATACATTAAGTGAACATACACTTATTAAGTTCCCTTAATTTTGGTGTTATTTGGTATGACGAATAAATGATCATTGAATTTCATAAAATTTAAAGGCATTCGCTCTTATTATTGTTCTAAAAAGTTTTTTTTTTTATAGAAAAAGAGCACATTAAAAGGAAACATAATTAGTTATTAATGAAAAAAGATGAAAGAAAGAGCACGCAATAATTCTCTGACCCACCAATAGGAAAAGAGAACAAACAAATAAAAAGTAAAGCCTTGTAACCCGTGAACGGGATTCGTCCATCAGAAAAAAACACCTTTTTCAAACTCTCTCCATAAATAGGATCCCCATCCAATTTTGTAAGGATAAGGAGAAAAAAATATATGAGAAAATCCAATGTTATAGAATACAACTTTGTTATCGTTTAAGTAGGCAGGATTACATTGAAAGATACGTATATATATACACACGGTGAGCTTGTTATTCGTTTTGTTACATATAGTCCTTTTACATTTACAAAGTGAAATGTAAAGAACTAACAAATCATTTTATTTTAATCTCTCATACAACTGACTACGTAAAGGGCCATTTTTTGTTCATATTCAAATATCATTTATCACTCACCCTTATAAATTTGTGTATCACGTTAAATAAAAAAAAACTTACGTTTCCTAAATTCCAACGTATTTGTAAGCACTGATGGGACCAAAAATTTCCTTAAGAAAGTAGCCCCCGTCCATCTTTTTTTTTTCGGTAAAGTGTTCATACATCATCATTACTGTCCACAGTGTAATTAGGATGATATATGCTAACGTCAAGAATATTGATGTTATTTGCGCGCCCTTTTTTTATGAAAGACATAAACCAGTCTTATTATACTGATCAAGAGTTTGGAATTATACGAGAATTTTATGAATGACTGGTTAGCCAATAATGCGCAAACGTTATTGCTGTTATATTAAAGTTGGCAATGAAGTTCTACTTCTAACAAGATGTTGAATAAAATAGTTTATGGTAAGAGTGATCGCAACTTCGTGTGTGTTTTAATGAGTACCTCAAGTAACGTATACGTGGACATAGGTAAATATACACACACGCCACACACACACACATACACACACACACACACACACATATATATATATATATATATATATATATATATATATATATATATATATATATATATATATATATATATATATGAATACTTTCTGTCCATATACGCTTCATATATTAACCTACTTCGATTACATTAGCTGCAGCAAACATGAACTGAATATCCATATCCCTTACTATAATATTACTTCCTTTCAAGTAATACACTATGACAATTTTCATGACATTACTCATATGCAAATTGGTTAACAATAGCGAGAAGGTGGAATCGGGTAAAAATATTTGATGTATCTAAATAAGTTACAGATTATGGCACCGTGTTTTGTTTGTTCAGCGGATAGATTATATATTTCAGTTTCCACTACAACACAAAGTAAAATATTCAGTACAAAGCATGAATTTGCTTGCTCTTGTTTTAGTAATAATAATAATGATAATAATAATAATAATAATTAGAAAATCATGGGATAAGTTTAGTATATCGTATGAGAAGAAGCCTCATAAACTCATTCAATTGCCATCAGTTATGTTGAAAATAGTTATTATAAACTATCTGAGGTACATTTTAGCTGTATTTGAAGAAACTCTCCTCTGCACTTAATAAAAAAAGTTATATTACAATTCGAATTAACCAAGTTATGATGGACTACAATGAAAAAAGAAGCCATACAATGTCCAAGTCACTGGAACTGCCATGAATATAATGACAAAATTCAGCGCTAGAATCATGAATATACTGGAACTTGGCAGATCGTTTGAGGCAGAATGCCGTAACTATCATTTTATCGTGCTTTTTTCCATTTCCCCTTTATTTCCTATGCCAAGATATATAGAGTCGAGTTTCTCTCTCTCTCTCTCTCTCTCTCTCTCTCTCTCTCTCTCTCTCTCTCTCTCTCTAGATATATAACGAACTACCAATTTCTGTAGCGTCATTGGTCTGCGAAACCTACAGTTTTCGATTCTGTGGTATTATGTTGGTCCTGTCAGAAATAGAAAGAAATTGAATAGTTTTTCGTGAAAAAGGTCATTTATATAATATTCAAGAAGTTAGAAACTAGATCTTTTTTGTTACTTTTTTCTTAAATATGGTGCAGAGACACATAGCAAGTCCTATGCATCGAAAATAACGTCATCTTTTCTTTCTGAAATACTTTATTACGTTCAAATTTCAGTATTAATACAA
>NC_089759.1:32239156-32289156 GCF_040412425.1 Macrobrachium rosenbergii
TACTGTAACCTAGTTGCAGTAGGAAGTATGCACAACAATTAGAAAAGCGTTGAGTTTTTGATGCCTCATAAAACAAACCAAGCTGATTGTTCTCTTCCTAAAAAAAAAAAAAAAGAAAAAAGATAAAAAAGGAAATTTCAGTCACCTAAGAAATTTCGCAGGCCCTTCATTTTATTTCGTTGTAAAAACAATATGGACAGGAAACCCAACCATAAGTATCAAAATATACCTTAGTTGAAACCTCAGCTTCTTTTCGACCATGTTCAATTCTCTAAATTTTGTCTGAAATGAAACAAATCAGTAAATAAGTGAAATATTAATTATTTTAAAATCAGCAAACATGCTTAAACTATCACTAAATATGTGAAAACTATAGCTTACGTTAACCCAGTTCCCCCCCAAAATAAATAAACAAATAAAAAACACAGGAAAAATGTCCCAGAACCATTTTATTTTTAATCAACATCATTTCATGGGTGAAGGCGCCCGCTCTGGAGGACGTCATTTCTACCACGAGTAACTGTCAATCAAACGTGGCTAACATGGAAAAACATTTGCGGGCCATTTTTCATTCTATGCGAAAATATTTCATTTTCTAAAAGTTATTTGGACAAACAGTATTCATCTATTCGCACGTGGCCTTTCAAAACCCTTTCTTGACCATGACGTAGATTTATCCCTCACATTTTAGGTAGGACACATTACTGAACTCTATATATATATATATATATATATATATATATATATATATATATATATATATATATATATATATATATATATATATATATATATATATATATATATATATATATATATATATGTGTGTGTGTGTGTGTGTGTGTGTGTGTGTGTGTTACTGATACCACGTCCAACATCTCCAGCACTTCTTTCAGTCTTCTCTCCATGCAGGCAGAGACTTGGTGACTGAAAGAGATAGTGGATATCACATACACAGAATCATTTTGGGTTTAACACACACACGCATACGCACATAAAAATAATTGTCCAAAAAAAAAAAAATTTAGACAAAACTAACACAGTAATCCCATTACGTAGACTCCTCCCGAGAAAAGCTACACTGAAATACAGAACACAGTGATCAGCCAAAAGCCAGATTGAAATTGATTATAGATGGAGTTGCAACTTCCGAAAATGAGACTGGAACTCGTCAAGGAACTGAAATTGTTTCAGTGCCGTTCTCTTTAGATCGAACGCGATTCCATTAAGCAACAGTCTCGTTTCCAGTGCCGTATTTCACTCGCGATCGTTTTCCTCAATCAGTGGACGGCGATCCCTTCGATTCAATGTTGATAAAGTAGACGTTGCTGTACCTGATGACTTTGTAATTGAGGGGACCGACCACATTCGACGTAAGCTAATTGGACACACGCGCATATCAATACATGCTAATTACGATGAAATACAACGGCAAATGACCAAAACTTGAAAACTCCATAACTCTCCCTTACGAGCAAAAAAAAAAAAAAAAAATGGTTAATTAAATATATACAGGTAACATATGCTCATGAAAATTTTCAACATTTGTATAATAGTGAGATTCAAGAACAGCGGTGTCAAAAATGCCAACTCAGATAAATAAACTACTTCACGCCTGGCGTCTCTGTTGGGAGGGAGTCAAGAAGTGCACATTAGGGCTCTTAAGCCCTTCAACACCTTGCCTGTGTTGGCGTGACCCAGCTTTATGTAAGCCAGCCAACCAACCAAGCGTCGGACATCCAGTCCTTCGTCTTGGATGTGCCCTGAAAAGAGGACAGGTGAGCAGTTCTGCATAATCGTGCGGAAAACTTCGTGGCAAAACGGGACAATAACTAATGAAGGTCTTTGTTATCCGACTTCTGAGAAAACTCCCATCGATGAAGGTCTCTGTTTTTCCTCGAAGTTTCTCTTTTTTATTAACGAAAAGAAACATGAGAACGGCCTCTCTACCTCAGCTGGAGGCGCGAACGGGAGCCTGTGTGAAACGTTTCTCAAAGAACGAGACAGAAGTAAAGAGAAGTAAGGAGAAAATGGGTATCTTTTTCTCACAGGAACTCCCTTTAATTTTTTTCTCTTCATCTTTAAAGGATGAGAAAACAAGGCCTCCTTTCTAAGTCTCCCTCTCTCCTGCCATCTTTTTTCAACAGTATTTCCTGAGTCGCCCCGTAAGAGAAAATGATTGATTGGTACTTATTTTCTAATTTACTAGTACAGTGTTTGCTCAGCGATATGATTATTAATCATACATACTGTAGAAACATATTGGTGAAACAAAAATGCTTTCAGAATTTCTTGAGATACCCAAAATATCCCACCTATCTCCTACTCCCGTTGCATCGTGTAAAGAGCAAGCTTTATCGCTATTTATCCAGGTATCCTACATTTGCTACGGCTAAGCAAGGAAACCGTGAAAGATTATGCGCTTAGAACGTAGGAAAATCTCAGTCGAAAAATAAGCTGATGTACTTTTTCCAGTTATTCTTCCACTCGGATATATAAATATACTGTATATATATATATCCGTGAGGGGAATAACTGGGAAAAGCACATCAGTTTATTTATTTGAGTGAGATTTTCTTGCAGTCGTTGTCAACAGCGATGTGTTTTAGTTTTGTAAAAAGTCCATTAGAATATATCTAATTTAAAAATCCTTTATTTACTAATCATCCATATATGTAACATTTCGTGTTAGTTAAGAATCATTTGCCTCTCTCTCTCTCTCTCTCTCTCTCTCTCTCTCTCTCTCTCTCTCTCTCTCTCTCTCTCTCTGACTTTTTAGTATAATTTTGACTGTAGGAGCTTTCATATCATGCATTCTCTTTACAGCGATTATTATTATTATTATTATTATTATTATTATTATTATTATTATTATTACCTCATCCTCGATGTCAGTGGTACTGGAGCATGTATCACAAAATAAAGACACAATAAAATTGGAGAGCTTTCGGAAGTAGGTACAACTTCCTATGCCTTGCCGAAAATCGTGCAGGCTTTCGAAAACTCTTCGTTGTAATTATTATTATTATTATTATTATTATTATTATTATTATTATTATTATTGGTAATTTTAAAAATCCACATTTATATTAATAAATTTTGTTTATAAAAGATAATAATAATTACTCTTATTTATATAAATGTGGATTTTTAAAATGAACAAGAATATCATTATTAGAGATAAATGGAAAGAAAACAACTTATAAGAAGAGGCTTGCACGATCATTAATCACCATATCTAGGTAGAACGTTCTTTGTTTTATTGACTGAACCTGATCGATGCGTTAATAAGTGAAAGCGCTCGGCACTGAACCTCTGCCTCTCATTTTTCTGTTGGATTCGCTTATGCACTGATGTCACGTGCACCTACTGTGATTTATTTAAAATGTATATATATATATATATATATATATATATATATATATATATATATATATATATATATATATAGATATGTGTGTCTGTGCCTGGAAATGTAGACGAACGCCGCTGGTTATTATTCATTATTCACGCATCTAAGAAATACCTGGAAGTAAATGTTACAATTTTGCTGGCTCTCCTGCCTATGAAAAGAATAGAAAAAAGTTATTTTGTTGCGAATGGGAAATGGATGTTAAACTACATAATGCATAGCATGAAAGCTGGAATGTCACTTTAGTCGGAATAGTGAATAATATATAGGAATAGGGCCTCCATTCTTTCCTTTGAAAAATAATTCCAAGGTCTCCGCTGTCGCCACAGCAAAGCTGACAATAGTATAAGAGTTTTTTATTCATGAAGAGAAATGTAAATCTCAGAATCTGCAGCTCAAACGAGAGATGTGGTCTGTACCATCTAAAATATATTTTTCTGTTATGAAAATATCATCTCCATATAAAGTCTGGCGAAAATGATGTGACATTATTATTCATTTGATTCTGATATCCTATGAACTCTTTGTAATTTATAAGCATGTATAATACAAACAGCAGTATTATATTAACTCTTTCTTTTCTTCAGTGTCTTACTCCGAATATATATATATATATATATATATATATATATATATATATATATATATATATATATATAATTTATGCTCTGTGCAAGTCATTATGATAAAATGGTTGCTGTCCCCATGGACATTTTCTTGACATCAGCTGACCATGGTCAGCAGTAACAACAGGATAATTTTCACATTATTCAGCTTTCATAAGTAAACAATGAGGTTGCTGTTGTATCAGAAGAGGTTCAACCTCCAATTAGGGAGCATATTATCTCCCCATGTGAACCAGAACTCTCCTCTAAAAGCCCAATGCCTTGAGACAAAGTGCATTGTTATCGTAAGCGGCAATGCATAGATTTTACCGCTAAATAAATGAAGCGGCATATATTATGTGGTGTTCTACGAAAGAGACCCGACAGCCATACCATTGACGGTCAATTCTGTTTCCAAAATAGTTCACAGCGCTCCGTCTGTTATTTGATACGTAGTTCATTAGTATTTCAAACCATTACCACTCTCGAGTGTAAGGGGGTCCAAGTAATACAGCATACCATCTCTTGTAATTGACTGTCAGAACTGTTGTATTAAATTATCTAGTTATTTTTGTGTATATTGTGCTCATGAAAGAATACGGTTTTGTTCGTAAAGGGAGAAGAAAGGAAAAAACAAGATGGGTTTAAGCATATACATCACAGAAATTAGTCATAGGGTAACATTTTCATGAAAGCAAATCAAATTGAATGTAAATTCCAATACCATACTTCGAGTTCTAAACAATACGATGTTGCGCAGGCAAACTAATTCTCCATTTCCCAAACCTGGATCTAAAACAGGTGCATCCACAACCAATTGCAATTAACCATATCAGTTTGTTTGATCCTATAATGCTTTCTCGATATTCCTTCTGGAAATTGACTTCATCCTTTCAGCTGTTAATTCCTCTAGGGAGGTCAGTGCAAAAGTAAAAAAAAAAATTTTTTTTTTTCAAAGTGGCTCAAATCATTTCTATTTATGTATATTTGATCACATATATCCATATTTGATTAAAAGATAACGTGTCTCTTAGAGGTCCGTTGTTTATGTGTGGTATTGATTTATAAGCATTGAACTTTGGTTTTCCATACTTTGGCTGTTAGCTTCACCGGCTGAACACGGAAATTATGATTTATTTTAATTTAAATTTTCATTCCTCTCAGCTATATCACGGACGATAAATAAATCTTATAGAATTCATAGGTAAATGGATTTACATAGATATCTCACATTATGTAGTTATTGGTAATCTTGCCATTCCGATTATCATCAATTCTAAACGTATTTTATTAGCGACAAGGCTGATGATATTGTTTTGGTTCCCGTGAGAAAGATATACGGAAACAGATTTATTCATTTTCGTAACTGCTGCTTCAGTCGTGAAATATATCGAATCTAATAAAACGATACTGAAACATTCAAACTTGATTGAAGTTTGCATTTCTGCTGGAGATGGTCAAGCGAATTGGGTCGTTTTCATTTTGATCTGTATTAATTGATTGAAGCGATGCTGAATTTCCATTGAAGATCGCAAGTTGCAGGAACTAACTATCAGAGACTGTAAGCTTCTGCAAACGTTAGTTCATTGCACATTACTTTGCTGTTTATTTCAATCTGAATATTAAATACAATCTTTGTGCAAAAGCTTTTTGAACGTAGTTTACTTTCAGTTGAATTTAAGCATTTTAGATAAATAGACTCGCTACATCTAACCTATTATCTGTACAAAGAGACAAAGAAAGGAAGACAGGCAAAAATCCAAACAAACTAAAAAAAAAGAGACAGTTTTACCGAAAGTTACTGGTGTCTCCAAAACGCAAAAAAAAAAAAAAATAAATAAATAAATAAAAAAAAAAAAAATCCCTTACTTCTGCCATCTTACCAGATCCTTGGAAACACTTTTTATAATTAACACATCTTTCTCATCTGCCTTTCAAATATTTTTTATACTTAGTTAACAAACGCAAGCGCACTAAATCAAGAATTAACAAGCAGTGTTCCGGTATATCGTAAGTTTATTGAGAGAAAAAAAATTGACAATGAAAATACATTATGCCTGAAATTTCCTTTACAAAAGTGAATCCTTATGGATATTGGCTGTTAAACAAATATGCAGTTTTTTTGTTAATTTACGCAAAAACTTAATATGGTGAGAGAACAGCATTTATTCTCATTGAAGGTAAACAGCTTTAGCTAATAACAACAAAATCAATTGTTTCTCTATTGACGTCAGAAGTGAATTAAGTACCTGTTGGTCAGACGACAGTGTATGTATATATATATATGTATATATACATATACATACATACATACATACATACATACATACATACATACATACATACATACATACATACATACATACATACATACATACATGATTTACTGTTACAACATCTAATATCTCCAGGACTTCTTTCAATTTTCAAGGCTGAAGTTTTGAAAGCACTGTGCCAAAAAAGCTCACATACAAGCACACACACATACAAACGCACACACACGTGTCTTCTCTCTACAGAGATAGGTTGACAGAAAGTGCAAGCGGATATGACATTCGCTGAATCTTGTTGGCTTCAACGGAAACACACAAAATAACTGGCTAAAAGATTCAAAGATCGTAAAATTACAAAGATCAATTGACATGATTATGAATAATCCTTATAAATGACAATCAGTGACAGAATTAAGATTAATTACCAGAAGTAAAGGTAGCAAACGTCGCAGCCAAGCCTTCTTTGTTATTATTACGACCTATTTTAGACGAAAATAAAATAGTAATTTCCCTACATGAACTCCTTAAGAGAAAAGCTTCATTGATATACTGAATGCAGTGACCACCCATGAGCCAGACTGAAATTAATTACAGAGAGAATTGCAATTTCAGGAAATGAGACCGGAACTCGTCAAAGAAGTGAAATTGCTTCAGTGGTATTCTGTATGGATCGAACGCGATTGCATTAAGCACCACTTTCAATTCGAATGGCGTATTTCACTCGCCATCGTTTTCCTCAGTCAGAGGATGACGATCCCTTCCATTTAATGTCGATAAAGGAGACGCTGCTGTACCTGGTGGCTGTAATTTGGGGAACCGACCACACTCAATATAAGTAAATTGGACCCACGCACCTCAGTACATACTAATTACGATGAAAAACAATGCCAGAAACAGAAAACTGCATCATAACTTTCCTTTCTGAGCAACAAACTGGTTAATACGAATACAATATATACATATGCAAATTTTTAAAATTTTTAGAACTATAACGAAAATTTAAGAGCTGCGGAGTTACCGACGCCAGCTTAAAGATGAATAAGCTAACCGCAATTTTGGCGTCTTTGTCGGTTGTCTTGAGTCCAGAAGTCCATAGCAGGGAACCTAATCCCTTCATCACCTTGCCTATGTTTGCATAAGCCAGCTTTATCTAAATCAACCAACCAACCAAGTGTGGGGCGTTCAGAGTCCTTTACCTTGGATGTGCTCTGTAAAGAGGACAAGTGATCCCTTCTACACGATCATTCAGAGAAATTCATGGCAAGGCTCTTGCAGTTTATTGCTGGTAAAACATGGAATCCTTAAAGTATACCGCGTTTTTGCATTTTTATAATGCTACCGGAATTATAAGATACTGTAACCATGGAAACCTTATGGGTGATGGGAATGATATGTCAAGGCTAACTTTTGATTTTGATGCTCGCACTGTAAGTGTTCTTTATTGTACTTCAGTATCGTTTCTCATTCTTGAACGAGTAGTGTCTTGGAAGAATACAGTATTAAAACCATAAACTACATAATACTTTTCATCACATTTATGTCTTTAGACATAAATGTTGACTGCAAATTTTATTAATTACAGTAATTACGATTATATCTAAATAAACTACATTTACAGTTTCTGCAGAAACTTACAAATCTGTATTATTTTTCAAGAATATTTATTCCAATAAAAAAAAATATTCCCCTGGTTTCGATGGACTACTGTACTAGTTTTCACCTTTTGCAAAATAAAACAGCATTGACATTATTTAAACTATTGTAAAATTAGAAATCTAACTAAAGTGCAACGGAAATTAACTAAATTAATGTTTAAGGAAAAAGTGCATTCAGTATCCTTGATGACGAAACTTTTTAATTTTTTTTAGATTCGCTACGGCAAACACTCTTCAGAGCATTGGTGCCAAAATTCATATCTTAATATCGTATTTATTATTACATGATTTCAGTCTCAATTTTCTAAATTATCGAAGCTAAAAAGCCGTGAAAATAAAAATAATAAGCCTAAGAAAAGACTATAATAGCATGGAGTCAGAATAATGGGAGAAAGGTAAAGAAAGAAGGATTAAGAGATTGATTTTTTCCTATAACCAAGTCATACGTTATATTTCAAGAAGAATGGTGCCATACCGCACTATCAAGGATGTTATTCCATTTCTGTTAATGTCATTCATTACGCCTTTCTACTTATTTATTTATCTTCATCTATCTACGTTTTTGCCTTTTATTTTGTATCGTGTTTTCCCTGTTTAGCATTAAGAATTTGCTCTCAGACTTTTGGGATAATTACCAGTGAAGGTCTTTGTTGTCCGAGCTCTGAGAAAACTCCCATCGAGGAAGGTCTCTGTTTTTCTCGAAAATTTCTCTTTTTTTCCTTAACGAAAAGAAACGAGATGATAGCCTCCCTTTCCCGGCTGGGGGTGTGAACGAGAACAGGTGTGAAACGAGAGAAAAGTAACGAGAATCGAGGGAAAAAAAGGTATCTTTTTCCCACGGACTCTGTTCAATGTTTTCTTTTGGATGAGAAAACAAGGCCTCCTTTCTATTCCCTCCTGTATATTTTTTTAAACGGCATTGTCTCAATCGTCCATTAATAGAGAGCGATTGATTGGTACTTATTTTTCAATCTAATAATGCAGTATTTGTGAGACTGAATGCTCATACATAGAAAAACATTAGAGTAAAACAAAAATTCTTTCATGTTTCTAAGGACACCCAGCCATTCCACGTATCTGTAACTCTCGTCACATCGTCTACATAATAATAATATCGATAATCCTTTTAGCGTGAAGAAGATATAATAAAAAATAGAATACGCAGCAGCGTGCAACAAGGGCGTGGGCGAGGGCGTGATTCCCGTCTCTGGCCCATAGCCTTGATTTGCTCCGTTGTGGGCAGTCATTTTCAGGAGTGTTCAGTCGGTCGTGTCTCCCTTCGGATTCTCACAGGTGTCCTGTGGTTCCCTTGAAGAAGGGAAGATGAAGTCCACGTTCCTTTTGTATGTTTAGTTCAGGTCATTGTTGATAATGTTTATGTGTAACTGTCTTTCTCTGTATCTTCGTGCCCATCTATTTATCTTCACGTATCTACGTTCTTGCCTGTTATTTAGCGTCGTGTTTTCCACGTTTTGTGTTTAGAATCTGGTCTCAGATGAGGGTCTTTGTTTTCCGACCACTGAGAAAACTCCCACCCAGGAAGGGCTCTGTTTTTCTTGAAATTTCTCTTTTTTCTTAACGAAAAGAAATAAGAGAACAGCCTCCCTTTCCTGGCTGGAGATGTGAACGGGAGCAGGTGTGAAACATTTCTCAAAGAACGAGACAAATGTAACGAGAAGTGAGGAAAAAAGATGGGCATCTTTTTCCCACAGGGTCTTTTTTTTATTTTTAAAGGATGAGAAAGCAAGGCCTCCTTTCTAACCCCCCCCCCTCACCGATTTTATAACAGCATTGCCTCAATCATCCCTTTAGATAAGACGATTAATTGCTACTTATTTTCTAATTTGTTATTACAGTATTCGCAGGTGAAATGATCACCATTCATACATAGAAAAAATTGAGGAAAAATTCCTTAATATTTCTGTGTACATCCACGTATCTGTTACTTACATCACCTGTTACTTACATCACCTTGTCTAGATAGACATAAAATCGATATTCATTTTAGTGTGGAGAGCATATAATAAAATATGATATTTACGAGTGTCAGTAGTTGGACAAGCTTGTAACGTTTTTGCAAGCAATGTACAATTGCTAAAGCAAATCATGGAAAACATAAAATGGTGTCCCCCTATAATATGAAAAGTCTTAGTCGAAAAATAAACTATTGTAATTTCCCGTCATTCTTCTACTTAGACATTTCTATTTTTAAAGGAAAGTATATTTTGAATAGAATAAGAGATACGCATTCATAGTAGATTATTTCAAGTTTCTTTTGCAATAACTACTGAATCCAAGATGATTATTGACTTTCATCGGCTGCTTGAAAATGAAGTGGCTTATATATAATGCCACTATAGAAATTTGGCCTTTTAATTCTAGAACTGTCAAATAATGAAATATTTTAATAGCGCCGTTTCCCATTCAAATATAAATCATACTAAAAAAAACTGTTGATTACATATTAAGAGCAAGACACTGTCACACAGTATATTTCAATTCCAATAAAAAACCGTTGTTATGATAGAAATGGCTACATAAGAATGAACTTTGGAATAGATCGCTGTTTTCCCAAACTGGTATTTGCATTTGATGACCCTTGTGTAAAGAATAGCTGTCAAAATTATCATTTTTTCAGAGTTAGACCAGCAAAGGGGGTCACAAATTGGTTCTCGTTAATTTTATTAATTTTACCTCAACGGACTATCACTAATAACCTAATAACCTAAGTTCCAAAAATAATTAGAACTGGATATTTTTAACTTCTAATTTTACTGATATATATATATATATATATATATATATATATATATATATATATATATATATATATTATAGATATATATATATATATATATATATATATATATATATATATATATATATATATATATAATATATATATAGCTTAGTAATGAAATTTATTTCATTGTTGGGTGTAACACAGTCTCTCCAATGACATATAAAACCATAATTACCCATTTCCCAATTTCCTGATAATGGAGACTGGATACTATTTTTCATAGAATTGATAGATGATAAATTATATCAAACACGGACCTCCGATGGCCGTTATGCTTCTATTTTTCAACGTTTCCTTTAATTGTGATTTTACACTTTTTAATTGTCGAACTTATATGCCTACTAAAACATATTATTATTATTATTATTATTATTATTATTATTATTATTATTATTATTATTATTATTATTTAGAAGATGAACCTTATTCATACGGAACAGGCCCACAGAAATCATTGACTTGAAATTCAAGCTTCCAAAGAATATGGCATTCATTTTAAAGAAGTAACAGAAGGTAATACGAAATACAGAGAAGAGATCAGTTATTAAAAAAAATATATTACCTAACCAATAAAGAAGAAAATAAAAATGTATGCAAATTATTGAAATACAACGAGAGTTGTATTTGGGTAGTAATGCATTGCATCTTTGCTTGAATGTTTGAGTTTCCAATTGCAACATCTTGAGAGAGACTGTTCCTGTGTGAGGAATGAAGAGCCTCTGGAACTGAGAAGTTCGACAGCAAGGCATATTTATTGCATATAAGTGCTGCTGTTCAGCAGATCTGATTGCTCTCGGCAGGAGAAGAGGATTCGGGATCAGTTGTGAATGCGAATGATCCCTGTCAAAATGCAACTTATGAAAAATTGACAAACAAGAGATCATCCGCCGATGGTCCCAGTCAAAACTGCTAATGGTAGGAAACAGAAACCTACCACCAAGAACCACTCTATCTAAAAGAACTAAATCTTTGGTAGAAGCAGACAATCACACCAAAGAACAGTATTCTAGTATGGGAATTACAAATGACCTAAAACAGGTTGTATCGATTTTATCGCTGTTATAAATATATGAAACCTTACGTATAATATACAACTTCCGTGCAGAATTTGCTGACCCTTTTATTAGATGTTTCTCAAATGTAATATCTGAATCAAAAGTTATACCAAGTATAATTAAAGCTTCAGACTCATTCAGTAAAGTCCCATCCACTTGAAGGGGAGGATGGGGTGGAAAACATGTGCGAGATCTGCTAATCAATAGTGTTTTCGTTTTACTGGTGTTGAGCCTCATACTCCACCTACTTCACCATTCACTAACCAACTCCATGTCACGATTGAGGCTAGGGGCAGCATTGTTTCTCATAGGTGAAGATTTTACTACACCCACAAGTGTTGCATCCTCGACATACTGAACAATCTTGTTTTCCACGTCAACAGCCTTATCACTTGTATATAATAAAAATAACAGTGGACCAAGAACACTAACTACCCTGCGGAACTCCAGACACAATAGGTCGTGGTTCGGTAAAGGTCCCATCAACAGCAACTCGCAGCTGCGCACCTGTAAGGAGTCTTGAGGTAAATCTAAAACATATCCACCCACCCCAAGATTCTGAAGTTTATAAGGAAATGCCTTATGATTGACTATATCGAAAACAGCGCTAAAATCTATTTGAATTACTCCACACTCAAACCCTTATCAAGGTTCTCTAGCAAATGCCAAGTTACATCTAAAAGGGCATTGCAGGTACCGAACTGCTTCTTATATGCATATTGACGATCAGCTAACAATCCTTTGGATTTCACATGCTTGTATACTGTCTTAAGATAACTTTTCTGCAACTTCGGACAATACAAGGAGAATAGAAATTGGCCTGTAGTTACTGCAGTTTGCAGATATGCCACTCTTTGGAACAGGCGGTGTATTACTAAGCTTGTGCTCATCCCCAAAGATACTACGTCGACATAAAAATCTTTAGAAGCTACTAATCTTCCGAGATAACACACAAGAAACCTTTTTATAAAACAATGGGAAGAAACCATTAGGATATTCTCCACCCCAGCTATCAATTTTATCAAGTATTCTCCTAACATCCTTAGAACGAAATGCAAATTTTGCAAGAATAAGTTCAGGATGACAACTATCAGGAAGAGGTACATCCTCAGCTGACTGCTTAGCTTCGAAAGCTCAGTGAAGCAGTTCATCCTATTTTTTTAGGGTCAGTAACAAATCTACCATCATGTCAGTGCCAGTGATGTCTTACCCCCTCACAGTATTCCTTCCCAGATAGTAAGTCATATGTATACCTAGTCTGATTGAAATTGTTCAGTGCGTTTCAGAGTAGTGCTGGAACATACGCACATACATACATCCATTTTTTTATATAGATTCAGATCTGTACGCCTTTCTCACCGTGTTTTTATTTATAAATAAAATTAAATAAACGAATAATTTCTCAAGAATTTTCCTGGAAAATATTCATCATTATTGTTTAGCTTTTAAAACATGCCTTTAGAGTTTAGGCCTTTTGAAAAATAAGTATGAGTCGAATATTATTTTCAGTTGGCGAGTTATTTTTTAGTGATCTGCTAAAAGCTTAGGGTTTCCTTCATTTTTTCAATTGGCGATTTTAAAGTAGGAATGAACAAGGATTTAAAGTAATTCTTTTTGCTGTTTATATTCAAAATAAGCAATTACTGAAACATTTTGCAACCTCCCACGTAACTTCCCATTTAAGCAATGAGTTTGCTTAATTGTTGCGTGAACGACAAAAAACCAAATCGAACGAAATTCCAACAAAGAAATATAAAACATGAAGGGGAATAAAGATTGAGGCTCACTGATTACAGATAGGAATTCCATCTCTGCAAAAGAGGAAATTTTTGGAAATCCTGAATTGCTAAAACCGGGTGACTTTTATCTTTTGCGTTCTCCTAGAAGGGAGACCGGTAAGGGCACTTCTGAAAATGGAGTGAAATTATCCAAAAAGCTTTCTTTACGTGATTTAGCGTAAGAAATTCTTTAACTTTCAGTATCATCAGTAACTTGACTTGTCTGTTCTAATCTTATTACATGAATTAATTCTGTAAACATACCTTTCATCATAAAGAAAGTCCTTGCATATATTCGTCGTAGTAAAATTCAACTGCACCGTGAACATCGTCGTTGAATATATATACATATATATATATAATTTATATATATATATACATATATATATAATTTATATTTATATATATATATATATATATATATATATATATATATATATATATATATATATATATATATATATATATATCTGTGTGTGCGTATGTGTAGGAAAATATATCACCTAATCTCGTCAAAAATATCTCATAGTCTGTGTATGTCCGTCTCCTAGTCTCCCTTGAGCAGTGATAGAGAAAAGAAAAATGTCGTGGAAAGTATAAAACATTCCACTCATTCAAGATGAAGGATCTTTTTCGACAGAGCGAGATAACGAAAAGAAAAAGTCTCTTCTCAGAATTTACTGCCTTCTTCTGTCTGAACGGTCTTTCGACTCACCAATTTCTCTTCAAGAAAAATGTTAAAATCATCTCCCAGAAGTTTCAGTGCTTAATCTTCTCTATTCTCTTGCGGTTTGCCATAAAATTTTATATGTCGAGATTTTAGTTCTTTTTCATTTTATTATTATTATTATTATTATTATTATTATTATTATTATTATTATTATTATTATTATTATTATTATTCCATTGATGATATATACATAAGTAAAATTTTAGGTTGGATTACTTACGAGTTTGGAAACTAATCTGCTGTCGAGAGTGAAATAATGAGAAGTATTTTATTCTTACCTAGAAAACCAACTTGCATGAAGTAGGCTATTGCAGTATTTGTCAGTACTGAGTAGATGGAGTAGCAAGTCGATGGATGTAATGTTGAGAGGAAGAGTAGAGGGAGGGACATATGATCATTGTGCCGTTGAATTTAAAGTGAAAGGAATTGAAAGTTTTAGTTTAAAGAAAACGTTGAGAATGCGTGAATAGATGCAAATAAGTTGATAATGGAATGAGCCAGAATGAAACTGAAGGAAAAGATGGATGAAAATTGGACAAGGGCAAAGACAATGAATGATCGTATGAGGATTATGTGATTTCACAATTGGGGCCTATAGGTAAGAGCAAGTATCTGTAGGCATAATATGGTAAAATGAAAGACTGACAGCAGTGAGTGATGGACGATAAAATCAGAACGTTAGTGAATGAATGAAATGGGATAATGGAGTTGAAAGAAAAAGATAATGCTGTTGCAATAGGAAACAAGATGAAAGATGGAATGAGGACAAATATAATGAGACAAGGTGGTGTGTGTTGAAATGCTTTTGTCGAAGCTAAACAAATCCTTTAGAAGAAAAAAAGCTGTAACGCATTTAAGAAAGGTTGCTGTGCAAATAGATCTTAAAATGAAACTTGCAAACGGATATATACCCTGTGGAGAAGACGCGATTCTTTGCCAGTGTTGAATATGAAGGACAGGAGGGAGGCGAATCTAAGTTTTTAAAAGTTCTAGGGAGTGACTTCAGAATATATAGGAAGGCCAATTTAAGATTAAAACAGGTAGTCACAGGGAAACGAAGGATTAATAATCAGATGCTTTGAAAGTGCTTTAAGTAAATGGGCGAGTTGTGTGAGGGATGTTTTATGCAGGAGGAGTTTCAAAACAGTGGGTAAGAGTAATAATCATTCCGTTGTGAAAGGGAAGAGATGACTGAGTGGATGTTTAGAATCATTATGCCACAGTAGTACGTAATAATCCATCTTAATGATTTTTGCAATTGAAACAGTGCACCTTTTTAAAAAAAATTATTTACATAATATATTGTATATTTTGTCAATAAACTAACTAACTAACTATGCTAATACTGTGATTGAGAAGATAAGACATAACGGGGGAATAAATAAAATTATAGCAGAGTGGGTAGAGTCGAGAAGCAGAGTTTAGGAATCAAGTGTTTATTATGAAACATTTATGTGATAAAAACTTTCTGCTGCATACGGAGACCTATAAAATAATTGTGCTGGAATTAGAACAGAAACAATGTCTTGGAGAACGGTGAGAATGCATCATCCAATCATTATTTATTCAAGTGATTAAGATGTTTAGCATTTAAATAAAATATGTGCTAGTATAATGAGATGTTCAAAGTAACTTGTTCGTTGTACGTGCTTGGGATATTACACAACTATGATTATGTAATATCTTTATGGGTAACGTTTTCTGAAAAGCTGAAAAATTAATATTAGATGCAGGTGTAGGCCGAATAAGATAAGAAGACGTAAATGTAGTGAGGAGTAACTGATATATGTAGACGATGTAGTTTTGACTAGAACTAGGAAAGAAAAACTAAACATGCTAGAGAAAAAGTATGAAAATATTTGAAGGAGGATTAAGTTCAGTATGAATGTAAACAAAAGTATCATTTTAAAGTGAAATGTAAACATGGAGATAAGTATTTGGAAACAAAAGTGATATACCGGAAGAATTTGAACAGAGGGCCAGCAACCTCATCCCAGACTTGATGATGCTTCTAAGTACAAAGAATAACTTGATTCGTTTCGCCTGGGAGAAAATCTTTCTTTTCCAGAATTGTTAGAATTTTTTCATTTTACCCGATGACTTTTGCAAATATATACCTGGCAAACAAGAACCATTCGATAACACTTCTACACAGTCACTTGAGCAAGTGGCTTAGAGAACAAGCGTATGCAAATCTTTAAAAGGGAAAATATTTCCATTAAGAAGAAGGATATTAGTGTGTTAGTGTGCTGCATGATTGTGATGCATTCAAAGGCTTTTTACTCTGGAGATATATATATATATATATATATATATATATATATATATATATATATATATATATATATATATATATATATATATATATATATATATATATATATATAAAGTAGGTTCAGTAGCATGATCTGATTTGACAACGAATTATACGTTTTCATTTTATTTTTCTGCCGAAGAACCATATAGAGTTATCAAACGTGGCTGTCTGCTCTAACAGAATTACAAAATTATCAATTATCACCTTCAATTGTTAATTATTATTTACAAACTTTATAACAGTCTTGTATTCTTTACAGTGTAGTCCAGATTTTTTTTATATAAAATGGAGTCCACAATACGTTTTTCAATTTGAAGAACGTACTTTCGATAAAGGCAGTAATGCTCAGGAATCCAAAGTTCAAAAAGTGTTAATATGAGGTCAGATATTTCATATGTAAATACTGTTCACTAAAATCCTAGAAGCAAAGGCAAGGGAGGGACGACGCAGGGACGTATTTGACCGAAGCGCAATCATCCGTGACACAATTGGCCTGTCACCAAAATGATGGCTTTGCATTTTCTCAGAATCGGCTACATGATCCCAGTTTATATGGCCAATGTAAAGTTTTATGATGGCACCCTATTATTTTATATTAAGTGTCTGATTTTGTTTTACTGAATTCTTATGTTGGGTTAATTGTTATATTAATTGCTAACGATATTATATATATTATATATATATATATATGTATATATGTGTGTATGTGTATATATACAGTATATATATATACACACACACACACACACACACACACACACACACATATATATATATATATATATATATATATATATATATATATATATATATATATATATCTTATATGCATGGAACTGCTTTTCTGTTGAGATAAGTTGCGTACTTTAATATAGAACTGCTGACTCGTTAGTTCTATTGCCTATAACACTTTCTTATTTGATCATTCTGACATCCTTTAAACAATATATTTGAAAATGCTATTGGTAACAAATGTATCTTATTTATAGAATAATTTATGAAACCTTTTATTCCTAAGTAATCAGTAGGGGGAAAAATGTTCCACTCTTTCCCAGAAACTGTCAGAAATTTTGTAACATATATTCCTTATATCAAAGAGAGGTGTTAAGAATATTTAATTGATATGTGTACCGCATTACAGTTACCAAGCTTTTTGGTGGGTGTATGTGTGATTGTATATGCGTGTGTGTGTCAATGTGTTTGTGTGTGTGTGTGTGTGAGAGAGAGAGAGAGAGAGAGACAGACAGACAGACAGAGAGTAGACTTATAATCTTTTAATGGTCAAGTGTTTTAGCTCAACCTATCCCGAACCCAGCATGCATAGATTATAATCTCTTTACTATAAGATGGGGTTACTTCATTTGATTTCTGTTTTGGATTTAATACTTTGCAGTTACAAGATCATCCAGAATGTGAGGCGAAATCAGTTTGTTAGTTGGTCTTTATGCAACTGTTTCAAATACATAAATGGTACAAAATTATACGCATACTCACACACACACACACACACACACACACACACACACACACACACACACACACACACACACACATATATATATATATATATATATATATATATATATATATATATATATATATATATATATATATATATATCTTAGAAGGTTCTGTCCAGTGACGATTCCTGTCTTTTCCATCTTTCCTCTACATCCACCATTCCTGATTCAGTTTCTGCTTCTGCTTTCCCCAACTTCTATAACAATTTATCCTTTAAAGACGCATTTTCATCACTTCCAATTGTGTCTGCCCTCACTCTTCTCCCTTCCCTGATCCCTTCCTTTGTCCCTTCATCTCAGGTTGGATAAAGGCAATGGCTTCCCCCGTTCCTTCCGACCTTGCATTCAGACAAATAAGTTAACGCATCAGGAAGATTTTAATCGCATCTGCGAAGTTGAAATGAATTTGACTTCGTATGAACTTAAAATTTATGAATGGTGTCTGGTATCATTAAAATAAATATTTAATGGTAGAATGGATCAGGTGACTTTAAAGGAGTATCTTTTATGAAATATATCCAAATTCGTGTCTCATTTACGTCATAACTGTAGGGAACCATGGCTTATTGCAGGAAAAGGTTTCAACGACTAACGTACAGGTCCCTCGATTACGTCACTTCCTCTCATCCACAAAATTGAATATCAACCCTTTAACGTTATATGTTTCCTTCAACATAACTTCCTAATAACATGGCGCTTCCTTTAGTATCTGGGCTTTGCCTTTCACAAGTGCATTATATTAGCAATCTGTATTTTCTGGTTACCGTTATCTCGAAACAATCTGATTGTAAGAATATTGGCCTTGCCGTATTTTCTTCATATCTATAAACAATACATATGCCACGCCATTTTTCTTTCTCTGTGTTCTCCATGGCGTATTGCCAACTGACGTTACTATTCAATCATTGATAGAAAAACTCGGATCGAGAGAGAGAGAGAGAGAGAGAGAGAGAGAGAGAGAGAGAGAGAGAGAGAGAGAGAGAGAGAGAGAGGCTTCATACAATGCACCGTAGCACCTGCATTGTGAATGGCATGTCTGAATATGAGACGATTTTATAAATGTATTCTAAATGCAATATGCATTGTGGGGTAAAATAGCAATTCAGTCTCTGTGAAATTTGCATTCCTTGTTTTCGGTGTGGGGATGAAATTTAGACAAAGAAATAAGAAATTAAGTGAATGTCAAAGGAAAGACAAGAAAATACCTTATACATCAAAATAAGAGGATGGGTCAATTAGGATAAGAATCACTGATGCAAACTATTCAATTGCGGATATTATGCATTTGTGGATACAAAGATCTTGAAGTATATTTTTCCGGTAGTAGCAAAATCTCTCTCTCTCTCTCTCTCTCTCTCTCTCTCTCTCTCTCTCTCTCTCTCTCTCTCTCTCTCTTTCTATATATATATGTATTGTGTATACACATTTTATATATATATATATATATATATATATATATATATATATATATATATATTTCATTTGCGATTTTTATGCATCAGGTTTTGTTACGTAACTCATTTATGAACATTACGATCGATGAAAGGGGCTGAAGGTTTTCCAGGGTCCATTAACGGGAGAGTGAGAGCTTTCCCTAAGCTAATGGGCCAAGGGAATCGATAGATGCGGCTGGCCTGTCATTCTCAGGTTTCGGAAGGTAACCGTAAAGTTCGTTCCTAAGCAATTCGTTTCTATTCGTTCATTTTTAGTTGACTGATTGTCTGTTATTTTAGGGATTTTTTTTTTTGAGAAATGATCATTCAATTGTATTTCCTTTCATATATTTAAAAATGACGGATCATAGCCCATAACTATTTTATCTCTTAGAGAGTTTCTTTTCGCAATATTTGCAGCCGTAAAATTACTCTTTCTTGATGCGCAAAAGGAATTAGAAGCCGAATGCCCCAAAGGTATTACATCAAAGGGTACGCGTTCGAGCTGAATCTACGAAGAGGCGTTACTTCATAACACATACACATAACGAACGATTAATTCACCAAAGGAAATACAATGAATGTTGATAAGGAAGGAAGTGAAAACAAATGATACGAAGTAATTATACTGAAAATATATATATTCTTAATAATGCCTAAAATGTCTAATTGTATAACAAATGAGGGAAAATGTTACGCTCTTTCGACGCTCCTACTACTTGTTCATCTCCAATTATATTAGTGCTTCAAGTCTCAGACGCTATTCCCTGTACATTTCTCCAGCTTTCAAGTCTTCAACGGCAAAAGAAAATTTTGAAGAAAAAAAAAAACGTCGTTTCTCGCAGAATGTAATAAGTAACTCAATCCTCTTAGCGTCCTCAAGTAAGAAGCTTCAAGGAGAGATTGAAGGATTTTAATAGGAGCGAGTCCTTAGAAAATGTGAAAAACTTCTAGATACAATATAACGAGTATTACATCGTAATAATAATAATAATAATAATAATAATAATAATAATAATAATAATAATAATAATAACAAATAAAATTATATTTGTACAGTTACATAACTCTAGACTCTTTTCTCCAACAATATAATAATAATAATAATAATTAAACACACCAACAACGGTAAAAAAATATTGGGATATAACACTCTGATGAAAAAATATTGAAAAATAGAAGAAATATCCAATAGGAGGAAATGTCAATAGTTTTATCTAGAGACTAGAGAAATGAATTCTTTGGAAAATAACCTTTGGATGAAACCATCGTAAGAAAAGGGCATGCAAAAACGATATTAACTATTTTAACATGAAATATTTATACATATCAGGAAGTTATAGTAGTTTTGAATTCAATCTATTTTTTACATTATGAGTAAGGAGGCAATGTACATCCCGTGCTTATATCTACCATTTACAACGAAGAATAACGACTATACAATTACCGCAAATTTGAAATCCACTGAGGAAAATATGGTTTATTGTATATAATACGAGTTGCCATCAGTTTTCTGGTCTATTTCTAGTATTCTTAAGATCACACTACACACACATACACATATATATATTTGTTTTGTCTGTGTTTGTATGTCTGTCACGGGGTAGGGGTTTGACTTTGAGTTAAAAACCTTCTGGGTGACATAGAGGCCATGAACAAAATTTTGTGTGGGTCTGTTAAGCGGTTCGGATTCCTATAGTGGACAAACAAATATACAAACATTCACTTTTAAATATATATATATATATATATATATATATATATATATATATATATATATATATATATATATATAAAGATAAAATCGACGAAGGAAGGAAACACTGGAGTGCTGCGAGGCCTTTCGACTGTCTGTCGTCCTTTACTTAGCAGACTGAAGAAATATATAGGAGTTTACAAGGAAAGCTCATATAAATGACAGATGGGGATTACAAAGGAAAAAATATTTACCTGGAATCCAGCACAATTGAAGAATTAGAACTGCCAAAACAGGGTTAAATATTTAAGAGGTTTTACAAAGGATTAGGATCAACCGTTCAGGGGCAGGACAATTAAAAGGTTATACAATGGGGTGACTGACCACCAAAAAATGTTAGTACAATAAAATAATTCTCTCCTTTTTTTTGTAAACAATAACAATTTTTGCAAGGTGAACATTTTTACAAGTAAAAAATTATATTAAACATAAAAATACATAGAAAATATATATAAGGTAACTATTTTGTAATTGAGTCAGTGATTTTATCTTTTAGGTCATTCTTGAACATTTTTCTAATACAGGGGTCCAAATAATACATGCCAGGGCTATCTCTCTCTCTCTCTCTCTCTCTCTCTCTCTCTCTCTCTCTCTCTCTCTCTCTCTCTCTTTCTCAAACACTTTGGAGTGAAATCTCTCTATCTATGAGGTTTATTACTAAATTATTACCTAGAGAGAAGAACAACAATTTATGGTGCAAAAAAAGTGGAAGGCAGCGTCTGCATAAGGAACGAAAAAACACGCGACATCTGACAACCGCTTCATCATGTGAAAAGCGGTATTCACAAGTCATTTGTTTCCTTTTTTCGTACAGTATTAAAATGGTCCTACACACGATCCTACGTCATTTATTACAAGATCACCAACATCGCGTAGGAAGAACAACACGTTGTTGGCTCTGCTGGAATAATTGGAATATCACCTTGGACACTCAGTGGTTGACGGTTGGCAAAACACTTTACTGCATACGGAAGATAAGTTTCTTTTCACGTTGCTTAGTACTGATTACCTGGAAGATAATGACTGAAAATTCGAAACTAAAACTTTACAGAAATGTATATCATTACATTTGGAAATCTTTTCCGAAAGGAACTCGGAGGGTAAATGCATTAGAGGCAAATAGGGATTAAATTAAGTGCACACACCTTACACAACACGTCAATTCATACCTTTGGCTGATGTAATCATACACAGTAAGGAATAATATTCCCATGATTTAGGAAAATAAAATTATTGTTTATGGTTATATATATTAGAATGATATATATTCATTTCTATCTTTTATCAATGCGTATTTGTTCAAAGCAATAAATAACCGATAAGGGAAAGATTTTGTTTGATTCGTGATTACGTTATTGTACGAACTGATTAACTTTATAGATGCCGTACGTGTAACTGTATACACAATTCTACGTTAAGGAATTTGATGCCATTGTAAAGATAAGTTGAAGTTAGCCATAAAGGAAAGTGTTTTGCCACTTTTTTTTTCTTAATATGATGAGGGGGTGGAAGGCTAACTCTTGCAGCAATTCACTTAGTAATAGGAAAGAAGTAAAAAGACATAACAGAGTATAGACTAAATATTTCTTATTAAAAAAAGACGTATATTCTCATACAGTATTAATGAATGAGTTGAAATTGGAACTCAGTTTTTATGAATTGGACAGTGAAGTTTTTCATTACAGTAACACGTATCATAAAAAAGATATCATTGGCCTAGGCCCACAGAATACCAAATTGTCTGTATCACATGGAAATACTGTTTTAGATTTTTATTGTAAGATTTGGACTTATAACGGCCTACTAATAGCACTGAAAGGTCTAACAGTGAAAGCAATAATACATAACGGCCTACTAATAGCACTGAAAGGTCTAACAGTGAAAGCAATAATACCTATACATAATTTATTCATATTCTGATTAGAACATCTGAGATACTTCCCAGATGAAATACAGCGGCAAACTGTCACGAAATTGGCGCTAACCTGTCCACACGTGCATTTACCAGCCAGTCAGTCGGAAGATATTTAAGTAATGCCATCAGTTCATCCGTTTTGGTGAGTGGACTGTCTCCGCCCACAAACTGTTGTCTACATGTACAGTACATTTTAACGGCAGTGTCAATGAACTGACAGAAGAAAATTAATGACAGGTAAACTTGATTGTGAATATATGGCCTTAGGTTGTTGAATTCCACAGTATAATAGTGAATAGGTGTGTTGGGATAGAGTGAGGA
The DNA here is from genome assembly GCF_040412425.1 of Macrobrachium rosenbergii. Taxonomy (NCBI): domain Eukaryota; kingdom Metazoa; phylum Arthropoda; class Malacostraca; order Decapoda; family Palaemonidae; genus Macrobrachium; species Macrobrachium rosenbergii. Next base: position 32,262,730 of record NC_089759.1, read on the forward strand.
AGAGTGAGAGGAGAGGAAGAGAGAGAAGAGTGGATGTTAGGGGACATAGAGAGAGAGAGATAGTTTATCGAATGTCATTCAGAGTTTTTCTGGACAGTGCCAGGTTGGTCAGCTAGTGTGTATATACTGTATATATATATATGTATGTATATACACATATATATGTATATATATATATATATATGTATATATTATAGGTATTTATATGACGTACACTGCATACAAAATATCTATATGTAATTTACGGTTGAATGACTTATTGGGAATTCCATGATTGCTTTTCTTATGTATTCTATGAACGAGAAAACAGCAATTATGTACCACTCATTAGCTTTTCCAGATGATACTCGTAATGCTGCTGACCATTTCACATTTTGATAAAGAATTTATTAAGTGAGCTAAGCTTTTACGTCTTTCTTACACCATTGATTTCTAAATATACCTTTTATTTTAAAACAAATATAAAAGATTTTCAAGTCGATTTAGTTTCTCCCATGTCTATTTCTATATTGTTGCAAGGCTCAGTGTAGACGACATCACATGGACAATCCAATCAGTCCTGGCACCATCAATATTTGCAACGGTGTTTCATGCATGAACAGATTCCTATCTGCAACATTCATATGCACTAACATGCCGAAGGCAGGAAATTTATTGTTCTCGTTCTGATTGACTGAGGAGACAACTGAGGAGTTTGTTCATACATTTGTTAAGGAAAATCTTGGGCGTTCTTAGCCCAAAGCGATGTACCCGGAATGAAATCGGCGTGACTCTGTAGTATCGTTACATTTTATCTTGAATGCAGAGAAGAGAAGAAGAATCCCATGTAAGGTGCCTCGAAAAATCTAGAAATAGAAAGACTGGAAGTTTTATACCATAAAAAATTATATATATATATATATATATATATATATATATATATATATATATATATATATATATATATATCCATCCATCACCTCTTAAGGAAAGGAGAGATTCTGTCAGAAACTGCTTTTCAAGAAAGACACGATCTGAGATTTTCTATTTATTGAATCTAATTGTGATCGTGGATGTCTCGCTAAAGGACTTGTTAAATTGCTTCTGTAAGTTTGATATCTATATTTATTGACATCCCTGTGTGTTTTTTTTATTGAAAATTATCCACCAACTTACTAATATTCATACACTAAGTGGAACACTCTTTTTTTGTTGGCAATACGCCGGATGTATAATTATCAGAAACAATACATTTTCGTTTTAATTTCTTTCTTCTCTTCCACTTTATTAGCCAATACCTTACTGACTTTCAGAAAATACTCAGCATTGCAATGTAAGTGAACTATATCCTTGATGATGTTTCAGTATGCCCCCTCTCTCTCTCTCTCTCTCTCTCTCTCTCTCTCTCTCTCTCTCTCTCTCTCTCTCTCTCTCTGTACACACAAACAAACATATTTATATAATATATATATATATATATATATATATATATATATATATATATATATATATATATATATATATATATATATATATACATACATATATATATATATATATATGTGTGTGTGTGTGTGTGTGTATGTATGTTTGGGTGTACAGAGAGAGAGAGAGAGAGAGAGAGAGAGAGAGAGAGAGAGAGAGAGGCCATACTGAAACATCATCAAGGATATACAGTAGTTCACTTACATTACAATGCTGAGTATTCTCTGAAAGTCAGTAAAGTTTGCCTAATAAAGTGGACGAGAAGAAAGGAATTAAAACGAAAATGTATTGTTTCTGATAATTATACATCCGGCGTATTGTCAACAAAAAAGAAATTGTATGAATATTAGTAAGTTGGTGGATAATTTTCAGTACAAAAGCACACAGGGATGTCAATAAATATAGATATCAAACTTACAGAAGCAATTTAACTAATCCTTTAGCGAGAAATCCACGATCACAACTAGCTTCAATGAAGTAAGTAGAAAATCTCAGATCCGTGTCTTTCTTGAAAAGCAGTTTCTGACAGAATCTCTCCTTTCCTCAAGAGGTGATGGAAATAGATATTTCCCCCATTTGAAAAGAGATTTCTCTCCCTGAGGAGCAGGTGCTAGACTTCTCATGAAATGGTTGGATTCTTTAAAGATGGCGTTTGATAATTTACTTCCGGAAAATGTCCATAAAACCTGTATAAATGCCAGCGTTTACATTTTGCTGATTATTGATAGTCCCGTCTGAATGATAGCTTTGATGAGAGAGAGAGAGAGAGAGAGAGAGAGAGAGAGAGAGAGAGACTTTGACTACATTTGTCAAAGTGAGATGCACGTTTCGGAGGCCGTAATTGTCTTAAATAATCTACGTCAGTACTGATGAGCATTTAGAAGTCCAGTTGAAGACGCAGTTTTCATAAATAATTTTTTGCCAGGTGTTACAGTCTGCAAGGTCTAGCCATGGAGAAAAACTGAAAACGATAGGCTGGTAAATAGTGTGCATAATTCGGAAATGTTCTGAACAAGTGAGGAGAGGAAGACTTAGAGGGGGTTGGATAAATGGGCTGGAAAAGCTACTACAGTGGAAGAGCTTTAATGTCCAGGAAACGTCAGAATGCATGTTGGTTAGATGTGAATGTTGCGCTGCGTGTCGAAGGTTTGACATGTTACTGACGAGCTTTCTGTGGAGGCGTATAAGTCAGTCAATGTTGTGGAATTTTGCTACAAAAGCATGAGTGTGGCTGCGACCATTCTCTGAAGATCCTTTAGGGTGAAGGTTTTTTAATTCATTTTTGTATGTAAGTGTTTAAATATTGTCATGAGGACATGGTCATAGGTTTCATGTGTGTGTGTGTGTGTGTATATTGCAATAAAACGTATAAATATAAAAAATAAATAAGTCACAGTTGCCACCTCAGATACCGTCTAATTGTCTTTATTAATTAACCGCTCTCCTCATTGCATTAATCAAATATTTTCGCTTAACTTTATTTTGAGATACCAGTACATACATATACAAGCATTAAGCTACAAACGTCCTTTAATATCTAATTCGCTCTACCTCGGAAATAATATATTTTCATATATGTCACCCGAAGGGGAATTTTTTAGTTGATGATAAATTCGTCGTCTCATGGGCTCGAACCACGGAGGACAAGAACTCAAGACTACAGTGACTCGCATTTAACCACACGGCCAACAAGTGAGGTAAAAATTAATACCGACTCCCATCTACAAATCACTGTCGAACTCAGGTATTTGTAATTAGAATCGATATCAACCCACCTCTGCCATGTTAACCATGTAGTGCGTTTGTCGCACGCAGCCATATTATGAATGAATTTTATCACATCACCGTGATTCATATACAAGCATTAAGCTACAGGCGTCCTTTAATATCCAATTTGCTTTATCTCGGAAATAATCTATTTTCATATATGTTACCCGAAGGAGAATTTTTTAGTTGATAATAAGTTCGTCGCCTCGTGGTCTCGAACCACGGAAGAGAAGAACTCAGGACTACAGTGACACGCATTTACCAACACTGCCAACAAGTGAGGTATAAGTTGATACCGACTCCCACCTACAAATCACTGTCGATGAGATAAAATTCATTCATAACATGGCTGCGTGCGAGCAAAATGACTTGGTCACAGAGTGGATATGCAAGCGGTTGTCTAGGAGAATGTATCCCACTATTACCGGATTGTGTCAACCAGAAGAGAGAGAGAGAGAGATTAAACCATCTCTTCTCTCTTTCGAATTTTAGGTACGCATTAAGCAAATGGGGTGGAACACATGATTGCTCCTTTTCTTCAGGCATTTCCTTCTAATTCCCTCCTTCATTCATCTTCCATCTGTCTTCACAGGAATTATCTTTTAATCGGGTGACATGTTCTTCTTATTTCCATTTAAGTTTTGTAAAATTTCTTGAAATATCTTTCATCGCGGATATTCTGTAATAACAGATTATCGTTAAAAAACCTTTGTTCCAGTGAGATGATCTTTTATTAAAGCTATTTATTATCTACATACATATCATGTAGTTTCAGTATTTCTTTGTAATTATCTGTTTACAGTCTTCAGTTCAGGACGGTGAATGCAACAAGTCATATATATATATATTTTTTTGCCTTTATGCTTGAATGTAAAATTTGCTTGCAAATTGCCCTGAGATACGTTACACCATATCCAATATTCTTAGCCCTTTTCTAAGTGACTGTTGAACACGAGTTTTTTCATTGTTCGTAACGAAGTAAACAAGTTATCCATTTTATTTGTAACAATGAAAAGAAAGTTCCTCAGAAAACTTGCTGTAAAATGCCGTTCTAATTCCGCGTTATTCAATTTGAAATCTTAAAAGAAAGTAATAACTATTCTGAAAGCTTTCGTACTCAAAACAAATGCCAAGGTACGTGATAAGTTTTGTAGTAAGGAATATCCCTTGTTTTAAAGGTAATAGAAGCTCGAAAAGCTGGGAAATAATCCAAATTTATTCCAGTTTTTTAGTTAAATTTTCGAATCTCTGGATGGTGATAATTTTCTATAGTTGTGTTTGTAAATTTTCATTCGTTCTTTTCACCTTATATGTACATACATAGATACATACATACATACATACATACAGTATATATATGTATGTATGTATGTACATATATATGTGTGTGTGTGTGGATTAATTGCACAGAACTAGTTCTTCATGTGCGTGAAGATTACAACTCATATATATGAACTTGATGGAATTTTTCACGTCTGATTACAGTTACATCTAAAAATGAGATACAACAGTTCTCTTTTTCTATTGTGAAATGTATGGATGGAACTAAATCGTTAAAACTAGTGAGCATTTCATCAATAATATGATCCTGTTTTAAGATAGCAAATATATCATCTACATATCTCACCCGAAAAACATTGTTTGCGATATTGTCAATGGCTAACTTGCTTTCAAAAATTACACACACACACATATATATATATATATATATATATATATATATATATATATATATATATATATATATATATATATATATATATATATATATATATATATATATATATATATATACATACACACACACAGTATACACACACACACACATATATATATATATATATATATATATATATATATATATATATATATATATACATACTGTCAATATATAGATGAATTTTTTTTTAACTATGGACATTCTGTTTTACTGAATCTTTTGTTGTTAGGTGGTGGCTTATGGGTCTGCTCTATTGGATAATATGTATATTTTATATATTGTTAAAAAATATGTCTTAGTTCCACATTACTATTCATCACGCTATATTTAGGCACATGGACCTGAGGAAATTAAAAGTGTGAACTAAGTTAGCATATGCTTTCACGGCCATTTTTTTTTTTAAAACGCTCTTCAAAGAGAATAGCTGGCGCCAAACTCTCTCAACGATAATGTTTATCTTCTTCCAAACTCTGTCTCCTCTCCATTTTACTCCTCATACTCACAATAGCGGTAAGTTTACCTTCATTTCGTCAAAACTTCCTCACCAGGAGTTCTAATGTTAACTCATCTAATTACTCTCTCTCTCTCTCTCTCTCTCTCTCTCTCTCTCTCTCTCTCTCTCTCTCTCTCTCTCTCTCTCTCTCTCTCTCTCCTTAAAAAGCCAGTTAGATAATTGCAAAATTACGAAGAAATGTGTAGGCTTGGTAACGATGATTTATTTTTAAATATTCTCTCTCTCTCTCTCTCTCTCTCTCTCTCTCTCTCTCTCTCTCTCTCTCTCTCTCTCTCTCTCTCTCTCTCAGTATTGAGTATAACTGCATATTCAATGTCTAATGGTATAACTTTCAGAGTATAATGTGTATTACTGCATCTGTTTTCACAATCTTGTTTTAGAATTGTGGCCGATTAAGATGGCCAGAAAAATTTTCTTCGAGTTAAAAAAAAATCCCTGGATGAAAAGGAACAAAACGTTTATTTTTAGATTCATAAAAACACAGAACAGACATATTGCAATCAACTAACGTAAAATATTGAAGTTAACTTACTACTTATCCAGATTCTTTTGTAAGGTTATCGAGATGTGAATAGTTCATTACAAAATTTGTCAAAGTTTTTGCATTTTTCCATGACAAAACAGGTTGCATCACAAACCAGTGTTATTAGATTGATTAATGGCTAAATCAATCAATAACTTTAATAAGACGAATGTTCCTTCGACTAATCCCGACTAATATTAACTGACCCTTAAAATTTCGTGATGTGTCAAGGTTATCACTCATCAAATTCATCAAGCAGTAGGTCGCAATATTTATTACTCTGCTTATCAATGTTGCTTTTCAAATATATGAAATATCATTTTATAATGTAGATAGGCAAAACCTAATCCCATTTTGAGTGTGTTCCCCACCCCTCTACATTATTCATACATCCTTCATCATGTCTTTAATATATCAGAATATATTAACCATAATACACAATGAACAAGAATTAATTACAGTTTAAGTCAACCCTAAAAATGCACTGATTCTAGTTTCAGTATGAAAATATCAACGGTGAAAACGTTTGTGGCAAGGATATAATGCGCGAGAGTATTAGGATAAACTATTACAGTATTCGGAGAATGTTTATTTAGTACACGCAATTTTTATTGCCTGTATGTCAGGAAAAAACAGATAGTCTGAAGTAACATGGGAGCAGCCAACATGTGCGTTTAACAGAATGACTGCAATAATATTTAGGAATTACGTTTAATTGTGCCATAATTAAAACAGTCATATTTTTAATGACATTAATGTCGTGGAGTTCATTTGTTCTTTTTGCGGGATTCAGGTTCTTAAATTGTTTTTCGGAACACCATTAAGTCAACAGAAAATGGATTTTCCATTCCTGAGCTTCTAGGTGTTTCTGCAGCATAATTAGTTTAATTATTTCCACCGTCTTCAAAACATTTTCCACCGGCAAGGAAATGGAAGGGAGGTTATCAACTTGCGTCTTTTTCTTTATTTACTTTTTAACTGCATATGTGTCACCACAGGCGTTCTGAAACTTATGTAGATAAATTCCAGAGAGTTTTTGAGGGATGGCTGTAGATAATAATAATAATAATAATAATAATAATAATAATAATAATAATAATAATAATAATAATAATAATTCTTCTACTTCTTCTTCTTCTTCTTCTTCTTCTTATTTTTATTATTATTATTATTATTATTATTATTATTATTATTATTATTATTATTATTATCATCTACGCCAGCCTAATAGCTTACCACATCTAATGAATAAAAATACATTGATAGGTATGGTTAGTTTCCTTTTTATAATGAGTAAAATAAAATGAAGCTGAAAAATGAAGTTAATGTGGTTTTCAGTATTTTCGAGTGGCTATATACGTGATAAGACTAAGTTTATTGAAATTAATCGTTTTTGCAATGTCAGTGAAATATCTATTATAGTATGAGTAAAAAAAAAAATAAAAAAAACAACGGTTCCGGTTGTAAAATTTAAAACCTGCAATGGCCTTTGCCAACAAATATTTATGGACACACACATATATATATATAGAACAGAAAAGGATAACATACATACATACATACACATATACATACAGTATATGTGTATGGTCTTGATTTTGAAAGGAAGGGAGACTAATAACTATTTTAAAGAATTTCCACCAAATTTTCTTCTTGTTTATAGAATGTGGTAATGCGAGAATTATATTCAAGTTGTTAAGCCTCTGATTACGAAGGATTATAAACGCATTTCTTATATCCACAGTTCTTAAGGACACCTCATAAAATTCCGCATAAACAACTGAAGAAAGACGTAAGAAAGGCTTTCATGGGGGGAATCCATGTTGACGGAACGTCTAGGTCAACACGTATACGCGATAGATCATGGGATACAAATAGCTTAATAACTTCTGTTTTGATGGATCACTGGACGATTAAGTCGGCTTCGGAGACTTTTTGGCAGTGGTTCGGTTATCGAAACTTGAGGATGATTGAATAGAAAAAGAGCAAAAACAAATTGCCGAATAGAAAGAGTGATGAATTGGATCTAAGGCTGAACAGTGAGAGATGGGGAGGAATTGGGTGTGCGGCGGGAAGGAGGGGGGGGCGGGTTAAACTTTTACTCCGTTAAAAATTCAGAGGCAGATTTTTGGATAAGGCGGCAGTTTCTATGCTTCTGACGACAGTATATGGAAAGAAATGAAAACACAGTGTCTTAAACAGTAAAAGTGAATTAAAGTCTTCACGATAATACCACATATGAAAATTAACCATAAGCTAAATAAGGAATGAGTTCGCAAAACATGTAATTTCCATTCTCAAATATAAGAGAGATTTTTTACTTTTATACCATTTACCAAACGGGTGACAGGTAGTATTCTCTCTCTCTCTCTCTCTCTCTCTCTCTCTCTCTCTCTCTCTCTCTCTCTCTCTCTCTCTTGGTAAGTCTTTTAAAAAATGAAATAAAGACTTTAGAAAAACTTCGAAGATACTAAATGTTATGTTCATAGGAATTTATATTTCATTCAAGCTTCAAGCTAAAAGTGGAGAAAATTTTCAGGCTTATTAATAATCGTTTTGAAAAACAGGATATTATATGCAGTGGTCATGTAGGCATATGAATACATACTGTATATTAAGCAATAACTTCCTAATTTGAAATAAAAACAGCAGAACACTCTCATTTACATTGAGATATAAATCAGCAATGGTTAGCCGTGTCAGTAAGTTTATCAAGGAGAAAAATGTTATTGTTCTTAGCATCATTATCAGAAAAGGATTCATTTTATTAATATATTAAACGGAGAAATGACAGTTTTCTCTATTCCCAATTACATGTGATATAACAAAATAAATATGTTATTCTAACGAACGGGAAAATTATATCACTGACATTCTTATTATAAAGCAAAAAATTATCATATGCCTTCAGCTAAAGATATAAAGGACTTTTGTGAACATTTCCTCTCCACGAAACCGTTGAATTACATTCGGACTTTCTTCCTACACGAACTTTTCGAATTGCGTGCATGGGGATCGAATACCACGCATGAGAGATCAGATAATTTGCGAAAGTGTGCGAATTCAATATTTATCTCTCTTGCCCCCTCGTTCATATATTTTCCAATTCGGTAGACTCCCTCTCCTCGTTTTCCCTCAACCACTTGTCCTTTGTATATCAGGATATTAGTTTTATGGAAAATACATTATGGAGAGCATTCGCCGGAAATGAAACCTTTGATGGTTATTGAATATTTTAAACAATCAAATACTTGTTGCCTTGTGTAGGTTGTGTGCGTTGTGCTCAGGATTTTAGAAACAAGAGTGTAAATTCCAATATATACACAAGCACGATCATACTCCCACACACACACATACATACATATATGTGTGTGTTTTTTTTTTTTGTCAGTGTCTGTGTCCATATATTCAGTCCTAAAATAAATCTTATACAAGTCAGAAAATATTTAAGCCTTAACACTTCAATATCAGTATTGCCTTAATGAGGTATGTTAAGGGATAGAAACATCTTAACACCTTTGAGTTGATGAATGGGTTTCCAGAGATTTTTCGGCAATGGAAGCTTGAGGATAATTGAGATGAAAAGAAGGAAAACAGAGATCCCGGTAAAGAAACAAAAATAGGATCTGAGACAGACAAGCAGAGAGAGAGAGAGAGAGAGAGAGAGAGAGAGAGAGAGAGAGAGAGAGAGAGAGAGAGAGAGATGAAAATAATCACGTACAGCTTTGGAGTAAGTGGCTAGCCCAAAACTTCCAGTTGCATAAATGGAAACGGAGAAGTTTCACAAAGAAATGATGAATTCAGTACTTCGCCAAATTTACCGCATATGAAAATAAACTTCAAATAATCTCTATCTTTGTGCGTGTCTGACTGTCTCTCTGTCCCACTGTTTCAGAGAAACATCCCAAGATAAGAGTTGTTTCCAGAGTCGATTCGTAAGTAGTCCATATATAAGTGCATTCGATATTTATTCCTCATTCAGCTTTGAATAAGGAAGAACTATGCCCTTAACTCCCTTAACAGAAAGCATAAAGATTATAATTAGGATTATAAATAGGATCTAAGGAAGAGAGGGAGAGAGAGAGAGGGGGGTGGGTGACGTTGGGAGAGAAATGTAGCCTATTCTTGCTGATGAAAATAATCGATGAATGCTAAAAAGAAAAACTGTAGTCACAAAAATCAGTTCTAGGCCAAATTTACCGCTTACAAAAATAAAATTAGAGCATCAGTTGTTTAGACCAAATGAAATGCATATTTAAATAGATTTTATCATGCATATGGATGTCTTTATATCTATACTCCATGGACTGAGTAGTAATTCTTAAAGTGGAAAAATCTCTGCCTTCCTGTTCATGTTTTTCTTTCAGAGAAATAGTCTGTAACATTAAAAATGTATACTTCATTTAAGCTAGAATGCTTGCAATTATCCTTATTAGCGACAAAGTATACCACTAACATCTTTACCAGAGAGTATGAACATAATAGTCTTTTAGATAAAGCCATGATGGACCTTTGTGAACAATTCCTCTCCATAAAGCCAATTAAATCCCTTTCAGACGTCTCTCCCCAACGAACTTTTCGAATTTCTCTGCAACGTGAGCGAATATCACGCCTGAGAGATCAGAGAAATTGCAACTGTAGTAAGATTTCAATACTGATCTCTCTTACCGGTCATTCATATATTTTCCAACTCGATAGACTCCCTCTCATCTCATTCTCCCAACAAGTGAGCCCTTATATATCAGTATTTTATTTTTGTGGAAAATGCACTTTGGAACTTATTCGCCGTAAATGAAACACTCAGATATATACTCAAACATTAAGCTACAAATGTCTTTTAATATCCAATTCGCGCTAAACATTTGTATCTAAATGTTTGTATACAAAATGTCACGGTGATGTGATAAAGATTCACACACACACATACATACACACACACACACATATATATATATATATATATATATATATATATATATATATATATATATATATATATATATATATATATATATATATATATATAAACAAGAAGAGTAAGAATGTGTATACATACGTGTGTATGTCTGTGTGCGTATAAGCACACGTGCATTTGTTTCCTATAATGTAATAATGTGTAGAAATTGAATATCGGAGGAAATAACGAAGGAGATAGAAATAGTTCTTCCAAAAAGCCCGGTGATGAAACTCGTGCATCGACGCAGTCATTTCAGCGAAAGGTTAAGAGATACAAATAACTTAATTACTTTTGTCTTGGCGGATCGCGGGATGATTAATACGGCTTTCCGGAGACTTTTCGGGAGTGTGTCTTTAATCGAAACTTGAGTAAGATGAAGATGAATGGGAAAATAAACTGCCAGAAGAAAAGGAAAGATATAAAGATACAGCCGAGGTGAACTCGGACACACCGACAGAGCAGTCTGCTCATGCTAAAATTTGTTGCATTTATATTCATGTGTATTCAGCCTTTACAACCAGATCATTGTAGAAAAAAATAGGAAAACCTACCGTCTAAGTATCGTAAAACAGAGAGTTATATGTTAATGATAATAATAAAATCTTTCGGCATAGTGGGATGACAGTAACCATCAACGTTGTGACAATATAAGAAATACCAGTGGTAATAATAATAATAAAATTTTTCGGCAGAGTTGGAAAATAATAACAATCAAAGTTGTGACAACTTAAGAAAGAAAAACAAAAACAAAACGACAGCCCCGACAGCAAGGAATTAATTCAAAGGCTGAACTTTGTCTGGGAAAAAAATCTTGAGTAGGTGAAATGAGGCAAATTTTGCCTTCATACCTGATTAACCCTTGCAGTCATCACTTGTTAACGAAGGTGGGGCTGGAAGATTCTACATTAAATGGAAACGAGCGCTTTCCTTGTTTATTTTCCTAGGAGAAGTTTGGCTGGTGAGGGACAAAGAGGATAAAACAATAAAAGTAATCTAGACATTCATTAGGAGCCAATTGGGAGCATTTTTTTCTCAGCATAAGAGGTATATTTGGCAATTTATATCGATTTCACATGGTGTAGTACATATATATATATATATATATATATATATATATATATATATATATATATATATATATATATATATATATATATATATATATATATATACATATGTGTGTATATATATATATATATATATATATATATATATATATGTATGTATATATATTACGCCACCTTATATTTATATAAGGTGGCTAAACGTGGTACCTCTTATACTAAGAAAAACACTCCTGTTCGGCTGATAATGAATGCTTAGAATATCTTTTATTGTTTTAACCTCAAACAAATCCACTCAAACTATCCTTAGGAAAATAAATATGGGATGCATTCGATTTCATTTAATCAGAAATTTGCAACCCCTCATTTGTTAACAAGTGATGACTGCGACGGCCAGTAAGGTATGAAGGCAAAATTTGGTTCATTTAATCACTAAAGCTTGTTTTTTTTTTTTATTCTAGAGTAAAATTCAGCCTTTGGATTATTCCTTGCTGCATGAGCTGTTGTTGTTTTTGTTTTAGTTGTATTTCGTATGTTGTCACTACTTTGATGGTTATTATCTTCCAAATGTGCGGAAAGATTTTATCATTATTATTATCATCATTAGTATTTCTCTGTTTTACGACACTCAGAAGGAAGGTGTTTTGGGTTGGTGACTATTTGACGTCATTATTTTCTACATTGATCTGGTTGTAAAGGTCACAGTCACTTCCAAATAATTGCGCTTTCCCGTCAGATCATTGGCAATTAAAAGCATTTTTACCTTTGTTGCTTTAATAGTTACTGCAAAACTGCAGGAAGAATAGTTTCCTTGTTTGAATCTTTATCAGAGTATGTTGTTTAGCGGTTAAATTACACCAATCTATTTCTTCTCTTTAGTGGGTGGATGACGTTCTTATTTTCCTTTTTTTCGACCTGTTTTTTCTGGAAGCAAATGGCACTAAGTTTTTGGAAATACAGCTTTTACCTTGAGTCATGTTATGCTTTTCTTCGCCATCTCTTTGCCGTTATTTCTTGACAGTTTTAATAAAACTACCTTCCGATTGAAGAACAAAATGGTTTTGTAAATTCAAGGTAAGATATAATATCACGTTAGTTAGTATCTCTCTCTCTCTCTCTCTCTCTCTCTCTCTCTCTCTCTCTCTCTCTCTCTCTCTCTCTCTCTCTCTCTCTCTATATATATATATATATATATATATATATATACACACACACACACACACAAACTCATCACACCTTTGACGCAGGCTAACTCTGAGCTCAAAGGGTAATGACATATGTGCACAAGGATCCACAGAAGAGATCAAGAATTCCCTGAAAATGGAGGCTGTGACGGTGGGGAGTGAGGATCAAAGGATTTGCCCCAACCAATGCTATACCACGGGGTTATGTATCAGTTTGTTCAAAAAGTATTCCTTTTTGCGTGTGGTCGTATGTGCCTCTGACATTTCTCTCTCTCTCTCTCTCTCTCTCTCTCTCTCTCTCTCTCTCTCTCTCTCTCTCTCTCTCTCTGTATACATTCATACACACACATAATTATGTATATATATATATATATATATATATATACAGTACACACACATATATGTATATATATATATATATATATATATATATATATATATATATATATATATATATATATATATATGTGTGTGTGTGTGTGTGTGTGTATGTGTGTGTGTGTGTGTGAAATAGATTCTATAGAAGTTGTTTTATAGGTTTTCAGTGATAATGGTAGATACAGGCAGCACATCGAGTAAAAGGAAAAGAATATATACGATGGAATATCGGATTTAAAGTGAAAGAGGGCGAGTGATCCCTAGATAATTGGTGACATTTTCCAAATATCAAGGGAGATTACCGTAAAGAGGATAAAAGTATAGACGTTAGAGATTACCAAAACAATATAGATAGATATCGACAATAATACATTAATTTTATTGCTCTTGGTTTTAATGGATTAATTTCCTAAAGACAGAGAATATGAATTTACAAAAGCGATCGATAATGAAAGCATGAAGACGACAAATACTAAATTTTTTTTTTTTTTTTTGCAATTAACAGAAGCTTTCGAGTATTATTGTGGAATTATAGGAAATAATTTAATAGAAAAGCAAAATAGCTGAAGCAGTAGAAAGAGAAAGACTGTTCTAGCTATTTGAGAAAAGGTAAACCATACGTGTGAAAAACTGTGTGAAATTCCAAGCAAGGTTGGAGCGTTAGTGTTCAGGACTGGAATTACTAAGAAGCCGAATTTATTTTATATAAGTTATGTATTAGGGAAATGGATGACCACTTGGAGTAGGCGAGAAGGTAGTTGAATCCAAAAATGTTTATGTCATGATTTGAGTGAATCGAACTGTCTACTGAAAAAATGTGGTGCTGCAGAATAACAGAATATAAAAAAAAAATTTAGTTCCAACCCACCCATACCAAAAATTAATGGATACCTTTCCTAACTTAACAAAGTTAAAAATATCTCGTTCACAATGAATGTACGACTCATAGTCAATATTCTGATACGACTCACATGGTCGAAAGTTATCATAATTACACCTATCGAAATCTGGTATCTTCTTGCAAGGTTGAGGAAAAGAGAACGGATTTATATATATATATATATATATATATATATATATATATATATATATATATATATACTTACATTTCACACACACGTATATATATATATATATATATATATATATATATATATATATATATATATATATATATATATATATATATATATATATATTGAGAGAGAGAGAACTCGCTTTTGCTGGAGGAAACCATGAAATAATGAAGTAGAGTTTTGGGATAAATGGTTAAACTGTCTCTTTCTCTCACTTTCAGAGAAATATTTGACAGAGGAAAAATGGTTTGCGGATATGATTTGCAAGTAGTCCATATGTAAGTATAACATAAATTTGAAGTTCATTCGTCTTAGAGTGATTGGTATCTCTTATGAATAAAAAATTATGTCAAAGACATCCATAACAGAAAGTATAAACATTATAATATTGTTGTAGATAAAGCCTTGATGGACCTTTGTGAACGATTCCTCTCCATAAAGCCAATTAAACCCCTTTGAGACGTCCTTCCCACGCGTACTTTTCGAGCACCTTTGCAATATGAGCGAATATCACGCCTGAGAGATCAGAGTAATTGCAACTGTAGTAAGATTTCAATATTCATCTCTCTTACTCCTTCGTTCATTTATTTTCCGTTCTGATAGACTCCCTCTCCTCGCTTTCCCTCAGCCAGTGATCTCTTATAAATAAGGAGATTAGTTTTATGGAAAATGTATTTTTGAGCTCATTCGCCGGACGTGAGACCTTTGATCGTTATTGAATGGGTTAAAGTATCACCCCGCGCCTGAGATGTATGCGTGTGCGTATACAAGCACCCACTCTACTGCCATATATATATATATATATATATATATATATATATATATATATATATATATATATATATATATATATATATATATATATATATATATATATATATATATATATATATACGTGTGTGTGTATGTGATTAAAAATGGGTGTTTTTACGCATATGTATCAATGTCTCTCTGTGTATGCATGCACGTGTGTGCGTTGGTCGCCCTTTATTATGTCTACTGTTATTGTAATAACCTAAAATATTTTGAATATAGAATAAAATACCCAAGGAAATAAAAATGATTCTTCCAAAAGACATGGTGAAGCCTGGTCATCAACGAAATTGTTTATGTGAAAGGTTAATGGATGCAAATAACTTAATTACTTTTTTTTTGATGGATCGTGAGTGATTAATACGCCTTCCGGAGACTTTTCGGGAGTATGTCTTTGATCGGAACTTGAGCATGAAGGCAAAATTTGTTTAATTTCATCAGTCAAGTTTTTTCCAAGCTAAAGTTCAGCCTTTGGATGATTCCTTGCTGTTGGAGCTGTGGTTGTTTTTGTTGTTGTTTGTGTTTGTTGTTGTAATTCTTGTGTTGTCACTGCTTGGATGGAAAAATAAACTGACAGAGGAAAATCTGTAAGATGGCTAATTATGGTACCATTATTCTGAGAAAAATACTCCTATTTGACTCATAATTAATGTCTAGATAGTCTTTTACTGTTTTATCCTCTTTGAACCTCTCCAGTGAAACTGCTCTTAGGAAAATGAATATGGAAAGTGTTCGTTCCGTTTAATCTGGGATCTTCCAACCCCTCCCTCGCTATCGAGTGATGACTGCAAGGGCCAATTAGATATGAAAGTAAAATTTAATTTATTTTATCACTCAGGTTTTTTGTCAGAGGAAAATTCAGCCTTTGGATTACTCCTTGCTGTGGAAGCTGTCGTTGGTTTTGTTGTGGTTGTATTTCTGGTGTTGTCACTTCTTTGATGGTTATTATTTTCCAACTGTGCCGAAATATTTATTATTATTATTATTATTATTATTATTATTATTATTATTATTATTATTATTATTATTATTATTATCAGGATTTCTTTGTTATACGAAACTTAGACGGGAGGTGTTCTAGGTTGGTGGTTAATTAACGTCTTTAATTTCTACATTCATCCGTTTATAAGGGCACACTCATAGAGTCAAATAACATCACTTTCCCATCAGAGCGGATGCAGTTAAAAGGAAGTAAACCCTTCTTGATTCCGTGTTTACTGTAAAACTCCAGGAAGGATAGTTTTCTGGTCAGAATCGTTATCAGAGTTTGCTATGTACTAGTTAAATTGCATCACTTTATTTCTTATTTGTAGTGTGTTGTTGGAGTTGTTATTTTCCTTTTTTTTTTTAAGCTAATGGTGCTATATTTTTGGAAGTGAAGATTAAATTATGACTTAAATTATGATTTTCTGTTTCATCTCTTTGCAGTTAAATGAGAAAATAGTTTCGTTAATTCAAGATAAGATATGTTACGTGAATTAGTATCTCTCTCTCTCCCCTATATATATATATATATATATATATATATATATATATATATATATATATATATATATATGTATATATATATATATATATATATATATATATATATATATATATATATATATATATATATATATATATATATATATATATATATATATATTTATATATATATATATATATATATATATATATATATATATATATATATATATATATATATATATATATATATTACAGACACACACACACACACACACATATATATATATATATATATATATATATATATATATATATATATATATATATATATATATATATATATATATATATATATATATATATACATACATACATACATACATACACACTCATGCAAACTCGTTCCACCTTTGACACAAGCTAACTCTGAGCTCAAAGGGTGATGAAATATGTGTACAAGGATCCAAAGGAGAGATCAAGAATTCCCCGAAAATGGAAGGTGGAGAGCGGCGACCAAAGGACTTGCCTCAACCATTGATATAACACGGGTTTTTGTATCAGTTTCTTCAAAAAACTCCCCCTTTGCCTCTCTCTCTCTCTCTCTCTCTCTCTCTCTCTCTCTCTCTCTCTCTCTCTCTCTCTCTCTCTCTCTGCACACATACACATACACACACACACACATATATGTATGCTGTATGTATATATATATATATATATATATATATATATATATATATATATATATTTATATATATATATATATATATATATAATATATATATATATATATGTATATATATACATATATATGTATATGTGTTTGTATTTATTTATGAAATAGATTCTATGAAACTTGTTTTATAGGTTTTCAGTGAAAATGGCAGATAGAGGCAGCACATCGAGTAAAAGGAAAAGAAATTATCTGATGTGAATGGAACATCGGATTTAGAGTGAAAGAGGGCGAGTGATCCCTAGATAATTGATGACATTTTCCGAGTATCAAGGGAGATTACTGTAAATTGGATAAAAGTATACAAGTTAGAGAACACTAATAAAATAGGTGAAAAAAAATCACATAAATATATTAGTTCTACCGCACTAGATTTATATGGATGAATTACCCAAACAGAGATCATAATAATAGCTTATAAAATCGATCGGTAAGGAAAGCATGAAGACGACCAAATACTAAATTTTCATCAATTAACAGAACCTTGGATTTTCAGAAGAATAAGAAAATCTTTGTCTATATTAGCATGGAATTTTAGAAAGATACTTAAATCAAGTAAAACTTCTAGAAGTTTTAAAAATTGCGTGATATTTTAAGTAAGGTTTAGAGACATTGGGTAGGGCTGGGATTACAAAGTACATAAACACATCTGATAAACAAAAAATACGCCGAAGTTTCTTGGGCGCAGTCGAGTTTTCTGTACAGCGTATAATGCTGTAAGAAACTCTCAGCCACGGCCCGGTGGTGGTCTGTGTTGTTGGCGCGTATGGTAGTGCCATACGCACGATCATGGCTAACTTTATACTTAAAACAAAAACTACTGAGGCTAGAGAGCTGCAGTTTGGTATGTTTGATGACTGGAAGGTGGATGATCAACATACCACTTTGCAGCCCTCTAGCCTCAGTAGTTTTTAAGATCACAGGCCAGACAGAAAAAGTGGTGACGGACAGACAAATAGCCATCTCAATAGTTTTCTTTTACAGAACACTAAAACCAGGAAAATAAAATTTGGAGAACATTTGACGGAGAAACTTTAATATCAATAATATTGTTACGTGACTGGGTAAAGGATACAATCATCAACTTAATAATCACTGGCTGATTAATTTGGCTTTGAAGGTTTATCGGAACTTCATCTGAAATAGAACGTTTAGGTTGATTAGCATAAATGAAAGGAAAACAAAGTTCCCTGTAGAAAGGAAAAGTAGGTTTCAGAGAGAGAGAGAGTGAGAGAGAGAGAGAGAAAGAGAGAGAGTGCTTGGCCATGCTGATGGAATAAGAAAAATGAGTTTTGAGATTTGTTGCTAGCCCAAAGCTTCTAACTGGAAACTGAAAATAAGCTTAAATCATAAATTGTATAGCCAGAAGGAAATGTTTTTACAAGTATATTTAATAATGGATATGTAAGTATGTATATGTTTACATCCTGGAGTGAATTGTAATTTTTAAACAGGTATTGTCTCTGGATATCTGTCTGCATGTCTGTCTGTCTCTTTCTGAGAAACGTTTAAGAGAGAAAAATCATTTGAAGTGATTCGTAAGCAGTCCATTTGCAAGTGCATTAGAAATATACTCGTTTTCAACCTAGAATGTCTGATATCCTTATGAATGGAAAAAAAGTATGCCACTAACATCCTTAACAGAAAGTTTAAACAATATAATTTTAATTTAAATAAAGCCATGATGGAGCTTTGTGAAAAATTCCTCTCCTTAAAGCCAATTAAATCCCTTTCAGACGTTCTTCCGGCACGAACTTTTCTCATTTCTTTGCAATATGAACGAATATCACGCCCGAGAGATCGGAGAAATTGCAACAGTGGTAAGATTTCAATATTTATCTCTCTTGCCCCTTCATTCGTATAGTTTCCATTCCGGTAAACTCCCTCTCATCGCTTTCCCTCGGCCACTGAGCCTTTCTCCAAAAGAATTTCAGTTTTATGGAAAATATATTTTGGATCGTAATCGCCGTAAAATTTGAAACCTTTGCATCCTTATTGAATGCTTTAACCAATCAAGTAATTAACAGACATTCATGCAAGCAGGTATTCAACTGCGCTAACAGTGGCACAGACAAACGTACACTCGAGCAAAGACACTCATACACACACACACACACACACACACACACACATATATATATATATATATATATATATATATATATATATATATATATGTGTATATATATATACATATACTGTATATATTGTTTCCTAGTGGTAGTTAGTAGCGTATTCCCACTCGTGTGTGGGTGTGTGTATGTATGTATGTATGTTTGCGTGCACAAGTATTCACGTGTATTTGTTAGTGTTTATTTTATATACTGTTTTTAAAATTATAAAAATTGTAAAAAAAAAAAAAACGAAAAAGAAAAAAGTACAATGTTGCTGAAACCATGTTGATGAAATTTTTGTATCAACAAAGTCGTTTACGTGATAGGTTAAGGGATACAAATAATTTAATTACTTTTTCGTGATGGATCGTTGGGAGATTAATGCGGCTTCCGAAGACTTTTCAGTAGTGCGTCTTTAATCGAAAGTTTAGTGTGATGGAGATGAAGAATGGGAAAACAAAACCAGCTGGACGAAAAGAAAAATGACGAAGATACAAGACTGAAGATTGAGAGTGGGGGAGGTAAGCTCGTAAACATTGCTGAAGCAACATGAAATTCACAAAAAAATTGTTACATGCCCACACGTATACACATCCACACACACACACACACACACACACACACACACATCTATACTAATATATGGCATGGAAACAAATGGAAACCGGTCAAGACCTTTACCCGTCTGTTATTTTTTCACCTGTACTAATATGACACACACACACACACATATATATATATATATATATATATATATATATATATATATATATATATATATATATATATATATATATATATCTATAAGACAGCATTGTGGTTATTGCAATTACATATATATATATATATATATATATATATATATATATATATATATATATATATATATATATATATATATATACATACATATATACACATGTAATTGTACTAGCCACAATGCCCTCTTAACTTCTAAAATTCTTGGTGCTTTTTTGGATAAGCTTGTAATTATGGAACCCGGGTTCGTTTCTCGCTACCGGACATCACAATTTCTTAATATTTCTTGCACTTGGATCTTAAGGCTTTGCAGTGACAAGCGTATCCAAAAAAGTGCGAAGAATTCGAGAAGTTAAGAGGGCATTGTGGCTATTGCAATTACATATGTACCTGGTAAAAAGTGTCCAGTAGATTCTACATATATATACATACATACATAATACATACATACATGCATATATATATATGTGTGTATATATACAACCAGTTTTACGAGGCCATTATTAATATTAGCATTATTAATGACCAGCGAGATGAATTCTCATACCTGTTGTGTTGAGAATGATAATCATTTTCGGCACATAATGAATGTCAAAAACACTTTTATTGCTGTGTCTTATTTGACCCTCCCCAATCAAACTGCTCCTATTGTCGTAGGCAGTTACAGAACAAACTAAATTTGAAAAGCTTTCGTTTCCATTTAATCTGGAGTCTCCCAACCCTTCCTTCGTTAACGAGTGATGGCTGCAAGGGCCAATTAGGTGTGAAGGCAAAATTCGCTTCATTTCATCACTCAGGTTTTTTCCAGAGAAATTCAGTCTTGGGATTATTCCTTGCTGTTGCCAGAAGCGTCGTTATTGTTGTAGGTAATGTTGATATACTGCTGAAAGCTACTGCCCAACTACGTCGAAAGGTTTTATTATTGTTATATTTATAACTATGATTATTACTATTATTATTTCACTCAAAAGAATGTCGTTAAGTTCATATTGCAATTTCTCATGCTCTCGAATAAAGTCCTTTCCAGCAAGAGAGAAATTATGCAACTGCTGTCGGAGGCGAAGGCGCCAGTGAATCTTCGCCTTCGTCGGTCAGCCAGACTCTACCGGATGAAACATTCAGATCCCAGCCGATCGGAAAAGGCGTAGCCTCCCCCACCCCTAGCCTCTGAAAATCTCTCAAAATTTCCATAATTCGTTTGCGGGTATAAGTATGACTTAATTGCACTCCTGGGTTCATTCACCTTTCAGTTAATGGTAGAGAGAATAAATGAACTTTAGACTGCTACTGTATTCTTCTTCTTCTTCTTCTTCTTCTTCTTCTTATTATTATTATTATTATTATTATTATTATTATTATTATTATTATTATTATTATTATTATTATTATGAAACTTCAGTAAAACGAATGGCCGTCTAGATGCCGTCGAATTTATATTGAAGTTTCTCGATCTCGGATGAGTTTCTTTGTAGTAGCTGGTAAATAATATAACAGCTGTCTGAAGTTCATCTATTCTTTAATGCTCTGGTAGTTCTCTCGACCAGTAACGTCACATAATCACTTTTTTTCAATTCTATCTCATTTCTAAAAGCCGGCCATTGTTTATAATTAGCATAAGAGGATAGGCAGGACTTTCAGGATTCAGTAAAGTTTTCATGCGGATACAATCGAGCGGAACTTAAACACAGCGGGGAG
Organism: Macrobrachium rosenbergii; assembly: GCF_040412425.1. Lineage (NCBI taxonomy): Eukaryota > Metazoa > Arthropoda > Malacostraca > Decapoda > Palaemonidae > Macrobrachium > Macrobrachium rosenbergii. The sequence continues at coordinate 32,284,958 of NC_089759.1, forward strand.
TTTCCGTCGAGTTACCGGTGGGAGGCTCACCATAACTAGATTTTTCGTGGAAGTTTCTTAAGGGCGATGACGTTTCCGCGTCTCGCCAGCTATTATTTGCATTGGGCCTTCTTTAGAAAGGGGCCCATGTCCCTGGAGGGAGAGGAGCCGAATTCTGGGACTGGTTATACACCGACTGATGAATCCCTCATGATCAGAACCTACCGATCCCGTCCGAAAGATAGCTAACGAGATGACTTAAACATCGACGCCCTTACAAAGATTCCCTAACACCTGACAACTTCGGGCTTTCAGTACCGTAGGTGTACCACCTGAAACTTTACGGAAGAAACCCGTCGAGTTTAACTTACGCCTGGGTGTATGCGAAAGAAAACTTTACTAGTAATTCCTAGAGTCCTGCCTTTCCTCTTATCCTTATAATAAGCATTGGTCAGCTTTCAGCAAGTGTTACCATTGAAGACGAGAGTATTAAGAAGAACTGGGAAGGCTGTGTAATATCAGTTCAGCTGATGCCACTATCTTTTTCAACAGAACTTGTTTAATATATATATGCGCCTGTTTATATTATTATTATTATTATTATTATTATTATTTTCAACAGAATTTGTTTAATATGCACCTGTTTATATTATTATTATTATTATTATTATTATTATTATTATTATTATTATTATTATTATTATTATTATTTCTCTGTACCTTAAGAAACGTATAAGATAGGTATTTTGGGGTTAGTGTTACTTTCCGTCATTATTTTCTACATTGCACTGGTTGTGATGGTCACACTCAGTGTCAAATAACATCACTTCCCCATCAGAACAGATGCAATTCAAAGGAAGTTTACCCATGTTGCTTTCGCAGTTACTTTAAAACTTCGGGGAGGAGAGGAGAGTTTTCTTGTTACGATCATTGCCTGAGTTGTTGGTGTACTGGTTATGTTACATCAGGTTTTTTTTTTTTTTTTTTTGCAGAGGATTTTATTTTCCAGTTTATTCAGTTTTTTTCCGTAGGTAGGTGGTATTATATTTTTATCACTAAAAGGTTTTACCTATATGGATTTCTGTTGTACCTCTTCGTGCCTATTTAATTTGCAATTTAATAAAACGACATTCCCGTACACTTTCACAACCTGAAGAATAATACTTTCCGGCTAAAATGGCGTTGTATGTTCAACAAAAGATATAAGCCCCGTTAATCAGCATCTTTCTCTCTCTCCATATATATATATATATATATATATATATATATATATATATATATATATATATTTATATCTATAAACACACACATATATGTGTATATATATATATATATATATATATATATATATATATATATATGTGTGTGTGTGTGTGTGTGTGTGTGTGTGCGTGCGTATATGCAACTCATCATATCTCTGACACAGGCTAACTCTGAGCTGAAAGGGTGATGAAGTTTGTGCACAAGATTCCACAGGAGAGATGAAGAACTGCCAGAAAATGGAAGTTATATCTCTAGGGAGAGAGGATCAAAGGATTTGCCCCAACCATTGCCATAACACGGGGTTTTGTAACAGTTTGTTCAAATGATATTCCTTTATATATATACATGCGTATATGTACAAACACTATATTATATAAATAAGTGAATGTTTGTATATTTGTTTGTTTTCTATAGAAATCCGAACCGCTTGACAGGCCCAGACAAAATTTTGCACACGGCCTCAATGTCACACCAGAAAGGTTTTTAACTCAAAATCAAACCCCTACCCCGTGACAGACATACAAACACAGACAAAGCAAATGAAATTTTCGTTTTTACATCACCTTTTCCTTCAGTGTTACTGGGTTAATTCTCATTTTTCTCCTGACGCCCCACCTTTTATTCCATGCGCTGTCAGACATATGGTTTACCTATGACAATAAATCCAAATCCTGTATAACATAAATTTTTTATCAGAATTTACGTGAATTTTGGTCATAATTTATGATAATTATTAAAATAAGTGTTAAACATATACCTCACTGGTTGGTTGTATTGATAAATTAAATATTTTTGTCTTTGTTACAAAACATATTTCATAGCTGTAAAGCAATGAAACCAAACCAGCAGGTCCAAAGATTTTCTCCTTAAACAGTTGTCTTCCTCATTCGCCTATGCATAGTAGCTGCTAGCTCAACACGACGTGCAAGATGTATGATGACAGTATATCCTCTTTCTTTGTTAGTTCAAATGTGAATTTTCTCATTAATTCAATCGTTTCTTCTTAGTTTTTACCTTCGGAATTCGTTATAGTGATTACTTCGTAGCGTCACGATGGCGTATATTGTTATAAATTCAGTTTAAACGAGGTTTATGGGGTGTTAGGGCAACAACACTTCACTTCATTGTTGTTGCACGAGAGACAGACCTTTTCCCCTCCCACACACACACACACAAACACACAGACACACCTGAGCGCGAATTCCCCTTCCATCTTCCCTTCTTTTTCCCTGTCCCTCCCCTCCCATCCCCTTCCTCTTCCCCTCCCTTTCCCCTCCCCTCTCCCCTCACCCTGTCCCCCCTCCCATTCCCTCCCTCTTCCTCCTCCCCTTCCCCTTCCTTTATACTGTCATTCAGAGTTTTCCCAGGCAGTGACAGGTTGGTCAGCTAGTATATATATACATCTCCCAAAATATTTACATAAACTCGTGTTACACCTGCATATATATATATATATATATATATATATATATATATATATATATATATATATATATATATATATATATATATATTCCAAATAAGAAGACAATTTGATCAGGCACTTTTCCTATTTGTGAAATGAATTTTATAGGGCATGTTCCAAGGTTTTAGTGATAATGGGTGGATAGAGGCGGGTTATCGGATAAAAGGAGAGGAATTAAAACACTGTGAATGGAATATCGGATTTAGAGAGAAAGAGGGCGAGTGATCCCTATATAAATGGTGACAAAGTCCAAGTATAAAGGGAGAATACTGCAAAGAGGAAAACAGTGTACAGGTCAGCAGTCAACAATAAAATAGAAAGGAAACTGACAAAACGTATTAATTGCAACGGACGTGGGTTTAGATTGATGAATTGGATAAATAAAAAGAATACGTCCAAATACTCAATTGTCATTAATTAAAAGAACCTTTCGATTATCAAGAGAATTAGAAAAGCATAATTTTGAACTAGTGTAGTATGTTATCATAGTAAAGTATATAAATTAAAATTGGTAAAGCAATAAGAACCAAGATCGTACTAGCGACTTTGTAAAAAAAGAGAATCATAAATCTGAAAAGTTGTGTGATAATTCCACGTCAGTTGCTGAGCGTTATTTTTTCAGGACCGCAAAAGCACAGCAATCTAATATATTTGATACAAACTAGGTATCTGGGAAGCAGATGACTACTTAAAGCAGTCGTGAAATAAGTTGTAACTGTCAAAAAAAAAAATCTTTAAGACGTGACACTGGTAAATTTAATTGTGTATTAAAAAAAATAAGTGTTCCAGAGTAAAATAATATAAAAAAATTTTTTATTTTCACCTCACCCATACCTATGTATGCCTTTGTTATTTTTACGTTATAAGAAATGTAGCACTCACATGGACCAAGAGGGTCATAGTTTCATCCATCCGAAATCTTTTGAAGTCGAGTAATGCTGAATAAGAAGGAACGAGGTTTTTATTGTTAATTTGCCCGTAGGCAGTTTATATATATATATATATATATATATATATATATATATATATATATATATATATATATATATAGAGAGAGAGAGAGAGAGAGAGAGAGAGAGAGAGAGAGAGAGAGAGAGAGAGAGAGAGAGAGAGAGAGAGAGAGAGAGAGAATGGCATACAGCGGTCAACGCTGCTGACACATTTGTATGCTTTAACGGCTAAATCATAGCTGAACCCCTTTTGGAGAAAGCTTCCTCATCATGGGTAACCGCTTCATAAACCTGCAAACGGAACTCATTGGCTGAACGTAGAGCCCTTTACACACTCTATACCATTTTTTAGTTAAGTAAAATTTTGTGAAACCTATCATCTTTCATTTTTTCCAAAGGACCAACCCTTAAAACACATATCTCCATCATTTCACTGCACGAATGATGCACCTTAGATTATAACTTATCTCTTATTTACGTCACCTAGTCGGTGATTCGCGCCTTCTCTTCTCCCTTTCTGTCTACAAATGTCAATGGATTCC
>NC_089759.1:32291656-32294156 GCF_040412425.1 Macrobrachium rosenbergii
TATATATACATACATATATATGGTGTGTGTGTGTGTACCCAACATTAAGCCAAAAATACCCCATTGATATGGAATTCACTATACTTTTGGAATAACTCACACCCACAGGATATTATACAAATGATGCATGCACTTTTGGTGACCAACGCATAAACCTGTTACCTAGACTGCTGTGCATATTCCTATCGAATTCAGGTTGCATGCTTGAAGTCGAAATCCGGCCATCTACACTACGATGGCTCACTTTGTAGCATGTAGATATGACATAGGCCTATACATAATAGTTTTTTTTTCACTAATTCGTAAGTGCAATACTTCTACTGTAAAATTTTTGGTCACAAATACTCACTTAATGTCGAGTTTCTTTTAGCTTCCGAATATTTTACAACCCAAGGGTACAATCTAAATTGCATACTTATACTATATATTTAGCATATACTTTGGTCAGGACTCGAACCTAAGCATTTCTGGATAGGTAAATGTGTGACAGTGTTATTTTTTACTCAGCCTTCAAAAGAATATAGAAATCGCTTCGATTTTTATTAATGTACTTCTGTTTTCAGGCTCTGTATTTAGAATCGCGATTCTGCTCATGGGAGGAGCGCTCACTATGTTTATACTCCCCCTCACTTGTATTTTATTCCCATTGCACAGTGAAAATGGCATTTGTAAAATGAATAACAAAACTACCATACTTAAATATCACGTTAATCTGCTTTTATCTCCCATGATTACTAAGGGCAAAGGTCATCGTTACCCATTATTCAACCTCGAGACGGGTCCGAATCATGGTCAGGATAGGGGCACTTTTCACATATATAGTTCCCCTTATCTGCTATCTTTTGTCCCTTACTGGATATTATCCAGAAAGTATTTCTTATTAAGTCTTCTCTCGTATTGTGCTTGTAATTTTTGTTTTCGAAAATGTCATGATTGGATTTATGCTCTGGAAAGCATTTCATAGTTATCACTTCGAATTCAATAAAGGAAAATAAGAAGCAATGTGCAATAAAGGATAGAATGCAATGTTTCTTCTTTCGTATAATTATAAAAGTGTAAGAAAAATCTAAATAGCAACATAATGTGTGTATTCGATTAACATGGTGATTTACAGTTCACGTTACTAACTTTCAAGTAACTCACATAGGAAAATTCTTTTTTTTCTAGCTTATGGGTTTATGTACTCAACGTATTTATTAGGCTTAATATCCTAGATGCTAAGAGTATAAAGAACCCACTACATTTCACAATTAAAACTAAATAGAAAACAATTTTCAGTTTAAAATTTCCATAAGAAATAACGTAAATATAAAGTTTTTTTTTTTAATTTAGAATTTCCATCAGCAGCAGTCATGATATACTCGAATTTTCAATTTAAAGTTTCCACCAGGAATAATCCTAACATAAACGGCCATTTTCAATCGAAATTAATATCAATTTCTTGAATAAAGACGATCTCTAAAAACACTTGTTCTATTTGGCAAGCAGCAATTCCCCGTTCTCGATATAATTGCCCTCGCAAGAGGTTTGATCGAAGGCCACTCGAGATAGATTATTTATAGGAATTCATTCGCGGACTCTCGAGTTAGAGAGCATTTTATTGGAGAGAGAGAGAGAGATGGTATTAGAAAGGAAGTAGAGAGAATGAAATATTGCACTATGTTATTTTGAATGATTCATATTAAAATAACAAGTTTAAGAATTATGGAGTTTTGATGACTCGAAAATTGTTTTTTTTTTATTTTAGTTATTAATAATTTCAAAACTGAAAACTTGCCTGAAACTACAGAAAAATGAGGAAACGAAAATTTTATGCCACATGTAGCAACACATGCACATAATTGCGTTTATACATATATTCATACCTACTCACATGCACTTCTAGCGTAATAGATATTGGTGATGCAACTGTGTACATCGTAAGCCCAATTGCATGTTGAAATTCCAAGCTCGTAGCCGAAAAATATCCTAGAGGTAATACCAGGTTATGATCATATTTTTGTAAACTGTGTACTTTCTGCACGATGCGTATTCAGAACTAATCCAAGTGGTTCGTATCTCGCGAAATATTTATGAGTTTATTATAAAATGCAATTCTAGTTGTAGTTGGCTGCTTGTAAATTTAATGTCTTCATTTTTCGTTCCGTGGAAGCGCATTGCATTTCCATTGAGTGGGAGCTTATGGGTAATATTCTTGAATAGCAAAGCATGAAAGCGTAATTTCAAACGTGACTGTACGCCCAGTCTCATGGGGTTAGAAATAAAAGCAATACCAAAGAAAAAAATAGTAGTGTTATTGTAATTCGCAAAGTGCTCGTACATAATGAACAAGTCGATAAATGTTTTCAAGAAAAGAACGGACTTAGAATTAAATCGAATTAAATTATCACAACATTTAATGTAAGATCATATGATATTAATCTTCAGTTTCAATAGCAATGATAAAGTTCTCTGAGATTATGAATTTTTTTTATGCAATCGTCGATTAGAAAATGAGGAA
>NC_089759.1:32296656-32309156 GCF_040412425.1 Macrobrachium rosenbergii
CATGCAAATCTCAGCGAATGCAGAGTCTGCTTTATTTCGCGTTATTATGTTGCTCGTCTGCAACGTCGTGTTTGCAGTGATAAGCTAGAGCGCAGGGGACGCAATATTTTCCAGTATTGCGAGGGCTGCTGATGCAGAGACAGGCAACAGACTGTCAAAGAGACGGAACAAGTACACGTACACAGTCTTGGGGAGATTAGGGAGAAGAGTGAGATTTAATCATAGAGTGAATAAGTGGCAAGCATACATATACACTCACACGCGCGCGCGCACATATAATTTATATATAATTTATATATATATATATATATATATATATATATATATATATATATATATATATATATATATATACATATATGTGTGTGTATTTATACACCATCATAATATCTAGTCAGCAATTATGTTACCATTTTTAAAATACAACAACCACATTATTATTTCAAAGATGAATATTGAAAACGTCTGGGGGTAAATAAATTTGGGTCACATGTTAGTTGAACGAGGAATGATGCATTAAAGGAACGATGTCCATAAGCGTAAAAAAAAAAATTTAATTTAACATCACTTCCATCATAAACATAAATGCTCGACGACATGGATTTTAACCCATTTCTACGATTTATCTGTGATAGTTTATTGACGAGAAAGTGCAATTTTATTCTTTTCTTTCCGCTCCTCTCTAGAAAATTTGATTTAAAATAATGGCTCACTTTTTGAGATGTGCCATTGATAGAGAATCGCTCCTCGAGATTAACTGTCTGTATTGTTCCTAAAACAAACACTCTAGTCGTACTTCACTGCAGCCTTCCTGCCACTTAAGGATCGTAAACTTTAATGAGTAGAGCAATTACTCTGAGGGTCTCACATTAACATGCTAATGACTTTTTTTACGTTACGGGAAATTAATTTGTCTAGTGATTTAATAGGATAATTGCGCTCTATATAGGCATTTCACATGAGAAGGGAGGAATTTCATTTTATGCACATCCAACTTACCTTTGTTTGATGGGAAACATCATTAATTTTAAAATGAAAATATTAAGTAATCATTTTTTATGATTTTTGATGACTGCAGCATTTAATTTTCAATAGATATAAGCGGAATGATGTTATGGAATAGTTGAAATAAGAAAACAATGGATTTGCCATATCAGTCAGGGGGAACGATGTAAATCCTGGCTCCGCATGCTTATGCAAATTCACCTGAAAATCCAGTCATTTCTCCCTAAGCTCAATACGGATTCATCCATGAGATTTCTTTAACATTTATCGATGAATATTAGAGATATCTCTAATGAAAGACCGAAAGGCAAACAGTTAAGAAAGTGAACATGCAAATGAGCGTATATTAAAATTTATTCTCTGTTCAGCCATTTTGGGGAGCTACATAAAAGTGTACACACACACACATACACACACACACACACATATATATATATATATATATATATATATATATATATATATATATATATATATATATATATATATATATATACACACACACATATATATATATATATATATATATATATATATATATATATATATATATATATATATATATATATATATATATATATGCACACACACACACACAGTATATATATACTCAAGGAGGACTAGCGCTGCGCAAATTTAAAAATTAGCTAAATATGACAATGAGCCCATAGAAAATAGGCCAAATAGATTAATTAGGATATACAGAAGGAACAAAACATTTTCAGTTTTAGTTCGTGACTTCAGTAATACCTATTGCGTTCATTCAAAAGGATATTTAGCGTATTGTTCATGCATAATACTTTTTGAAAGTGTATCAGTTTCATGTATTACCGTTATGAGTAGTAGAATTCCCTGCCTCTTCATTCAGGTAAAACGGGCCATACAAAGATGTAAATAAAAAGAAAAATTACGTTGAGGTTTTTAAATGCATAATGAAAAAGGAAGTTTTAAACTGCCTCTGTTTTCATATTTCTGACAGCATTAAAATGGGTTTCATTTTATTCAGCAAAGCACAGCGTACTGGAGTTGCATATATAAAAAAAGTTGGTAGTGTTTGGGAGGTCTTGAAAGAAAAGTGTCTTTACTACATTTTAGTTTTTGTTATAAAACTATACAGGGGAGCCTATTCCCTCAGGCAGAGTTTCCCCATGAGTCTCAAGTTTCCATTCTCGCTCACTTTATTCTAAATTCAGGCATACTCCCCGCACACCAGTTGTCAATTATTGATTTTACACAACAGCCAAAAATGAAAAGATAAAGAATCAAAGCTGACATGAAAACGATACGGAAGTCACTAGAACACGATTAAAAATAAAACAGTAATGACTGTCTAATCATAAGATTAATTATAAACAGATACTTAGTGGCAACACCAGTAAGTGGAACGACCGTACCCTACTGAAGATTTTCTTTCTCTGTTAAGGTTAATTACAGTTTATTCTAAGTGTATCACAAGGGCGATTTGTATAACAACCAGAAAAAGTTTCATCAGATTTCATATGCTTTTGTAACAATTCAAGCAAGTGTCAACGTCATCAAGTTCGTCATCAAATACCGACATGTCCCACATGACATTTGCAAATGGTCACTGGTCAAGAAGTGACTACATCGCTGGTATAACAGTATCACTTTAGTTAGACTTTGTCGTCGAATTGTTTTCCCTAAATGCTTGCTTTTCTGTTCTTCACAAATTCCTTTCTTCATTAGAGTACAAAACTAATTGTATTATTCACCCAAACATTTCCTTTACAACACTATTTCCCACCTTCTTTTTAGGTTTCACATTAAAGAATCATATAAATGATTATGTATATCTTTCACAATAGTGCCACTATCCTAATTATCATTATGATCACTACACACACACACGCACACACATATATATACATATATTAGATTTTTTATTGGTAATAAAATAGTTCAAAATACTTTTTGAAATCTTATCATAATGAACATTTTCTTCTGTCAGTTGTTACGTCACAATGTGTTTTTCTTTAATGAGTTTTCTGAATGAGTAGACCTCCCATTAGACTTACAAATTTTAGAGCAATTTGTAAAATTGGGAACGGATCCTCGATTAATTTTCGTTTTCAACTGAAATCGTAAGGGTGTTCCATCTTCTTATTCAAACAAAATGTAACGATAATTTCCATCAGTTTTATGCAATGAACATTTGAGAACATCCACTTCCGGGTTCCTGCTTTGAGAACCATTTGCATTTAATAAATAAGTAATTATGAGGGTGCAACAAGCAGGCAAAAGCCCATGAAACTCTTGCACTGGAACACATTAGCAGTTTCATGGGCCATTTTCTTTCGGGGAAGAGCGTGTTATTACCATTCATGAGCTTCCGAGGTCAGAAAAGTTCAGGGCAAATTTCAAAGATGGGATTTTTCTTTAAGGGTCATTAAGGATCGTCCATCAAATTTTAATTAGCACGCGAAAAAAATACACGTTTTTGCAATGATCAAAGAAATGGAATGGCTTCAACCACCACAGTCTGAAGAAATCCACAAGAAGTAAAAAGGTTATATATATATATATATATATATATATATATATATATATATATATATATATATATATATATATATATATATATATATATACATATATATATATATATATATATATATATACATATATATATATATATATATATATATATATATATATATATACATATATATATATATGTATATATATATACATATATATATATATATATATATATATATATATATATATATATATATATATATATACATATATACCTTTCAAATGAGATAAGTTTGTAAGGGTCGTGAAAAACTGAACCAGCTGTTTGGTGCATTTCAAGCCTAAAGAATTTTGAAAAAATTAAGTTTGTATATATGTTTTTTTTTTTTATTTTTACACTAGTCATTACAGAGACCTTAGGCCGTAATATAGCATGGGAACCATAAATATTGATGCTTCGTAGTTTGCGCAATTTTGAGTTAGGCTTACATCACAGTACTTATGTTATAAGGGTGCCCATTTTATTTCCATAAAGCACTGAATACCTTTTCGAATAAAATTTCCTGTAATACATAAATCAAATCACTAGACTATAGTTAGTTCAAAATATGTATTCTTGACATCATCTTTACAAAGGGAAAGTTGTGATTGATATTCTTTAAATATTTTCATTGTCACTATAAAAAGATACGCCATCAGTGAATTGTCTTTCTTTGAGGTAAAAGACAATGAAATGAGCAAATCAAGGATTTTATCTATCACAGGTCGAAGATTATGGGGAGGGAAAATGACTGCATTTAATCCGGAAAAATTTCTTGAAAGACAGGGTTTCAGGTAAAAAGATTAATCTACAGAAATTTAGAGCAATGGCAAGTTCTTACTAAGCAAACATTGACGTTATCTTACGCATTTAACAAAAAATTAAAGCCCTGTTTATCCAAGCCGAAGAAAATCATTGCAGAGAAGACACGGGAAAAAGTGAGAGGCGTTTAAACGCAAAGATAAACTTGATTATTGAAGGGTACATATTGATAAAACTTTAATTTTACTGTTTATAAGTGTATTTTACGTAAAAAGGACGGACATCTTTACCGAGTCTTAAGAACATTAGGTATTGTACGTGTTCTTAGTAACGTTGAAATTTAGTTCTTACTTACACTATCGAAATTCTCTCCCTAAAACAAGTGTAATTGTATACAGTGTCATGATAGCAAAAATATTAAAATTGCATGCAAAATAGAGCTAAGTGGCACGGATTGTGTATTGGGGTTTGACAGGCTTCTGATGAACCTTCTAAAAGACAGGTTCTGGGGAAGTTATCCTCGAAGGGAGCTCTTTCTTGATTCAGCAGCTAGAGTGACTGGCAGAAACTGTCTTACTCCTCTGTCGAGGAAGTCCCCTTTTAGGTAAAACAACCTAGCCGTTAAAAGGTTTTATTTTGTTGCCTCGCTTCCTTTTCTTCCTTTTCCGCCCTTGAGCTCAGTGAAAGAACCCAGTCTCGATGATAATGAAGATCCAGGAGAAAACTCACTGAATGAATTAATATCTCCAAAATATGAGAAAACTCTTGAATGATTCCACTTACCCTGTTACTTTTAGGTGCCGTTTTCTTGCACGCCAGTATCCCATTCCATATAATAGAAGACTTGAATGTCTATGAAGTGTAGAGTGACTAATATTTGTTGGGAGTCCCTTGATGAGTGGTGATTGCGGAAGTAGCTGCAGAGGCTAATAGAAAAAAAAGTTCAAAATGTTTTGAAAGAAAAGTTTTAAAGTAAATTCAGATTAAAGGAATATTAATCATTTAACAGGAAGCCATGTTCGAGACTACTGTGAATGCTTAAAAACTAAATTAGTTGAATAATATAGATATTTGGAAGTAAATGGTATGAACAATGGTGGAAGCGGCACAGAGACAAACATTCTGACGTCTGTTCTATGATTCCTACACTTTCCCCTCTAATTCGAGAGGTCCCTGTGCGAAATGAGAAAATTATAGGAAAAAATTATAAAACATCACTCGTAAAATGCTCTTATAATGATAAAATCAGTTCCTCTTAGCGTTGACTCTATTTTGTAGAATATCGATCAATTTACTTAAGTAATAAAGAGGTTACTATCAATACCAGACATTGAATGTGGAGAGGAATTTTCACTCCCGAAACGAAACTTCAATAATGATTAGTGAAAGGTCCTAGTGTTCCCAATTCAGTGCAGAGCACTGAGATGTATTTCTTATTCAAGTTCTGTGAAGTTGATCTTTCAGACGATCTGAACATTGAAAGAGCCCCTGGGGGTAAAGTTACAGATTCTATAAAATGTGAAATCGAGGTCATTTAGAACGCATGGAAGGAATACAGTAAAGGTCTTGAAACGTTTAGTGAAGGTTAGCTTATTATCTACAATTTAATGGTTACCAACTGAGCTGAAGTACTTAAGCCTGGACATTTCATCGAAAAATTCAGTTGTATTGCATACAAAATTATCGATATGATATGCGATAAGACTGGTTTTTTCCATTTTTCTGAAGAGAGGTGAACTCGGTCGAGAAGTAGATGAGGCTGATATTGGTCCTATCTTATCATGCTATCTGCTACTCATGTAAACAGAAGTAGACGGGGATTGATTATTTGTCTGAAAAAAATATTTATGCCATTTATACCAAACACACCTCAGGAATCAGACATTTTCGCCAGTGAGTGGACCAGTGATGAGTTCCGTCTTTGTTTCTAAGCTGTGGCCAAAGATCACGATACTCAGTCCTGTATTTTTGTTTTCGCGAAGCCTTGAAATTTGTAGGGACGTAAGGGACGTTTGACCTTCCAAGGCAAATGAAGTGTGGCCAATAAACGCTGAGTCGTGTTTGCTTAGTCACCTGAGCCGCCTCTCATTGTAGTACAGAATAGTATTTGTCAACTCCTTCCTTTGTGATACTGAATTTAAAGAGCATTATGATAGTGACATGTAGGAAGAGAAACTATGAGGAGTTAAATACCGTAAATTCAGACAATAAAGAATTAAATTCACTAAAAAGGAAAGACAAAAAGCAACGACATTGTTATAATATACTTCCAGATATGATACAGCACGACTTATAACCATGGCAAAAAATGAAAGAAAAATCATAAAAAGCGTAACTGGGAGGAGAGTTACGCTCTGTATTGATACAAAATGATAACCCCTAATACCAGTTTCACGACAAAACTGACGTCTTCCCTGGCTGTAAAGAACAATTTCCCGCAACCTAATGGTAAACGAAAACAGACCATATATATATATATATATATATATATATATATATATATATATATATATATATATATATATATATATATATATATATATATCTACCTGTCCGCACTGGACCTATAAGTCTCTCATTAACATTTACATTTTCACGGCAAGGATGTATGTATATGTATTACGTCTAAGTACTCTACGTAAACCCTCCAGAAGACGTTCTCTTATAAATCGCAGTCATAATTCACTGCGAAAACCATTTTCAAGGCTTGATAATACCCAAAGTCTTATTTGGTATTCAAAGATTGCTGTGCATTCACAGCACTAATATCCAAACTTTAATGCAAGAAAGCCTACTTCTGCCAGACGCCGACAGAATGCAAGTTGACTTTGTACTCGAATAAATGAGGCAAAATATAAGAATGATATTTATTATTATTATTATTAATATTATTATTATTATGCTTTCTACATCCATAATGTTAAATTGCTAAGATTGCCAACTTCATTTTGTTGCTGTAGTTCAAATTTCTGCTCTTGGCGAACACCACGCCCCAAATGTAAAATCTTTTTAATATTATCAGAATAGAAAATGGCTTAATTGGTATCCCCTTCCATAAGAGGCTTAACATTTCCTCTATGACTTGCAGTCTTCAATAAAACAATTGACACTCATAATATATTAAATTTGAGAAAATAACATTAAATCTCAGTAGCTAAACTGCAGTTGGCAAGATTAAATGTAGGAACCACACTAACATATTTAACTGCCCTCCTCTGATCTTTTGGAAGACAAGGAAATAAGCAGCCGGCTTGAAAATCGGGGCCATAAAATTATAAAATGAAACCCTTTAGTTGAATATTAATGGTAAATATATATATATATATATATATATATATATATATATATATATATATATATATATATATATATATATATATATATATATATAGTAGAAATATCAACACACAATTTTGTGTGGAACAGAAATAAATTTATGACTCACATTATGCTTGAACCCAGATCTTTCAAATGAAAGACTAGAGCACTGCCAACCGGGCCACACAAGTCATAAGAGAAGTTGGAACCTGAGTACAACTGTACCCAAGGAATTACCTGGGCAGGCTAACTGCTGTCAATTGGGTCACTGCTGAGTTGGAAAGTTGGGAAAAACACGCTGGTATGGAAGCAGTTAGCCTGCCCAGGTAATCCCTTGGGTACAGTTGTACTCAGGTTCCAACTTCTTTTGTGACTTGTGTGACCTGGTTGGTAGCACTCTGGTTCTTCATTTGAAAGATCTGGGTTCGATCCTGATGTGAGTCAGAAATTTTATATATATATATATATATATATATATATATATATATATATATATATATATATATATATATATATATATTAGTATTTGATTACATATTCAAACAAAATGTGCTCCTCTCGTATTCCAAATAATGTACGAGCTGCAACAAGTTCTGTGAAAACACTTTTGTTTCGTAAATTAGGAGGAAGGACATGATATTTCAAATAAATGCCGAGGAGATACGTTTACAGTGGTAAGACTGATTTACATTAACAGTGTTGTGCATATAAATAAATAGATTGTATATATATATATATATATATATATATATATATATATATATATATATATATATATATATATATATATATATATATATATATATATATTATATTATATTAATTGCATTAATAGAATACTTGGGTATAGAAGATACTGCGGAGGTTCTTCAGAAAATGTCGATTGATGTTTCAGGAAATTATTCAAGAAAATGTAGGTCGTATCAGAAAACTATTTGTAAATGCCTGTAGCGTATGTCTGAAGGATACTTACAAACGTTTCAGCAATATCTAGGAGCTGTTAATGTTGTCTTTACTATACTCCATTTTGATCTGTTTATCTGGTGTATTCATTATACCGTATTTCCTTTAGTTACATGCCCTGAAAATACAAGATATAATTTAATATAACTGATGATGCGATGCCGTGGAACCATAAACGATAACTTTTCTTTATCATACGGTCAGATTAAACACAAATAGGTGGTTACCATAGACGTGAAATATAAAAAAAGTAGTGTCTAAGCTTTACGATATAGCGATGGTTTCTAATGCATTTTCGTAATGTTTGACAATTTTGCGAAAAGCAGAGAACTCGTTCACTGGCCTTGACTTGCCCAAAGTACTGCCATCAGCATTATAATGGGTGTTTTTTGTTTTATATTGCTTTTCAAATAAAAAGCCAATACGTGTCTAACCCCCGTACCTCTACTAGCCATATCTAAATTAAACAACGAAAACATGCATGGAGAGCCTAAAAAGGGTGTTTATAAACACAGAGGCAATTAAATAATAAAAGTAATAAGATTTGTGGAAAGCACCCAGTGGGCTAAAAAAGTTTGGGATAATGGCTGAATTGGTTTGATGAAGAAGCAAAACTATTGTCTGTGTCTTATTCAGTAAAAGATCCATGGATCCATAAACCTTACCATTGAAATCAGTTTCTTGAATTACGTGTATTCCTTTCTGGTGATTTTTATATATGGCATTGACATGGTAATGAGTCTCTTTGATTTCATCTTCTTTTATATGTTTTTAATTTTTTTTATCTTGCTGTACTTCAGTCTACCGCATCATGGGAGACCTGTGATAGTCTTTATCGCTGTTAATGGTTACTTATTTCCGTATTTTCCCATCCATTCTCATTATGATTTTTCTTTTGCACGTTTATTCCACGTAACATCGCTTTGAAATAGCTATGCTGTCAGCAAAGCCGTCATTGCCCGGCTCCAATCTTACCAGTTCAACGTTTTAAATCGTAGCTCTTCTACACGTACTTTTACCCCTATCTGAAATCTGTTTTTGTCTTTGCCTAACACATTTATTTGCTTCAATCACAAATAACTATGAACGTGTGTACACATATGCAGAATTCCCCTGCCAGGGAAACATCCAATAAACCCCATTTTCCCTTATTATTATATGTTTGTTTATTCTCTTGTAAGAAATATTATCCAAATCAACTTCCATGTCACCTACTCCTCAGTAATATAATATAAAAGAATAAATTCGGTTAGTATTCCCTCCTTCTTAAACCTGCCTCTCCCTTTCCTTTCTGTTCTCGAGAGCAAAATGACACATCGCAGTTCCATTTCTCAGTTCCCCCATTCAACGTCTACGTCTGCCGGATCTTCTGTAGGATGAGGCTGACAGATAAAATGGGGCCTCAGTAAATATAAGGCATCTATCGAACGAACAGATCGGAATAGCACCGTGAAAGGGGATGGTGTGACGTACAGCCCTTCCTTTCAGAGCTAATGACTGTCTTCCATCATCTGGATTTTCTGAATCATCAACTTTACGTCAAAGAGAGAATTCCTCAGGGCTCTACGGGCGTTTTCCAAGGAATTCCGTTTTGTGTTCGTCTTTTGAGGTGTTTTTTTGTTTTTTTTGTTTTGACATAAGGCAAAACAGTGATATTTTCAAATTTATGCATGGTATGGCTACACTCGCACAATCGCCCATGTATGTCCATAATTACACTATATATATATATATATATATATATATATATATATATATATATATATATATATATATATATATATATATATATATATATATATATATATATATATATATAAAATGGATGTATGTATGTGTGTGTGTGCATGTTCCAGCATAACTCTGAAATGCATTGACCAATTTCAGCAAAATTTGGTATACATATAACTTACTATCTCGAAAAGAATACTGTCGGGGTAAGACATCACTAGCACCAAAAGGCACAAAAGGCGGGGGGGAAAAGGACTTCCCTGAAATGAGGCTGGTTCTGCCCGTGAAACAGGGCTGGTTGTTCCCGTACACTTAATAACTACGATTTTATCATACATATGACTTACTGTCTGGAAAAGAATACTGTGGGGGTAAGACATCAGTAGCACCAAAGGGGTGGGGGTTGGAAGGGGTAACAGAGAGAGTGAGAAGGAGAGGAAATGAGAGAGAGAGTAGAGGGGAGTTAGGGAGAAGAAAGAGGGAAATAGACGGGGAGGGTTGGAGAGAGAGAGAGAGAGAGAGAGTAGAGGGGGTGTTAGGGAGGAGAGAGAGAGAGAGAGAGAGAGAGTAGAGGGCGTATTATGGAGAAGAAAGAGGGAAAGAGACAGAGAGCGTTGGAGAAAGAAAGAGAGAGAGGGAGAGGAAGTGAGAGAGTGAGAGGGAGAGCAAGTGAGGAAGAGAGTAGAGGGGGTTTTAGGGGGGAGGAGGAGGAGAGAGAGAGAAAGCTTATCGGTTGTCATTCAGAGTTATCCCGGATAGAGCCGGGCTGGTTAGCTAGTGTGTGTGTGTGTGTATATACGAGTATATATATATATATATATATATATATATATATATATATATATATATATGTGTGTGTGTGTGTGGGGTTAAGAAAAAGCCACTTCATACAACAAAATGTAAATTAATAAATACAGAACAGGTGCTTTTGACCTTCACTAAGGTCCTCCTCAGTTGTACTGAGAAAAAATGACAAAGTGTACTATGACATAAAAGTGAAAATACGCAATTATTAAAAGGGCAATTAAAATGGAAACTGTCAGTCTGGGGGGTCTTCCTTGGGCATCATCATTTCTTGAAGGCGTCTTTTTGTTATTGCATATGTAATTAAGTAGTTCGCTGGCCGAAGGAGCAATTTTTTTCAAAATAACTAATTGTAGATTGGCTGTCAGGCTTATTAACTGGTCTGTTTCCTTGGAAATTCTTGGAGCCTGAAGGAACAGTCCTGAAATTACACTTTTCTTATCATAAGTTGAGTGATTAGAAAAATAATGTATGTAACTCTCTGAGTGGTTGGGCTTCCTGTATACATTGAATGCGTATTGATTACCTGATCGGCGTACTTCAACAGCGGGAAATGGTAAAATGCCGTTATTTTCCCATTCAATTCTAAATTCAATACCCGGGGATAGGTTATTAAGTGTTGCGAAGAACGAATTAAAACACTCATTATTGTGGGGAAATATTGCAAAAATATCGTCAACACATGGAATCAATAAAATAGGACGTAAGCTTAGTAATTCAGTCTCTAAATACTCCATAAACAAATCAGCAATTACTGGAGAAGAGGAGAGCCCATAGCAACTCCGATTTTTTGCCGGTATATTTTGCCATCAAAATTAAAAAATGGTGGACTCGACGCAGACCTTCACCAATTCAAGGAAAGGGTTAAGGGCAATGGAAACAGCGAGTACACCTTCTGAATGTTTTCTTTCTAGAAATGATAAAACATCGCTTCATGGTACACTAGTGAACAAGTCTTTGATATCACAACTAACCATCCGTCCACTCAAATTACAGTTGGAATACAAAACTTGTACGTGTAGTTGTTATTACATATAGAATGATTATACATGATGGTCTAGAAATAAAATGTTTCTGTATATTGAAATGAAATATATTTTCCTTCAAGGTCAGTACCTGCAATCCCAGTAAAAGTATTTCTGAAAATTACTGAAATATTTCAAACCCTATTCTCAATAATTATTGTTACGAAATCACTGTTAAAACAAGGAGGCCTGTATGAATGATCAGTCGAACGGATAAAAAAACGCAATTAGTATTGAAATAGGAATATACAAACGATATTTTTTTTGAAGATATGATAAAGCAGTACTTCAAAACCTATTGTAATGAGAAGCGCAGAAAACATTAATCACTCCTCTGCTTACCAAAAACGCTC
>NC_089759.1:32314156-32366656 GCF_040412425.1 Macrobrachium rosenbergii
GAAAAATAACCCCTCATGCATTGAAAAACATTTTTTTCTTTGTCCAGAGTAAGACAGTATGTGGCCTTCTTAAGTATCGTTATCCACCATTCTACCAACCTATATAAGGAAGACCTCAAAATATTCTTGAATTTGTAAAGGATTTCACGATTTTGTTGTCCCTGTGAGGTAGGTATCCGGTTTTTGTTTTGGTGATCCTACGTTGTCAACAGTAGCAGTCCCTTGTTTGCCTGGTCTCATGTGAGCTGGGAAGGGCCTTAGGCGCTGAGCATTTTTTTTTTATTTATGTTTAGACTCGAAGGCCATAGAATATACGCTAATGCATTAACCAGCATGCTCTTTGTCTCTGCCGTTCATTGGTGATGATTGCTAAACTCTTGAAAAAATCTTAACACTCGTCTGTGAGAGAAATTGATGCCCTTGAACCCATTAGTCTCTATTCTATAATAATAAAATCCGAGTGGATCTTTCATCTTTGTCCGCCCCGGATGGGGACAGGGAAGGCAGGAGATCGGGAGGGTAGGGGAGACATGACACATCCACCCTCCTCCTGCAAACCTGTTCGTCCGCCTCGGGTGGGGCGGGGTAGATAGGGGATCGGGAGGGTAGGGGAGACATGACACATCCACCCTCCTCCTGCAAACCTGTTCGTCCGCCCCGGATGGGGCAGGGTAGGTAGGGGATTGGGAGGGTAGGGGAGACATGACACATCCACCCTCCTCCTGCAAACGTGTTCGTCTGCCTCGGGTGGGGCAGGGTAGGTAGGGGATCGGGAGGGTAGGGGAGACATGACACATCCACCCTCCTCCTGCAAACCTGTTCGTCCGCCCCGGGTGGGGCAGGGTAGGTAGGGGATCGGGAGGGTAGGGGAGACATGACACATCCACCCTAACAAACTGTTCGTCCGCCCCGGGTGGGGCAGGGTAGGTAGGGGATCGAGAGGGTAGGGGAGACATGACGGGCAGTGCCAGGTTCCAGCGCAGCGTAGCGCTCGCCATCAAGCTCGTCACTGGTATAATAGGTTAACGCTCCTCTACGAGAAAAATTTGAATCCTTTATTATTATTGATAAACAATCATCTAGGGAACTAAGGTTCAAGTTTCAAAAGAATGAGATATAAGGAGAGCAATAAAGTAATAAAAAGAAATTTTGTACATAAAAAACTATGCTGATTGCTTCCTCTTCCTCATTTTACATAGTCTATGATTAAAAGGTTTTGTCAATCGTTCCTTAAATCTCACCGAATCTATGGATCCCAGAGGAATAATGAAAGGTTTCGAATGAATTATCAATCTTCAGATCTAAGGCTTTATCCTCCCCTAGGGACGCACAATTAAATCTGAAAACATGAAATGATTGGTTTTGTTAAGAAATTATACCATACTCGGGTGGTGCTCGTATTTCTGTCCTTGTTATCCTAATAAATATGCTGGTATCTCTGCCATTCTTATAATGATAAGAAAACCAATCTCCAATTATTATGAAATCAGTTCCTTTAAGATCAGCGCAATGTATTTTTTTTTTTTATGAAACACTTTAAGGATGCCAATAATAGGGAGTACGTTAAGAAAAAAGTTTGCTGTTAACGTTGAAGTAATGTTAACCCTTTTACGATGAAGCATCTATATTCTCGTTATTCTTCTTTCTATAGTTATTGAATAGAATAGAATATAGCATTTAGGTTAAAGGCCAAGCGCTGGGACCCGTGAGGTCATTCAGCGCTGAAGCGGAATTTGACAGGAAGAAGGTTTGAAAGGTGTAACAGGAGGAGAACCTCGCAGTTGCACTTTGAAACAGTTGTTAGAGAGGGTGGAAAGTCACTTGGAAGGAAGAGAATATGAACGAAGGTATAGTAAAAGGATTGAAAGAGGTTGCAGCTAGGGGCCGAAGGGACGCTTTAAAGACCCTTAAGTAATGCATACAGTGTACCACGTGAGGTGCACTGACGACACTACCGCCATACGGGGTCTGTAGTTATTAATCAACTATAGAATGAAAATTTTTCTCTCTCACAAAAATATATTAGAAATGGGAGGGTAGAGAGAGAGAGAGAGAGAGAATAATATTAATATGATGCTGAATATCTGATGGAATAAACCTTCCCTGGTGAGTGAGGAATTTATCACCGAGATACTATAGTTTTCATATCGTTTTATATGTTATAAATGATTACTTCACAAATCCCTAATCTTTTTTATCTATTCTCCCACCATCATTTGAGACCAGTGTGTGTGTGTGTTTAAACTCATAGACAGCAATACAAGTCAGAAGAAAGAAACACGCAATCTTGCTTTCTTTTTAATTCACTGCGCCGAAACACCACCGATATCTAAGAGGAAAGTGTGGAAATCTTAATCTAGGACCCATGAGTCCACGTACGTCTTACGTTTTCCGCTGACTTTGCCAGTTCCTACAGGGCCTTTGTGCAGTGGATCCCCAATTACGATACCGTCAACGCAAGTAACTTCTGCTCGTTGAGCAAAACCTTCATGTTGGTTACCGAGTCTGAACTGCCATTACGCCTGGTTTTATTATTCACCCGATGAGATAGCTTAAATAAAGTGTATCTTAGTTTAATCAGACCACTGAGCTGATTAACAGCTCTCCTAGGGCTGGCCCGAAGGATTAGATTTATTTTACGTGGCTAAGAACCAACTGGTTACCTAGCAACGGGACCTATAGCTTATTATGGAATCCGAACCACATTATGGCGAGGAGTGAATTTCTATCATCAGAAATAAATTCCTCTAATTCTTCATTGGCCGGTCGGAGAATCGAACGCTGGGGATGAGAGAGCTGCGGATATCGATTGACTTAAGAGTGACTTGTCCCTCTACCCTATAATATTATTTTGTTTTTAATTTGCAGTACTGGAGTAGAGCCAGTTTATTTTGCATCAGGGAATATAAAGACAAATATTTACCAAAATCGTGGCCTCAGCTGCGAGAGCGGTAAACATCAAGAAAAGCTCACGTGGGAGATTTCATTTCGCACCGGATGCCGAAATTGAAATGTAGGTGATCAAAATATTTATCTGAAGTACTTTTACTTGTAATAATGATAATAATAACTAATACTGCTAATTATTATTATTATTATTATTATTATTATTATTATTATTATTATTATTATTATCGTAAAAGTTTTAATGAACAGATAGTGCCCCTCGAAACAGACATATTACACGATGTCGATATGTAAAGACTGCAATTATATAAAACTTTTGAGTTCATAATAACCTTTAAAATAAACAGTTTTATTTATCTAAATAGTAATAAAACGCAATAGATGGGACGGGTGAAATATAAGTTTGGATAAGTAAACTAACCAAGGAACGGCCTCTACACCTCCAGAATTGTATTACTATGCAATCTGATAAGGATTCTGGAAACCAGAGGCCTGTAAATATCTTAATTTCTCGGGAGGAGAGAAAAGCAATGAGAGAAATTCGACATAACTTGAAGAAAGGGGCCAGTGCATGATGTCCAGCCACGCAAATTTCAAACTGCCAGGTTTCATCAGGATCAGAGACAACATGTACATTCAATCTTTCCTGTGACCTTGAAATTACATCAGGGTTGGGATTTATCAAGGGGCGAGTGCGGAAACAAAACGGAGGACATGTAAAGTAAGCTTGATGGAGAAAAAGAACGTAATTATTATTATTATTATTATTATTATTATTATTATTATTATTATTATTATTATTCAGTAGATGAAATCTGCTCTTATAGCACAAGCCCACAGGGGCCATTGACTTTGAAATTCAAGCTTCCAAAGAATATGGTGTTCATTAGGAGGCAGTAAAGGTAAACACCGGAAGTAGAGATACCACTTAATAGAAAAATTAATAAGTAGATAAATAGACAAAAATATATTAAGATACAAGAAGAATAGCATCAGGGTAGTAATGCATTGCATCTTCGCTTGAACTTCTGAAGTTCCAATTGCGCGACATCCCCTGGGATGCTGTTCCCCAGTCCAACGGATTGAGGAATAAAGGACCTATGCAACTGAGAAGTTCGACGGCGAGGAACATTTACTGCATATTGGTGCTTCTGCTGTTCAGTGAATCTGGTTGCTCTCGGCAGATAAAGGGGATCAGGGATCAATTGTGAATGTGAAAGAACTCTGCTGAAATACAACTTATGAAAAGGGGACAAAAGAGAAACCATCCGCCGACGATCCAAGTCATAAACTGAACAAAGCAATGCTTGACCTCAGGGATAACGAAAGCTCTTAGATTTTACGAATATAACAATAGCAAACCTATCATCGGATATGATATAATTCAAGACAATTTCTCTCTAGGTTTCAGAGTTCCTTGATGCAGAAAGAAGAAAAGGTTAAAAAGATTACGTAACTCATAACAAGAAATAATGTTGCTTACCTTTATGATTTATTGTTTTTGTGTATGTTTGGAGCCATTTTTTCCCAACATGTAAATCGAGAAATGACTCTTATGTCTGTTTTTAGAATTAATGAGTTTCCTTTTTTTCTAAAATTATTAAACTATATTTATTTAATAATCAATTATTTATTTTGCTCTACTCTCTGTTCTTTCGTTTTTCATGTATTGATATGTATTATGATATATATGTATGCACAGACACATCTATATACTGTATACTATATATATATATATATATATATATATATATATATATATATATATATATATATATATATATATATATATATATATATATATATATATACATATACATATATATAACTTTTTGTGCTGTTTTGTTTTCTATGAGCATGAGTAAAACAGTTTCACACAGTAATCCAAATTGTAAATTCTGCTGAGGAATAATTATGCTTTGAAACGTATTGTCACCTGCGCGTAACATGGACCTTAAAAAGCGCAAAGGACTACAAACAAAGGATTACCGGAAAAAACATCCTTTGACCCCGGGGCAATAAATACAAAATATTGGCAGTTCGTGAAAAAATGAATCTCATTCCTGTCTAATAAAATCCGAGCCATGACAAAGACCAAGTGAACTTGGCAATAATTTTCAAACAGGTTCCGATAAATAAAGGAAAAATATGTAGATAATGGTTTCGCTGTTGTTGTTGTTACTCGTAGTATTATTGTATTTTAACGGAGGTAACCCTGGGAGATTATATATATATATATATATATATATATATATATATATATATATATATATATATATATATATATATATATATATATATATATATATATATATATATATATATATATATATAAATTTGTCTCCATTAACAAAGTAATGTATAAAGAAGTGACGGGAATAGTGATTTACTAGAATATGATTTTGCCTGAATTATTTGCATACGTGATGCTTTCAGCTAGTCAGATTTACATAATATTTGCGTGTGCTACATATAACTGGATATGTAGTATACAGTGATATTATGTAATACATTTGCGTCATTATTCAAGCACGTAGTGATTACACCGAACTGATATAAATATTGCATGAGATATATGCGAAGGTTTGTAAAGCGTTTGTAGCCTTCATTCCCCTACTTGTAAATTTATTATTACAACTCCATGAAGATGAACAATTATTACTACAAAACATTATAGTTTCAAAACACAATACAAAAAAGACTCTTGTGTTGCGTGATTCTGATCATTATTACCTTGACTGTGCAAGTAGCGATAAAGAGGTGAATATTAGAACAGGAGAAATAGAGAGATAAAGATGAATCAACAGATAGATAAGCGAATTGATGTCAAAACCACAGAAAACGAAGAAACTGAAAACTACAAATGCCTTCGCTATGATTTGTTAACAAGTTGTCAAAGCCTTCGATAAAGACTGCATTATATATACTGTATATTTATATATATATATATATATATATATATATATATATATATATATATATATATATATATATATATATATATATATTATATGAGCTGAGTCGGTATGCAGCTCTGCGAAAATATTATGATTTCATAATTTTACGGCATCTCTCTCTCTCTCTCTCTCTCTCTCTCTCTCTCTCTCTCTCTCTCTCTCTCTCTCTCTCTCTCTCTCTCTCTCTCTATTATGTGCGTATCATGGGGAGTTTTTGTGAGTAAATATCTTTGTATGATAACAGGACAGTATAAAATATATGGTATCATACTCTCGTTTTTGTGTGCATTTCTCGGCAATCGTTCATATGATATATCACACTACGTCTCATCTGCGCCTTTATATACTTTTTTAAAACTCACGTTGTCATAGCCCAAGCGTTCTTGAATGTTTAAAACCGCCATGAACATTGCCTTGAACTAGATTATGAGGGAGATTACTGAGAATTCCCTTTAATAGTTTGATGTTCTTAAGAACATCAAACTATTAAAGGGATTTGAGAGCTAATCAATATTTCATTAACAATCCCAAGTAAATTGTCATATTTTTCTTAACATAATTTTAGCTATTCCATCTAACATTTCAATCTTTTCCTTTGGGTCATTACCCGTAGAATGAATTTTAGATGATAGAGAAGAGATGATTCTTATTTTCCATCATTTCGGGCTATTGCAGGGAACGAAGATCTGCATGGCAATTCCTCGTCCGATGTCTCTGAAATATCAGGTATTTCCGCGGGAGGCTTGTTGTATATTACACTCGATTCTTCTTGAGTTAGCAAAGCGCCGTCTTCCTGTGGGAAAAGTTAGGGCGTAAGTAAACAGCGCCGGGAATCGTGTTGATTTTGGCTGAAAGACGTAATTTAAACCAACACTTCAAGATTGGATTGAATTTTGAGAGAGAGAGAGAGAGAGAGAGAGAGAGAGAGAGAGAGAGAGAGAGAGAGAGAGAGAGAGAGAGAGCGAGCGAGAGAGAGAGAGAGAGAGAGAAATAAGCCTTCAGAAAGAAAAGTGTGAAGTTTCTAATGCTCTAATGTTTATTTGTGTATTTATTTAGAGAGAGATAACACGCATAAGCCTTTAAACGTGTGTGAATTTTTCAATGTTCTGTCTGGAGAGAGAGAGAGAGAGAGAGAGAGAGAGAGAGAGAGAGAGAGAGAGAGAGAGAGAGGGCGAGCATAAACAACCTTCGAGAAAAACTGCGTGAAGTTCGAATGCTGTTTTTATTGTTAATTTATTTAGAAAGATACCACGAATAATCCTTCGTGAATGCGTGAAGTTTAGAATGCGTTGTTATTTATCTGTTGAGAGAGAGAGAAAGGGGGTATACTGATTATTCCACTTCGAACGTGACAAACCATGATCATGAAAACAGTCAACAGCCCCTAAAAACTTCACTACTAGCATTATGGTTGTCATTCTACTGTTCCTGGGACTCCTTCAGTATCAGAATAAAAATGTCATGGTCATAAAAGATGGTGCATGTCATTTTACATTCGATTCTTACAACGATGAAGCTTAAGTTATGGAAAAGTGGCTTCAGTTTTGTCTACACAAAGATGATATGTGCTATGCAGCAACGTTTTATGAAGGTGGTACTCCATTGTGAATCCAAACAGTTGTATTAATCTAAATCAGGTAACGTTATGAAACGTTTAATAAATAAACAAAAAAATGCACATTTGTTCTAAATAATAATCTCCACTTATCACAAAACGCATAAAAATAGTTTGAATATTGCAGATAAACATTAAAATTAATGTCTCATTGATAACAAGAAGTTAGATTGAACTTGCAGCAGTTGTAATGATATTTCTGTCATGCATAATTTTACGTAGATATTTTATGAATCAAAATTACCTACTTTATCTTATGCTTCTTTTTTTTTAAGTTTTGGTTTCCAATTTGTTTTATTGTTTGGCCATATATATATAAAAATTATGACATTTGGCTTTATTGGAAATAGGTGGGTGTAATAAGAGTCTGGCTTGCTTTGCATGATCCAAAGAAACAAATATATTTTGAGTGATTTTTTCCTTCGAACATTATTACTGTTGTAAACATAATGCACGCAGAATCATATTGAAGAGGCGAGGAAAGGTAACTGATTCACTTGATAAGAAAGAGGAAGAGAAGAAGAGAAAAAACCAAGAGAGTACAAATTGCAAGAGTAAATAAAGACTCAGAAGTGTGTATAATCAATAAAAAATAATCAAGGAAGAAATCCTGTTGCGTTAAAGCGTCAGTTGATTCATTGGGCCACGTACGCGGACAACAGAGACGCACTTTGCCACACAACATTTATTGCTTGGCTAAAGACCTGAAATTAATTTGGATACGTTTACATTACATTTACGCAGAGGAAAGTGTAGTGATGATTTATGGCCTCAAGGAATATAAATCCACGATACGTAAATGAGACCAGCATTAGTCACTGGCGAAACGAAAACTTACAGTGAAATGTTTTTGTACGTGCGATATGATTGTTGAATTGAAGAATGTTTGATTTCATAAATATTTCTTGTCGTATTTTTCTCACAAGTCTTCACATTTCCTTCATTACATGATCACCAGCATCATTGTTGTAAGTAGTAGAAAAATCAGTGTTATTATCATGACAGGCAGATGTGCATCAAAGTAGTCGATAAATGTTTGTACGTGTGCTTGTGTGTGTGTGAGTGTGTTTTTCTGTATATGTGTATAAGGTAGCGCTGTGTAGTCTGCGTGGATGTCGAAAGAAAATCAAGTGTCACGACAATGCCAGTCAGATAAACTATTATATATAAAGAAATAATTTTCTTCTACAGATCAGCTCTTCTAAAATCTAATAGTTGCAACAATAAACTTTTGGTATCGTAAAGAATCGCAATTTTAGAAGAAAATACAATGCTACTTTGGCTTGTTATCTACGCGTCACCTACTCAAAGGTGCTAGTACTAAACATGGCGGAAGCTTCTTGGGACGCCATGTTTAGTACTAGCCCGCCTGCGATCAGAATATTTTATACACCCATTTCTGTATTGTGTGGTCGACAAATTACATTAGTAAACGATATCTAGTACTAAACACGGCCTCCCAAGGAGCTTCCGCCATGTTTAGTACTAGCACCTCGGAATTGGTGACGCTTAGATAACAAGCCAGAGTAGCACCGAAAAAGCTCTGCAGGCAATATGATTTGATTCTTCATTAAAATAAGACACTGGTTCGCATTTCGGGACTACAGGAATTACTTAAGTACTTGTTCATGAATGATATCGGACAGTTAGAGAAGTTAAACATCAGGCTTCAAAAACTAAAGGGAAGTAATGCGCCTAAATGGCAGAGAGCATTACAGCTGGGATGTGGTAGTCATTGCAGGAGACCTGTAATACTGCTGGCGACGAGTAACCTGGAGTAGAGTAAGGAGGATAATAATGAAGAATGCGGAAACTATTTTTGCGTGCGCTCATTGATACTTTTCCGTTCCATCTGAACCGAGTGGTAATGTCTGTTGACAGTGTTTCTCGAGAAGTCCACTGTGAATAATATCACAGGTTAATTGCACCTTCCTTCCCATCTGAATTGCTTTCTGGTCCCTTTCATCTGCTTCCTTTCATCTCTTAGCAATTGTCTGTCCAGTTTGCATTCGCTTTCTCTTATCCCAGTGTTCACCTCATTTAGGAACGAATCCTCCAAACCAGTGGTACGAGTCTGTGGACCCTATTCAGCAGTCTGGTCTAAGCTGCTTAAGAAAAAAGCAATGACTTTTTTCCCATACCCCTGGATCTTTCCAGAAAAGTTAAGTATACCTTAGTTTAACCAGACCACTGAGCTGATTAACAGCTCTCCTAGGGCTGGCCCGAAGGATTAGATATATTTTACGTGGCTAAGAACCAGTTGGTTACCTAGCAACGGGACGTACAGCTTATTGTGGAATCCAAACCACATTGTAACGAGAAATGAATTTCAATCACCAGAAATAAATTCCTCTAATTCATCATTGGCCGGTCGGAGAATCGAACTTGGGCCCAGCAGGGTGCTATCCGGGAACGGTACCTACCCGTCCAATTAGGAACTGGATCTTTCCAGAAATTTCAAATGAAGGAGAGCCTCATTACTTGTTATTTCGTTCCAGGAGGTATTGCTACAGCTAACCTGTCTTTCAGCAATACTTGGAATACTGAAACTCAGTCAAAGAGAAGCGTAGTTAAAGGCACTCGTTGACTTTTATTCTTTCCAGATTGTGTGAGGCGTATTTACAGAGCTGAGCTTCACACTGAATTGCTTTTATTGGCTGTTGGGTCTCTTATTAGTGGCCTCTTTGCTCGTTTATTGAGAAAGGAATTAGCAACTTCAAAGAAAACAATGGATTATTATTATTATTATTATTATTATTATTATTATTTTAGTTGTTGATTATGCCCAATTTTTACACTTATTTCCCTCGATTAAGGCAATAAGACGAATAAAGAAAGCTAAAGGAAGGTGAACAGAATAACATACAAGTAAAAAAATAATGCTAATATTTTAAAAAGCTAGTTTTTTAAACATAAACATATATTAGTTCAGAGGTGAATAACATAAATACAAAAGGTGCAGTGCTGTAAAGTGGAATGAAATCCTCTCTTTTACATGCGGACAATGTCAAAGTAGAATGAATAAAAAGCCTTTGGCATTGGACAGCACCAATGTGGCGGGGTTGGGGTGGGTGGGGGAGGGCCGCTTACTTGCTTCTGGTGAATGTAGTTATTCAATAGTATCCAGAATGGTCCAGTGTTCCCCTTTGCTGTAGAGGGTTATATCCCAGACGTCATGGTCCATATAATGCGTTCCCAAGACACTCCAGAAGTTATCGGTGAAATAAGTCGGTGAATACAATTCTCACATATCATTTGCTAAAGACATCGGCAGGAAGAGACGAGGTAAAGTAAGCTAAAATGTTTATGTCTTCTTAGCTGAACCTTTAACCCGGGGGCAAAAACAGGCTTTTCTACCAGATTAAAGGCGATCTTTCGAAGGCCTGTCTTATGTCTATGCCAGGTTTACAAATGGCGCCTTTATCGACATTAAGTATGATCCATAGTTTTTGGAACTTGTACCTGTTTCCTAAAAAATATTTGAGCTTAGCTCATAATTGAGATATAGATATATATATATATATATATATATATATATATATATATATATATATATATATATATATACGTCTATTGTGTATATATATATATATATATATATATATATATATATATATATATATATATATATATATATATATATATATATATATCCATTTCCCAGAAAAAACTGCTGGAATGTAAATACAGTCCTTGACGTCAGTTTACTGGAAAGCTACCTGTAATAGAATATACCTGATTGTCGAAAAGAAAGAGAAAACAATGAGTCCTAAAAACGTTTTGCTGTCTCTTAGCGCGGGTACAGGGCAGTCAGTTATTGCAGCAACTGAAGATCTGCAGACTCCTATGTTGGATTTTAGCATATCCGGCCATTTTAATGAATAACGGATATCTGTAATATTTGACATTATATCCGTAACAAACTTGGACGTTAAATGCACGTAACAATGCCAAAAATATGGAACAATGAGAAACACATAATCTATATACTTAGGTGAGGTTTTGGACTGCCAGTTCCAAGTGCTTTTGGATTTAAATTAATAAGACAGACATTATATATATATATATATATATATATATATATATATATATATATTATATATATATATATATATATATATATATATATATATATATATATATATATATATATATACTGTATAAAGAGAGAGAGAGAGAGAGATTTATGTGCGTGTGGTTGAATGTAATTATGCACTCTGGGGAGACGAAAAGAAGTGTCCAGTTTTCCTTCATACTTACAATTTTCTTTATTTATACTTTGTGATTAAATTACCGAGTAGAATGCACCTCTCGTCTTTCACTTGGTATGTCTAATATGTTAAGAGACGTCCTAATATGTTGAGTAGTGAACAGGTAAATTTTATTCAGAGGAAAAAAAACGTCACATCATTTTAGCCAAATTTGGGATTATGACAAGAGTTGGCAAGCTTACATATCTGCAAGAAAGAGGGAGAGAAAGAGACAGTTTGTTATTGAGAGTTTTCCCGGGCAGCGCCGGTTGGTCAGCTAGTACTTCATGTAACAATAAGCGCCAGAAGAACTATAACAAGCACGAAAAATCCCAAGTTCACTTTATAAAATGTAGGGCATGTTTTGTTTCAAATGTTATATTAAAATATTATGTGCCATATATATATATATATATATATATATATATATATATATATATATATATATATATATATATATATATATATGTGTGTGTGTGTGTGTGTGTGTGTGTGTGTGTGTGTAGATAGATAGATAGACAGACAGACAGACAGACAGACAGATAAAGGGATTTGGATGTGATTGGAGTAATTGCTATTGAACTGACCGTACCGAGAAGTGAAAGAAATAAGACTCACGTATGAAGATTATATTTCAGAAGGGCTAAAGACAGTACCAGCAGCGAAAAAGACTTAACGAGCACATGACAAAAATGCTCTACAACTTCCATTCTTTATTTCTAGAAACAGGTAGCTGAAGATTGCACTTCAGTTTTGTAATCTTATTTCTCTGAGGAAAGCCTTTCAAGTGAATAAAGCAAGAGATGTCCTGACGATCTAATCGCACCATTTCCTGGTAGGGGGTTAAATAACGTAGGTTTCTCGACATCTCTCCCTTTCGCAGTATTTTCTGAGCTCATCGCCTTCTCTTAATGAGTTGGCAGTTTCCGTCATTCACGTATTGATCTTGCTGATATTAGTAGTATGGCACACGTGAACGTGTAAAAAGGAAGTCGAGATAGAGATTATTTTCTTCTGAGAAAAAATTATACCAATAGGTCATCAGTAAATGGATAGACATATAAAGACTCAACAACCAGTACCATCTATCAGAATTGATGTTTTATAATAATAATAATTCCGTGTAAAATGAAATAGATATTCAGATGTAGAGATATTGATATTACGATTGATCTTTAAACACAATGGATACAGATAATGCTGAGTACGGGGATTGTCCATCGCATTTGATGATTGTAAGAGCAAACGGAATGTTGAGAAATATTAGCCATATTACAGCGAGAAGGGAGAAGTTAAATGGAAATATATTAGTGATAATTCAATTTAATCAAGCAGTCAAACGAAAGCGAAATATTAATAACTGATGATATTGAGCTAAAGCTACATCGTAAATGAATAATAAAATTTAACGTGGATTGAACTCTTCATATTTAAATAAAGGTTTCTCGTGTGAACCCAGGATGGTATATAAGATTTTAAGTGAAGTATTGTTCTTGTTTCAACCTGATTCATAATATTTATCTAGAAAGAAAAAAATGACAGAATCTAACAATTTGCATCGACATTTTTATCTTTAACTTCATAAAGTTTATTTCAAAATCTTGTCTCTCCATTCGATCTAAGTGAATACAAATTAATTGTTTTATTTTCATTTCAGTCTTATTCAACGTCAGTTCTTTGAATACATTGAGTGATTGATTGATTATGTCTTTGAATACTCTTCATCCCCATTACCATCTCTTGATGACTGATAAATGACTCTCTCTCTCTCTCTCTCTCTCTCTCTCTCTCTCTCTCTCTCTCTCTCTCTCTCTCTCACCCAGCCAGTTAAAGAAAAAAGTATTTTTCTTGGATTCTCAAGATTCCTATCATCAAATATTAGTTAAACCCGTTTGA
Organism: Macrobrachium rosenbergii; assembly: GCF_040412425.1. Taxonomy (NCBI): domain Eukaryota; kingdom Metazoa; phylum Arthropoda; class Malacostraca; order Decapoda; family Palaemonidae; genus Macrobrachium; species Macrobrachium rosenbergii. Next base: position 32,327,782 of record NC_089759.1, read on the forward strand.
ACATTATAGCCTCTTGCCAGACTTTTCATCTCCTCCTCCAGCTTTTTTTATAATTTTTCCGGGAAAGCTCCTCAGCATTTAATTAGGCCTCATTGACTTTACGGTTTCTCATTAATGTGTAAACGATCTCCATCCGTGGTAGGCGTGATCAGCTGTCCGTTCTGGGTATGACTTTTTTATTCCTTCTTGTCACCTCACTGTAGGTTCAGTGTTTGTAATGGCTCAATTGGCTTTCTTTTGTGACATATCTAATTAAAATTTCACCTAAAATAGCCTCTCTCAATCAATATTAAGGACCAGTTTGCTATTTTGATATGCCGTATCTGATGGGAACATTGAATAAGGCAGAGGCATGCCGTACAGTTTATAGACGTTTTTATATGAGCCCTCGAGGCCGATTTCGTTATGATATTTAGAAATACTTTTTCTTTTCTCACTCTCTCTGCATTTATGTACCAACCTCCTCTGAACACACCCACGTCCCGCCCCCATCCCTTCACCCAACACGCAATATCTATTCTTCCTATGCTCTCAATTGTTAACTGAGCCACACGCCCACAGTAATTAGATGTTGCAGACTTCTCTTAGAGAAATCATATAATTCGTAATGCTGAGTCTTCTTCTAATACTTTGAATTTTTTATCTAGACATCTTCAGTTCTCTTTTTCCCTCCAGTTATCAAAGTCTCAAGTTAAGCTCCTTCGTCCGTTTGTGGAGGGTTGCGCTCATATTTGAAGAGCTTCATCTTTCTGTCAGTCCGATGTAGTATTGAACTGAAGGTTATTCGTAGAATCAAAGACATGATCTAACCTCATCTCTCGATGTTCTTCTCTTCGCCATGAGGTAGTTTCTCTCTCTCTCTCACTCTCTCACTCTCTCTCTCTCTCTCTCTCTCTCTCTCTCTCTCTCTCTCTCTCTCTCTCTCTCTCTCAGATGTTATAGACCACTAAATGCTATTTCATGCGAAGCTTTCACATAGTAAAATAGCCATTCCTGAAACGTTCTGGGGAAAGAAAAATAATAGATTCAGTAATTCAATACCTTCCACATACACTGTTTACCCAAAGGAATTCTGAATAAAAACCTGTACACGCCTCAAAAATTCCTGTGGGTAACAAAGGCTTAGTATCTGATATATTCTAGGAGTTACTTTTATTTAATGGCAGAATCGAGACGTTACCCACAGAGGGGATGATTCACAATAATTTAGTCACAGAATGAAATAAAAGGAAATTGGAGGAAAAAAAATTCACAGAATTTTCTGTCAAAATTTCTGCAGGTTCGAGTATGGAAAAAATGTCACGTTTTTTAACCACAGAAGAAATGATTCGGAACATAAACCGGAGAAGGAATAATTAGAAACATTAACCAAAGAAGGAATAATAACTGTATAATGTTGAAGATTTTAACATGAAAAGAAAAAAAGAAACTAGTGAGCATTCTTTAGAAATAATTTAGTTCAGATATATAGTTGTCATAGTTATCAGGTTAAAGATATATATATATATATATATATATATATATATATATATATATATATATATATGTGTGTGTGTGTGTGTGTGTGTGTGTGTGTGTGTGTATATGTATATATATAAAACAATGAAACATACTGAATGTTATGCATTTATATCACCCTCTCACTTTCTGAATTGATATATCCAATGGCTGGTAAAGGAATATCGACACAGATTTATAATTGCCACATTTTAATTCTTCCGCCCGTCTGAACACATCCCAACAGTCGGCTGCGGCCATGTCACAGTACTTTTCTCCCTTTTTTGGTTGGGAAAAGCTCCCAGTTCTGAAACTGTATATATACAGGCCCAATCCATTTTTTCTCTGAGGCATTTCACAACCTTGAAATAAATTTCCTGGACTTGGTCAGGTTTCTCATCTATGTTTCTCCAAGTGGCATAGTTTCGGCATTTATAACCTCCTGTTGCGAGAGAGAGAGAGAGAGAGAGAGAGAGAGAGAGAGAGAGAGAGAGAGAGAGAGAGAGAGAGAGAGAGAAAGGAAGTGGTGGTTTTGCCAAAAGTAGATTTTTGTAACGGCTTCAAAAGTACTGAAACGTTCCCTTTCCTGATAAGAGGAATAATATCTGAAGGAACTTTTATAATAGGCAACAAAGCTGAAAGGATTCTGTGCTTTCGGAAGGGGTTAATTTTATACCTAATTGTCCATCTTTCTACAAGATATTTTAAAATCTTAGACATGTGACGACTTATTTTTTTTTCTTACGAAAGTGCTTGGACATTATAGGTTTTTATGCTTTTCATTCCTTAGAACATCTCAACGAGTGTTGAAGCTGCAATTGGGAAACATAAAATGAGTTTTTTAATCTATATGATTCAGTTTATGACACATTTGTGATTTAACATAAAGCAAGTGAATAATGTCATCATATAGACTAGTATATTGTTCAAGTATTTATATATATACTGTATATACAGACAAAAACCTGCATGTCTATATATATACATATTCTGTATGTATGTATACATACATACATACACACACTCATATATGTATTTTTTTTTCATTTTTTTCAAGACCACCTGGTTTGGGAGCTTTTGTGCCTGTCTCAGTATACACCGTAAAAAGATTAACCACTCACTTAAGAAAAAAAGCTAGATATTATGTTTAATCATAATCGTGATAAAGTGGAAAAGGCCGATGCAGCTGTTCCCCTGCTCTAATTAGATGTGTGCTGGAAATCCTGTCCATAAAGCAATCATGGAACTTTTTCATTCTTTGAGTGATGAAACGCTTCAAAAAGCACTAACAGGAACAGAAGCCTTAGAGGTTTGTTTACCAGATGTTGCTTCATCGGATCAATTAGACAAAAAAGCATTCCTATTCCCATGTGATAAAGGGAAGAATGAGAGAGGAACTCGTGACATTCTGCTATATAGCAATACAGTTCAAGTGTTTACATACTGAATCAGTTCACGTTCTTATGCATTTATTTCTGGGATGAAGTTGCCAGCCCATGCCCATGGCCTCACAAATAGTAACTGGCACTCAAGGACCTAACATTATGCTCACCTTACCGAAGAAGAGAGGAATGGGCGTCCTTTTGTAAAGTAAAGAAGTGCATTTTTTATTTACTAAATTATGCTGGAGATTAGACTTTGTGGCTACAATTCTGTAACTCGGGTATGTGGCTGTCAAACTGGGAGGTACCATTCCCCAAACTGAACAGTGTCATTCCACCTAAATGGCAATAAATTAAGACTAGAATCTGATCGACTGAAATCCACATGTAACTGACAAAACAAATATACCTACATAATTGGATACTACGAGTCGGCGCACATAGTGTGCGCATATGTATTCTTAAGTGTCCTTGCACGTGTGTGTGTGCGTGTGTGTGGTTGCTTATATACATATGAGTAGGCTTGTATGCCTATGCCTTCGCATATGTTTGCATATCCTGTATTTAATTGTACGTACTGTATATATGAGATGTTCTAATAATTATGTATGTATGTATGTGCGTATATATGTATGTATGTATGCACAAGATTGTGTTTATCTTTTGGTCTGAAAGAATAAAAAAAATGAGAAAATACAGTAAGGACATAAGCGAGAATACTGTAGCATAAAATATAAATAAAAAAGTGAAGGAGTGTGTGTGTTACTGTACTTATACTTCGATGTAAACGTACCTCAGTTATTGTCTCTCTCTCTCTCTCTCTCTCTCTCTCTCTCTCTCTCTCTCTCTCTCTCTCTCTCTCTCTCTCTCGGTACTGTGCATATCCTTTAATGAAATGTGCATTACTGTGTCAAAAACATAGAAACATGAAAACATGAAACCAAATAAGCTGTATAAGGTCAGGTGTACCTAGCCCTCTTCACCCATCCAACACTGCATCCCCACCCCCAACCAGCCATAGAAACTGCTCCCCAGCTTCACCCACCTTCCAAAACAGCCCCCTTCTTTGAGACTTCCTCTGCACAGCCTTACTATCCCTCCTCTCTGATGGAGCCAAGCCATATATGTATATACATGTATATATATATGTATACATATGTATTATATATGTAAATATATTAATTTATCTATATATATGTGTGTGTGTTTAGAATCTACTATTTTTCAGCCTAAAATGCAATAAAAATTATTGCCTTCTTTGCTATGATGGTGAGGATGGGTCTGTTCCAGCTCTAATAAATATGTCTGAAAACGACAGGTATATGTATGTATGAGGGTCAATGGACTTTTATCCTTCTCGTGGTCAGGTCGGCAACGTGACCCCGTTGTGATTATGGGACCCGGGTTCGTTTCCCGCTACAAGACATCATAATGTGTTCATGTTTCTTGCACTTGGATCTTAAGGCTTTGTAGTGACAAGCGTATCCGAAAAAGCGCGAAGAATTCGAGAAATTAAGAGTGCATTGTGGCTATTATATATATATATATATATATATATATATATATATATATATATATATATATATATATATATATATATATATATATATATATATATATATATATATATATATATATATATATATATATATACATATATTATGTATAAGTATATTCATCTATGTATATATATTTTTATATTTATGTATACATAAATGAATATACTTATATAGATATATATATTCATTTATATATATGTATATATATTGATATATATATATTATACATTTATTTATATATGTATATACTCGTATATGTATGTATTGTCAGGATGTTGATAGATATAATAATTGACCTACATACCTTTATGGAAGCGAATTGTGTAAGCTGATGCCAATGAAAGAAAAAAATAAGTTTAATCTGCTAAAAGAAATAACTGTTTGCATTGTATATGCGGCTTAAAACTAATCAAAACGTAAAAATGCGGAGGTACGTAGATAAGGGAAATAATTAATGTAACTAACGAGACGGATCAAAGTACTTTAGATGTTTCTGTCGTGGGAAAAGAAAATAGTCTGTTGAAAGCAGAGGAAAATATAAAAATGTTTGCATGCATGGCTCGATAGAGATTCTGGATGGGAAGGGCCTCAATATCTAGAATGCAAAACGGTACCTGAAAACAGAAGTAAATGGTGTAATGTGTACAGGGGTTCGAGGCTCTGATAATGAGCATTCTGTGTTGGAGTACAGAGGGGCTGGTGTTAAGGAAGTTTGACTGTGCAGGAATTAGTTCTCGAATCAGCGGTTAAAGTTGGAATGTGGCAGTTGCCGTGATGTTATACTTTATCTGGAGAATCCCCTATTGAGATAAACGGCTTAATGTTTAAATTCATACTCTCACATATAACACAAACGCACATACACGTACGTATACGTTTGCCTGCGTACATAGCTACCTATCCTCTCTCTTTCAAATTTTATATGTTGCACCGAGGATAATTTAATATAAAAATGTGTGAAGACTTTTCGCATAGTATCGTGAATATTCTATTAGCAATTGTGTCATCGCGCAGAGTAATTCTGAATTCAGAATTTGCTTCCAGCTAAAATGCAATTTGCGAAAATGCCTTTGAAATGCTGATTTCTTATTAGCAGATGTGCTTGAACACAAAAGGCATCATACTGGAATGTTACTGAGAAATTCATAAAAATGATACTGGCGAATATACTTATAACACTTCATCCATCCTAGCAGAGAGAGAGAGAGAGAGAGAGAGAGAAGAAGTTGTATACCATATTGTACATGAAATATATATATATATATATATATATATATATATATATATATATATATATATATATATATTATATATATATATGTATGTATATACATATATTATATATTTATTTATTTATTTATGTGTGTTTGTACAAATTTAAATGATCAAGAAGAAGAAGAAGAAGAAGAGAGAGAGAGAGAGAGAGAGAGAGAGAGAGAGAGAGAGAGAGAGAGAGAGAGAGAGAGAGAGAGCGAGAGAGCGAGAGTCAGTACAAAAGACTTAAGACATGTTGCCTTCCTTTCAATAAGTAGCATTTATAACAGAAGTGGTACCCCAAAATTAATTACTTTTGCGATTTTGAATCAGAAAGCCTGTGTACAACAGCTGTGAACTTAGAGACTCAATATGATTCGTTCATGATTCACCGTGACTAAGAAAACCTTAAAAACAACGACTAGGAATTGAAAAGTGTCGATTTCCAGTAACTTGAAACTCAATCAGTTTCGTTAGCAACGATTAGAACTAAAACAACCCCTACCAGTCAAGAGGAGAACAATGACACTCTCTGAAAGGGAAAATAAAATCCTCCATAAAACAAAGGCTAGCATTCAACCCCTATTCCGGTTCACAACAGGATCCCTAAGCTTGAATCAGATTCATCGAGCAATAATCAGTTTACAGGTAAAACGAGATATTTTTCTCCACACAAGTATCACTGAACACATTTGAAAGCGGAATATCTTTTCTTTGTTCACATAATATTATTTTGGTACTACCTTTGTTGCTCTCATTGAGTACAATAAGCCCTCTCCTGGTTTAAGCGGATGGACCTTATAAATGTTCGTTAGAAATATTGTCACTTATATGATTCTGCATCCATACATTATTCTAAGAATGACATACTCTTTCATTCAGCCAAATTTCATATAGTTTCCTTATCACTAGAACGACCGAGCGGTCATTTTGACCGGAATTTCACCTTAAAATGTATTTATTTTCCGTAATTTTTCCCTGACAATCTTGATTCTCCGTGACTTCCTAATTCACCAGGATGTATATTAAACTAAAAGTAAATTGAAATTAGCTTTTTGCTCCACGAGATATGGCCTTTTTTTTTTTTTTTTACCTTCAACGATCGAGTGGTCATTTTAACCGCTGGTCTATCTGGGGAATTCTGTTGGCTATTATGACGTGGCAATAGGCCTATACATTCGTGGAGCACATCATTTGAAGAGGTGTATGCGACAACAGGCATTTTGATGCCGGAGGTATTATCGCTAAAGGACAGCCAGTATAACATCTTTGGCAAAAAAAAAAAAAAAAAAACTTGGGGACTTCCATCTTTCCATCTATATTGCTGATTATGTCAACAACTTTCTTCTATTTCCTTGCAATGAATAATTATTCACCAGTGAATCAGGATGTTTTAATAAACGAAGATATAGACTCTTGCAGCGCCGATGCATGTGCGGTCACTTCGCGTTCTAGGTATGTGCCATTTAGTGGCCGTTCAAGTTATTAGGACATGAACTCTTGTTTACTGACATATCTTTTGCTCTGTTAAAAGTGATAAATTATCTGAGCCAGTGCATGCGGTCTATGTTCAGGCAAATCTATTCAAGCTGACAGCTTAGCAACGGATTACTCAATAGCAAACACATACACAAACAAATACATGCATATATTCTTATAGATAAATGAATATATATATATATATATATATATATATATATATATATATATATATATATATATATATATATAAAGCTACGTCATTCATTTGGATACATAGCCTAAATGATTTTTACCGGAAAATATTTTAATGTATGCGATTCAGTGCTATAATATTAAAATAAAATCTGAATTTCTCTTCCTACTTTATAAATAACCTTAACGGCTCAAGGTAAAGGTAAAAAGTACAAAGTTTTCTAATCTCAGTGGACTGGAAGATTTCAGGAAAACTTCAGCAAGAGGAACAGCGGGGGTAAAATGTAGGAAACTAGTGTCTGAAGTTTTCCGAAAACTGCAGACACCAGCAGAGTTCGGACGGGTTTCATTGCCTCCAGTGCTTTCTTAAATTCAAGATTGTCTTTTAGTTTTGGGGTGGGTAAAGTATGCCGTCTTCTGAGAAGAAACGAGAGAGAGAAAGTGGGAGGCAAAGATTTTGAAGGTATTATTTGTAACTCGTATAAAATCAAAATCTAAATGAAAATGCAATAGTTTATTCATATCCATCCTACCAGACTGAACTGGAGGTGTATCGATGAAATTTTTTTTATAAAAATCTTACTAGCAACCTTCATTTTATTCTCTAGCAATTATTCATCAGCAGTGTAGATATAACTGTCATAAAACTCCTTTGGAAAAGATTTCATCTTTTAGGTAACAATGTATTATTATTATTATTATTATTATTATTATTATTATTATTATTATTATTATTATTATTATTATTATTTCAGTAGATGAAACCTATTCACGTGGAAGCACACATGGGACATTGACTTGAAATTCAAGCTTCCACAGAATGTTGGTTTCAACCTCCCACGGCAGACCCCACACTGCAGCTGTAACTGATCATGATACAGAGCCAGTGATTTTTCATCGCCCTGGGGGAGACTCGAACCCGCGACATCTGAGTGGCATGCCACGACACTAACCACTATACCAGCCTGTTTAATGTATCATAACTTTGCTATACTCTTCAGTTTCTTTCCTTCTGGAATCCATGGTTAGGTAACACGTGCTAGTCTTACGCAACTCCTGCCCGTTGTTATAAGTTCCTAATCATTTGTCTTTGAAACGTGGTGATTATTAGCTCGCTGACTATGGCTGATATCTGAAAGATATAATTTGTATACTCCATTTTAGTGTAGTGGTTCATCACTCTGGATTTTAGTTTCTGTGAAAGAAAACTGTTGTGCCGGCTTTGTCTGTCTGCCCGCACTTTAGTCTGTCTGCACTTTATTCTGTCCGCACTTTTTTCTGTCTGCACTTTTTCTCTCCTCCCTCAGATCTTAAAAACTACTGAGGCTGGAGGGCTGCAAATTAGTATGTAGATCATGCACCCTCCAAACATCAGATATACCAAATTGCAACCCTCTAGCCTTGGTAGTTTTTATTTTATTTAAGGTTAAAGTTAGCCATGGTCGTGCCTCTGGCAACGATATAGGATAGGCCACCACCGGGCCTGGTTAAAGTTTCATGGGCCACGGCTCATATAGAATTATACCGAGACCACAGATCTGTTTTCGGTGGCCTTGATTATACGCTGTAGCGGCTGTACGGAAAACTCGATTGCGTTGAAGAAACTTCGGCGCATTTTTTACTTGTTAAATCTTTCGTCAGATGAATTACCCACGAACGCGGTGCTAATAACCATAAAGTATAAATACGTGAGGTGAAACCAGAGTGATGGGTGATCAGTAAATTTGATGTTTCAATGAAACCTAAATTGTAATTTTTGCAGGACCTAATAATGTATAAGAGGTCATTTATAAAGAGAGTTATGGCTGGAGAATCGAACTAAGATGATTAATTCCTCATTATGAAGGATTTCTCCAATCAATTTCGTCCGATGCAACAAATATTCAGTATGGAAATATATATATTTATACACACACACACACACACACACACACACACACATATATATATATATATATATATATATATATATATATATATATATATATATATATATATATATATATATATATATATCTGTTGCCTCTACAGACAAAACAACAATACCCATGCCTTCACATTCTCCACATCCTGAGCCTACTCTCTCTATCTCTCTCTCTCTCTCTCACTCACGCACGCACACACACACACGCTCCCGCGCGCTTAAGTTATCCCGCGAGGATACTCCTATAGACCACGCTCATATACTGACCACAAATCGCATGCTCTTTGGCAGTATATTATTTCCAGATGAATTTAGCAAGACATCAGTTACTACATCCTTTGAGAAATTATGACATTCTGTTTTCTCGTCCATTCCAGCAGAAAATAACAACAGCATCGAATGACAATATTTTGCCTTTATTCGAACACTGACACGAGGCAAGATTTTGGTTCAGCTACGCGTGAAATGTGACACTATGCACCATTATTTCCTCTCGACATTTTACAGTTGAACGGTGTCCCAAAATAACGTTACAGGTTTCATCAAGTGTGTCAGAGTTGATCTGGATATACATAAAAATATATTTAATAGGATCTGATGAATTTTTTACAGGAGAACTAAAGACGCATCTGCTATTAGAATTGTGAAGAATTTTGATTACATTCCAATATTTATAAAAGCATCGTGAAAGTAAATTTTAGTGATAAAAAAGTATACCTTAGTTTAACCAGACCACTGAGCTGATTAGCAGCTCTCCTAGGGCTGGCCCGAAGGATTAGACTTATTTTACGTGGCTAAGAACCAATTGGTTACCTAGCAACGGGACCTACAGCTTACTGTGGAATCCGAACCACATTATAGGGAGAAATGAATTTCTATCACCAGAAGTAAATTCCTCTAATTCTTCATTGGCCGGTCGGAGACTCGAACGCCGGCCCGGCAGAGTGCTAGCCGAGAACGGTACCGACCAGTCCAACGAGGAACTAAATTTTAGTGATAACCACACAGAAAGGTACTAAGGATATTGATCCCTGTAGGGGGTTAGTGGCATCAGTGCACCTCACGTGATGCACCGTAGGCATTACTGAAAGGTCTTTGCACCGTCCATTCGGCTCCTAGCTGCAATCTCTGTCATTTCCTTTTACTGTACCTCCGTTCATATTCTTTCTTCCATCTGACATTCCACCCACTCTAACAGTTATTTCATAGTGCAACTGCGAGGTTTTCTTCCTGTTACATCTTTCAAACCGTCTTACTGTCAATTTTCCTTTCAGCCCTGACTGACCTCATAAGCCCCAGTGCCGGGTCTTTGGCCTAAATTGTATATTCTCTATGGATATTAATATTTGTAAGAAAGGACAATACATGTTAACATATACCTCTTAACAATATAATACACTTCGGTATAGGACAATGTAAGAAATATTAACAATAAACTAAAATAAATGCTAAAAGTACCTGAATTCAGAAGTAATACACAACTCATTCTCTACATCCCATGGTTGTCAACTTCTCATAACAGCTCAACTTAACAAAACTTTGTTGAGTTTTATTAGGTGTTTAGAGCGAAATCGTTTGGCTGTTAAACTGAACATTAAGAAGTTCCTCTCGTCTCTTAATAGCTGTGAATGGAAGACGTTTGAGCTATATTTCTAGTTTTCGTAAGACTTACTGTACTCTAAACCTTTCGTCTTAAGAATCCATTATTTCTGTTCGAAGTTCTGTTTTAAAAATGATTATGTAAAAAAGCGATCACCGCGATGTTATTGCACGTAGAAATACCATTTGAAATATTCCTACTGACAAGGTAAATAAAGGCCCAAAAATCTTAAGAAGCAGAATTTAGGTAAATTATTCTTCTGCGATATTTAAACTTGATGAGTTCGTTTTTTGAAAAATTAGCATGTCTACAATTCATCCTTTTCCTGCCTCCAAAGATAGTCCCGACATTAGAACAGTGTCCTAATGCATGGCAAATGATATGTTGCTTTATGTCTTCATTGCATGACCATCAACAAATACGTCTTCATACCACCTTCTGGAACATCTGAAGGTACACGTATTCCAGTTCTGCCTTTGGGGTTTAGTTCATCTGACCCATGGACTTGGCCAAAGACCGTGACACTGGGGAATGCGCATGCTTCAAGATATGCTTCATTTCAACTGTCCAACCTGCAGTGATAGTATTCAGCAGCTGTTGAGTCAGCATCCTGATTCATTAAATTCTGCTAAATTGGACTGCTGTTTTATACATACTTTCATAGATTTAAGGGCAATGCTATCTGGCAGCATCACAGAACTATACACTTCCATTAACCAGCTTACTTCATGACATTTCCTATCAAGTGCTTATTCCCATAATATTGTACTAGAAGGAGACCACTGACCATATCACTTGGTGCAATGTCTTTTGGTACAAGCGAAACATGAGGTGCACGCTTATATTTCCTTCATCTCCCTCTGGTTTGGGAATGCAGTTTTCTCTCTAATACTGTGCCATCAGACCTCTCAAGCTGTTTGGTGAACTTCCTCACAGTCAGCAGCTTGCTTTCTCCGTGACCCACAGCTATCAGAATACATTAGGGTAGCCCCTTTAACATCATCCACCAACTAGACAATTTGGTATCCTGAAAGATGCGTGATCACTCAGACTAAGTAACGAAAAGACTGCCTCGTCCTTGGTCATTCCTTTTTGATCCCTACATTGCCATTTTACTTTCAGCAGGTTTTGTTCACCCAGTCCGTTAGAAGATCAGATGGCACCTGGTTAAAATACGTGTACTTTTAAAAAAAAAGTTCGCGTCCGTGAGTTCAACATAAGCTCCGGTGTTCTTATTTATAAAATAAACACGACCCTATCTGGCCAAATTCATATTGTCTTAGGTGGTCAGTCATGGTTTCCACAGGAGAAAATACTAAGAGTGAAGTTAACTTACCCTCTTTTTCAGTACCAATGAAGTACAGCACAGTCTCCAACAGACCCGTGTCTTTAGTTTTGGCTCTTTGAGTTAGCTTTCTCAAAGTCTTGAACCAGCTTTTGTACATTTGATTGTGCAGGACATTTGCCAGTAGGTTCTGTTACTTCCGCATGCTGTGGGAGATTTCTTGTCGGCCATAATTCAATCGCAGGACACTTGAACCTTCAACATGAATATAATGGTAAAAAATAATTTATTTAATGTAAGTTATCTCAAACTCTTTAAACTGATTTTGGTGTAATGTCAATAACTCCCAGTGACAAAGATATACTTGTTCATTAAAAACTTCCTTTTTTATTGATAAATTCAATCAAATCTTATGGTTTAATCAAAACAGGGAAAAGTAAGGTTATTTTGATGATCTTGCTAAAGGCCTTAAAATTTATACCTGGTAGTGGAATCTACCCACATCGTTTTTATTTCGCCAAACTGAAATGAACTGACATGAATGTGCAAAATAAAAAAAAAAGTGCCGCCAAAAATATTTTCAAGGAGATTGTCATTTTTAGGTTATTTGCGATTAGGAGATATGCAAGGATTAGTCTTGAGTTTATAATCTTACACACCCAAACGTATATGACGTGAAACCATGCGGAATAGCACTGCATATGATAAACTTCAATAGAAACCGCCGATAGGTCAGCCCAGGGAAGGGAATGGCAGGCAACCAGTGGCGGCAGCACGTCCGTTACGTTGCATGAGTTGTAAACTGCTAGCCAGGCACTTTTGAAAAACAACTCCGAAGCCATTGCCAGGCAAAGTTCGTGAGATGGGAAGTTCATTCGTGTGAGTGCATATGAATACATTTCATACATGATAGACGTTGGAGAAAAAACATCATAAAATATTTAGCTCATGTGTATATCCATTTATTACTGACTCGTTAATAATTTCTCTTGATTTTGTTCTTTACTACATTCGGACACTGCTGTGAGAAATTTTGTTTAGAGAACACGTGACCCTTTTCCGTTTTGTTGCTTAATAATAATAATTATACTAAGGAACGTCATCACCTCGCGTTCACTCCAACGTAAATCCTCAGCCCTAACAAGAAATGTATTCTTTCCGATATCGGAAACTGATAAAAGGTAGAGTAATGCGAAGAACGACCTGCGTGATTTACTTTATGCATTTTTAAGACTTTTTACTTTTGCTTCCGGTAGAGGAAAAGAAAAGGTTGCTTCCTCGAAACACGTATTGTGTGTTTATGTCCCTTGTGTGTTTTGAGAAATGCCGATGTGAACCAAAAGTATACTAATATCCTTGTATACTAGGATACACGAACTATGTATGTTTTATATACAAATATATATACCTGTATACTGTATATATATGTGTGTGTATATATATATATATATATATATATATATATATATATATATATATATATAATATATATATATATATATAATATACATACATACATACATACATACATACGTACATACATACATATACAAGTGCCAAGGAAACAAATACAGTCACAAGAAGACTTCGTGGCAAGACAAACAATCCTAAAGGGGCTGACAATTGCCGAATAGTGGTAATGCCTAATAACCTACTTGCTTTAAAATGCCCTTCGTTAAAATTTCATCAACTTTATATAAACCTAGACTGATATTTAATAAACTGTCGCAATCCTTTTTAATTATACAAGGTTCTATCAAATTTCGTTTCACTAGATCTTTTCAGAACATAATTTCCTTCGATTCTGTCCAATTAATACCGAGGTTACAGTTATTTATATGTGCAAATAATGCACTTGATATATTTTGCTTGTCCTTACACTGTGTTGCTTCAATCGAAAAGCCAGCGTCTTTCCACTCTGTCCCACGTACGTTTTATTAAATTGCTTACACGGAATCCTATAAATACATCTTGCTTCATTTCTCGGTGAATTTTCAATTAATAAGTTTCTAATAGTCCATAGTGTTTTAAACACACCAGTAATACTCAGTGACTTGACCTGTCTAGGGATATTGTTAGAACAAGTGTAAAAAGGAAGTACTAGAAGATATTTGTTTTCGAACTCATGAGTTTTTGTCAATCCGTAAAACGTTTTTCGGGCTTTATAAAAGGTGTTTGGATACGTCAAAGTGCCTGCAATTTCGCGTATCTTGTCAAGTTCTTAATCTAAAACCTCTGGGCTACTGACCCGCAGTGCCCTTAATAGCAGAAAAAACAGCAGTCTTTGGACTGGTTGATTTGACTACTTTACTTTTCTTAAATTAAAGGAATTAACTGATTGGCTACCAGTGATAACCGTTAGCATCATACGTTGTTCTTAAACCGGTGGTAACTGGAATGAATATTATAGCAAACATTTATCCGCCGGATTTTACTTGTTTTGCTGACATTTCGTTAAAAATCAGTTGACTTGCATATAAATCGAAATAATGTTTTTATTTAAACATCCGCCTCTGTAATCATGATAACCAAAAGACAGAGATTGAAATGAGTAAAACTGCTTTTGAGCTTTATCAGTGCTACACATCCGCCAATATTTAACTTTACAACGATCAAGTCATACTGGATATCCTTGGAAGATCTGGAAGTAGTGAGTATCAGCTCATTTTCTTTTATCTTCTGGTGGTAGCTAGAAACCAAGAAAGGAGGCAATAGATGTAATGATGTTTCATAAATGTAAAGAGAAATGAAACAAAAATAGACTAGCACTCTCAAGAAGATTTTTTAGAAAATGAATTGTAAACTAAATTCAGTGTGTTGATTTAGAAGTTCCAAATCCTAAACTATAAAGAGCCTTGTAATTTGAGATACAGATGAATATTGAATTATATTCCGTTCCCTCTCGCTTTCTCTGCCAGTTCTGGTTTTTTATTTAATTATTTAAAGTCAATTCTGTCGTGTGCAGTGTTGACGATAAAAGTCATATTTTCTCCCTTGGCTCTTCCCGGCGAATGAAATATTTATGAATGACGAGTGACGCTCCACTCAGAGTTAAAAATGCATAAACCCACAAGAGGAAATGTACTCTCTTTCTCTTAGCGAAATATCACAATCCACAGCGTGAGTGCGCTTCTGTATTTCCCACTACGAAACCCCCGTCCTCTCTCTCTCTCTCTCTCTCTCTCTCTCTCTCTCTCTCTCTCTCTCTCTCTCTCTCAATACCGTATGATCTGCTGGCATTAGAAATTTGTAAACCACATGCATAGCGATCAAGTGCAAGAAGTTCTCAAGACGCAGAGGTACAGTGTTCCTCTGAGAGAAAAGCATAAAGAGCTTAAGAATAAAGTATACTCGCTGCTAGCTGATGCTAGGAAGCAATACTACAAACAAGTGTTCCAAAAGGCGAAAGGTGACTTATCCAGTTCTTGGAAGATTACAAAAACTATGCTTTTTAACAGTTCCAACAGAAATGAGACCATAATGTGATACCGCAAATGATTTGCACATGAACGCTGAGAAATGCAATTATTTCTCCGCAGAAATCGGGAGAAAAACATTTGAGAAAACTCAAGAAGGGGTAGTGAGTAATAACACTTTTGAAGCAGCCCATGATATATTGAACAAGAGTCTTAATAGTTTTAAACCTACTCCGGTAGATTGCAGCACTGTAATTCTAGTGATAAAAAATTTAAAAGACACAATGCTTATGGATCTGATGGCATTTGCCTGCGATTAATTAGAGATGCGCTATACTTAAGCAATTTATCTTACGGTGATAGTCAATACATCAATAGTCACCAATACGTATCCAGAACTATCGAAATATCCCCACGTAATCCCTGTTTTTCAAAGCGAAAATGCTGACGGCGCTCTAATCCTCGACCAATTTCTTTACTGTCAATCTTATCGAAGGTGCTTGAAAAGGTTATTGCCAATCAGTTGACTTAATTCTTAGAAAACAATAAACTTATTTCAGAGAGCCAACACGGTTTCAGGCCAAAATTATCTTCAGAAACTGCCCGTATGAAAATATCAGATGAAATCTACAAAATTATGGACAATAAGAGAGTATCCTTACTTTTACTGCTGGATCTTTCAAAAGCTTTCGACAGTGTAATTCATACTATTTTATTGGAGAAATGCACAGAAAAGAATATTGACCCCAGCTGGTTTGAGAACTATCTTGATAACAGATCCCAGTCGGTTAGAATAAACGGTGTCGTTTCAACTCGTAAAAATATAAATTTTGGAGTTCCTCAGGGATCAGTTCTCGGCCCTATACTGTAATTAATGTGTCAACTATCTAATAAAATCGTTACCAGGCTGCGTCATCATCCAGTATGCTGACGGTACTCAAATTTTGATTGGTGATACAAATAATATGACAGGCCTTATTTAGAGAGCGGGAGAAATTTTGAACAGAGCCAGGTGTTGTTTTCAAAAGAATGGTTTGTTGCTTAATGTGAATAAAACATAGTTTATTTTGATAGGACCTAGGCAATATATATCAGAAAAGTAAGAAAGAGGAAGGATGGTCAGTTATATTTATTTTTCGTCAGTCTAATTATTATATTTTTGGTTTTGCAATTTCATTCATATTTCTACATTAGAAAACCCTTATTCTCTTTATTTAAACATAAATTGATGATTGCTATGTTGTAATTACTATAATCATTAAAGATATATAAAGTTAAGTATATTATATCTTAGTTTAACCAGACCACTGAGCTGATTAACAGCTCTCCTAGGACTGGCCCGAAGGATTAGATTCATTTTACGTGGCTAAGAACCAGCTGGGTACCTGGTAACAGGACCTACGGCTTTTTGTGGAATCCGAACCACATTATGACGAGAAATTAATTATTATCACCAGAAATAAATTCCTCTAATTCTTCATTGGCCGGTCGGAGAGTCGAATGCTGGGCCTACAGTGTGCTAGCTGAGAGCTCTACCCACCCTGCCAATAAAGAACTTAAAAGATATACAAAGAAAAGTGTGAGAAAGTGAGTGAGAAGGATCAAGCATATTTTTTTCTGTTGTCTACTTATTATTTTTTCGGCATTGCCCAAGTTTATTCATATTCACATTATGAAAGCCTTATTTTATTTATTCAAACATAAAGTGATGTTACGGCTATGTGCATTCACTATTTTATATTAGGAAATCATTACTTTCAACATTTAAACATAAATTGACCTTATGTTGTTATAAGTAAAAGCATTAAAAATATAAAGAAAGGCAAGAGAAAAAGGATGATCAAGTGTATCTGTTTCTCCACTGCCAAATTGTTATTATTTTGGTATTGCTAAATTCAGTCATAATTGTATATTAGGAGAGCCAAATTTGATGCCATTGAAGTATTAGAGTCCAATATATTTTAATTTTACATTAATTCTGTGGTAAAAAGGGTAAATTCCTATCTACCTACTAAATAATTTCAATACAGATGTTAGTTGTGTTCATTATGAAACAGTGTATCACCAGTCAAATTCTAATAGTCATAAGCAGTAAAATAGAACTAAATAATATGTGTGCCTTAATGATCAACCAAAATTAGCAAAGTTCAAAACAACAAAAAATAAACCTTCTATTTTCATAGGATGATTCTTGAACAAATCGTAGAAACGCTGTATATTGCCGCTGCCAGACGAATGATGCTAGAATCTCTATCATGTGCAGGGAAGCTGGTGACTATATGTAAGTATGCATAATTGCTTTAAATTTATTTTTTGTTTCTAAATAGAAAAATGAATACCTTTTGGATACTTTTTGTTTTGGAGAATTTGGATGTCTTATTTTTTTTTTAGTATCTTTTTGGATACTTTTTCATTTGTTCCGTTGGTCACACTGTTTAGAGCGTTTTAGGCCTCGGACGCTCGAAGTATCGTAGTGTAACGGATGTTTTGACCATGGTCTAAGAAAGACCATGGTTTTGACTGAGATTTTTGTGGTTTTATCGGCTTTCCATGTCGTTATAGTTTAGAAAACCACCGTTGTTTTACTTGCTCATATTGTCTAGTGTGGAAGGAGCAAATTGTGTGTACAAAGGTGTCCAGGAAGGTCGACGTTATGTATTGTGAATTTTTCAAGCAGTTCAGACTGTAAGTATTTTTTCCATCCGGTTCCTATTTTATTTCTAGACTTGTGGTAATAGGGATGGTTCCTCATTTCGCAATGATGTTGCTAAGTTTTACTTGATTTAAACACTTTGAGCTAGGCTTTTTACTGTGTATATGAATATGGAAGTTTTTGTAATGTAAACAGTAGTAGTAGTTTTCATGAATGGAATGAGTCAATTTTTATAAGCAGATGTCGGCACGCCAACCACATTTTATTGACGTAACCTTGTCTCGTAACGTAACATCATTGTACTCATGTACTGATTTATGTAAATGGGTTTCGGTATGCTAGCCTAGTCTTTTTTGACATAACATTTGTCTCGTGACTCGCTTTTCTATGTAAAATGGTAGTTAAGTCTCTGGCCACTGTTAATCTTTAAAGGCATCCTCTTAGAAAATGTTTATCGTAGCTCATGGCAGTATCCATTAACGGTTTCAGCAAATTTTAAAACCTACATTTTAAATTATTTAATGACATTAATTCAGTTTAAACCATTATTGCATTTGGATTTGAAAATATAATTTTCAAGTTGTGCTTTGAACTTTTGTGGCATTAGCTTCGTTGGCATTCTTTAGCAAATGAGTACTGTTATAGTGGACTCCACCCTTACATCCTAGAATTCTGTGGATCATAATTAGGAAACAGGGTTATAAGGTAGGGGTTAACACTAAGTGAAATGAGAGAACCAATATTCCCATTGATAATCACTGTTCCGATTTATTTAGCTCTATGAAATGACGGCAGACTACTATGCACTAAGGTAAAGCCCAGGTACCCCAGGTAAAATTAGGTGCAGTTTGTTGGGTAATTTTCTAACGAAGCAAGTGTTAGAAACTTTCAAATTAGTTCGGTACCGTATTTGAAGTATGGTAACAGGCTAGTTGTCTCACATTAAAACATGATGTTTTAAAAGTTCTAAATATTTTTAGGTAAAATTCGTCTTACTAGGTCAGTAATATACACTGTTATAGCATATAAGTACTTAATCCTACGTTTCCCCCCAGGATCTGATTATTACAGTGAAGTATTTAGTTGTTCTAAGGCGGCTGTCCGCGGTGAGCTAGCCTATGGCAATTGATGTTATTTTACCTGCTGAAGAAGAGTTTAAAATAATCTTTTGTCGGTCGGCTGTAACTAAAATGTAATTGACCCTTGAAAACTGCACGTCTGCACCAGTGGGTCGCACACAGCTCAATGGTAAATTGCAGTTTAGCAGCAGCTGACTGGCAAAATATTATTTTAAAATATTATCTTAAACTCTTGTAAAGCAAGTAAAATTACATAGAAAAACGTCAGTTGCCAAAGTCTAGCTCCAATGCACACTATTCGAAGCTTTCGTAAATGGGAAACAAAACATTACCATTTCCGCTTTCAACTTGGGTGGCCTCTGTAGGTTGCCGTGGCAGAACGGCGCTGCACGCCTTATCTGCACTTTTTAAGATTCCTGGCAAGCTTGTATGTTATGGCAAGAGGTAATTACTCTAAATTCTTGTTCAGCAAGTAAAATAACACAGGAAAACGTCAATGGCCAGTCTCTCGCAGCTCCCGCTAAGCGCAGAAAACTGGCAGCTACTGATTGGTGAACCAAAAGCTAGTACATGTGTGTTAAGGCTTAGAATCGGCAGTAGTAGTAATGAATGAAAAGTGCCTTTGGAATGGTTCAAACTATCCATTTATTCGCCCGTCTTTTTACGCTTGTTTTTCATGTTCCAAATGACATATATAACAGGAAATACAACATGAAGGTACCCAAACCTTTTCCCAAGTTATTTACCCCACCAAAAACCCTGAATTCCCAACGGGTCCCCCTTACTGTTAGCTATTCTTGAAAGGGTTTTGCCACACTGAAAACCCCGATTCCCAACGGGTCCCCTTTACCATCGGCTACAGTTCTAAGATAATTTACAGCTTAATTACAGCTGAGCAACAAAATATTACTTTAAATTCTTGTTCAGCAGGTAAAGTTCTATAGAAAAACGTCAACTGCCATAACCTAGCTCACCGCGGACAGCCGGCTTAGATCTACCAAGTAGTTTTCTGCAGTACGACACAGTTGCGTATTGATTCAAACCCAGAGATTTTCTAGGTTCTAATTAGTTTGATAATCTTGCCCAATTAAGAAATCAGATTAAACCAAGTGACTTATGTTTAAATCTTTGTTTAGCAATTTATCACACCTTTAATATTTACCTAAAATTAGGATTGCATGTGTAATACTCAAATTTGAGATACTTTTTGCTAACTTATTTACTTAACTAGAATTGCATGTATTATAATACTGACCACTATAACAAATTTAATTATTTCCAGATACCAGTGAAATTCAAGAGCATTAGGGAGACTTTGAAAATATGCTCAAACTGCTATATGTAATTGGAAATTACTGTTATAAAAATTCTGAAGCTGGGATAAATATCAAACAGTTTAGGAGGAAACTTCGAAACCTTTACTCTCCAGGTATGTGTCATTTGACTGGTAACTTTCTAAGTAATATTTTTTGTATCCCCAAGCCAACTTTTTTTTTTTTATTTTACCTCCACCTGCCCCTGTAGGGGTGGAGACCCCTCCCATGCCCTGCCCGTAGGTCTTGTGACCTATGACTGGGCAGGTTCATGGGAGGTTTCATATAACCAACTATTTCTATTTTTTACCAGGTGGTAAGTGTATCATTATTTCAGTTTGTTCCTACAGTTATGCAACCCCAGTCTATTATATAGATTACCTTTGAAATCTTGTCTGGCCATTGAAGCTAGTTAATGAGGTAGTTAGCTAACAGGGACCATTATGTAGTGCCACTATTTCTGTGCCCAAGGGCTTTGGCTAGTTTGTGGTTTTGTGGATAATATTGCTTTTTGAAGAATCTGATAGTCTTGGAAATGAATGTCTGCTGGGTTATGCCACCCATGACAATACACCTACATTGTTTTATTTGGAGTCCACATTGTGTTATTGTAAGCAGTCTAGAAACAGTGGCAACACACATCTAGGCCCTTGTCAAGATGTATGAATCTGGTAGGATAAATCAAAGTTTTGCAGGTCATCCAAACAATTTGTGGGTTCACCTATTCCTTGTCGTAGGACTACTCTGAACCCAGCTGCAGTCTTTCAGTGCTGTACAGTGTTGTCTTGCCCACAGCAGATGTATGAATCAAGCAGTGAAAGGGGTTCTTTTGGTGTATTCAAAACACATTGGTATCATTCATTCAGTGTTCAGCTGCCCCTCCCTTGCTTGGTCTGAATAGGTGTAGACAGACCAGACAGAAAAAAAATAAAATCTATGGTGTTCTGGCCACCTGGCTTCCCACTGCTTCCACTTCAGTCACTACTCTGGTCTCAAGGACCTTTCCAGGAGACAGCTGCTGTAGGTATGTTGTTTTCACTGAGCAGTACTGGAGTCCCAGTAAAGCTTTCATTGATCATTCGGCTTCATCCAAGAGTTCTTTCTTGGAACGACCTTACGGACCTCATTGCTTCAGCTATGGTTTTTTCCCCTCAAGTTGGTGTGCCATGGTTTTGGATTCTCCTGTTTCCACTTAGTGGTGTTCTTGATGTTGCTCTGGAAGTTCCTGCTCCTGTCCTTTTGATGGATGTGGGGGGAGGATGGATGGTTGGGAAGGGCTGCTGGTATTAGTCTGCCACTTCCTCCTGATTGTCCTCTTCCTCCTCCTGCCCCTCCTTTTCTTTTGCGTTCCTCCTCCTGCCCCTCCTTGTCTTTTGCCTTCCTCCACACTTTTCTGGATATCTTTATCTTAAAAATGGTGAAAGTGTATGAAGGCTAGGAAGGCAGCCCTCTACATGAGGTTTGTCTTGCTGTGACTTGCTTTCTGTTGGGAAGGGCCTGTGAAGATGATCTCTGTAGGGGGGTTTGTGCCGTCAGTGCACCTCATGCAGTGCTTTGTAGGCATTATTTAAGGTTCTTTGCAGTGTTGCTTTGGCTCCTAGCTGCAATCACTTTCATTCCTTTATCCTTTATCTGTACCTCTGTTCATATTCTTTCCTCCATCTTATTTTCCAGCCTCACTCTGTTCAATTTTGTCAGTGCTACTTCACTAGGGAGGCATGTGTTCAGACTTGCCATGATGGGTCAGTGGGGCCTGTCATTTTCTGGCATCACATGGCACTTCAGAGGAGGATCAGCCCAAGCTCAAGTTGCTGGCTTCAAGGATAAGGGTGTGGACCTTTCTCTCCAATATATACCTACAAGCTAACCAGGTCTTTAAAGGGGACAGTGGTGTCTGAAGTTTGTCAAGATTGGTTATGACCAAGGTGTTTGTTTCTGAACTTATTGGTTCTGAGCACCTTGTTACAATTTATGAAGAGTGAGGTTTAGTTGATTGCTGAGAACTGATGATCAGGACTTGTACACAGTGTCTCCTAAGCCTTAGGGGTTTACAAGCACTGTCCAAGGCCCAGTCTGATTCCCAAGCTGTCATCTTGATAAAGGTGTGGTCTTCCAATCTTTTCCAACCTCCCAACTAGGTTTCAGACTGAAAGGGAAGCATGCAAATGAAAAGGGAGGCCATAAAAGCAGCACTAATCCTTCATGTAATTTTGGGTTGAATGTCATGACCTGCCACTAAAAGGGCGGACCTTCAGATAGTCTGTCCTTCAGGATGGTTACAGACTTTCCTTTAAGAATAACACCCTTACCTGCCATACCCTTCCTTTTTTTTTAGACTGGTCCTATTTCTTATTCTTCAGTATCCTCCAAAATTCTCTTAATGGGGTGTGGAATATGCTGGAGGTTGAACTGGATGTCTACTTAACAGACTATCAGTACTTTTTTTCCAGCATCTTCCTTCTGGAAGACTGGCAGTCTTGATATATCTTGTTTTTAAATAATCCTGCTATACCTATACCCATTGCATTTTGCCGAGCACAGTGAAACCGTGGTTAATTTCTAAGATGTTACAATATTACCAATAATTTTTGCTCAATGTATATATAACCTTTAATACCTATTTTGGCTTATCCTTTAATATATTGGATGAATTCCAGTTGTCTTCAAATAGAGCAGTATTTAAATAGTATAGTGAACAGGAGGCATTACTAGCAGTTGTCTACAGCATCCCTTCAGCCCCTAGCTGCACCCTCACTCGAGCATTTTTATACTGCCTTTCATGCCCATTTTCTTCCAATTTGCTGTCCCAAAACTCCAACACCCTATTTTCCCCAGTCTTTATAGCCAAATTTTCATGAATTAATCTTTTCCTTTTAAAACGAATTCAATTTTTTCTCCTGTTGGGGGTAGTGCCGTCAGCACACCTCACGCGGTGCACTGTAGGCATTACTTAAGGTTCTTTGCAGCGCCCCTTCGGTCCTTAGCGGCAACTCCCTTTTCATTCCTTTCACTGTACCTTTGTTCATATTCTTTTTTTCCATCTTCTTTCCACCTTCTCCTAACAATTGATTCATAGTGCAACTGCGAGGCTTTGCTCCTGTTGCACCTTTCAAACGTACCTACCTACTCAATTTCCTTTTCAATGCTGAATGATCTCACAGGTCCCAGTGCTTGGCCTTTGGCCTAAACACACTATTCCATTCCAATTTTTTTGTTTTTGACTTCCTAATTGTATCATTATACAGTAAGCTGCCTTTTAAGTCAAATAGTTACATCCTAAGAACACAGTTGTAATATAGGATCTACAGTGTCACAATTTGCATTTTCTAAAGCAAGAGCATTGCTCCAGTTTTATACACAAGCAAGCTTGCAAAGCATACATCATGCAGAGATCAATTGGGTGTTGTACTGAATGTTAATATGGTAGGCTGAACATTTTTTTTTCTCCTAATATGCATTTTACCTAGGGAGAATTATTTCTAAGCTTAGTAATGGAATGGAATTTTCTTATATCTTTTGCATAGGCAATGACACTTGGATGGAGGAGGTGTGATATTTCATCAGGTTAATGGGACAGTTTGCTTGTTCTTGAAGGATGATAGATATAATCTCAATGCTCTTAGAATGATAGACTTCAATTGGACTAGAGATTGTTTGCAGTACTTTGATACAAACACTTCAAGTTGAAAGATTGAACGATAGTTTTTAAAATATTCAGTGAACTTACTTTATGCTACATCACCCTAGTTTTTCACAGTACCTTTTCATTCTTAAGCATTCTAGCCATTCAGGGATAAATAGTTATTGGAGCAATAGGGAGTGTATATGAGTGTCACAGCATAATGCTATAGTGGCTGATATATTAGTATCAAGGGATGGTTTGGTGGATATTGATGACCCTATATTTTTGCCAATATCTTCATTCATAACCATTCTAACAGTTCAGGGATAGATAAGTGACTGGAGCAATAAGAAGTGTATATGAGCGTAACAGCACAGTACTGTGGAGGCTGATAATCTTATGGTCAAGAGGAACTTCAGTGTAACCGTACCTCGCTCTACATTCCCACCCATCAGTGTCCATTAATATTTGCGCTGGCTAATCCAAATATAATAAATATGTCTATCATTCAGATTAGAGGATACACAGTTGCTGGAGCAATAGTTAGTGTATGTGAATTTCAAAGTATAGCACTGATACTATGTCACATCACACAATATTTCCACAAATCTCTATTCATTATCATTCACCCCAGCCATTAAAAACGTGGATATTATTTTTCTAAGATTTAATTTTAAGGATATCAACTGACTAGAGCAGTACAGTGTATGTTACTAACAGAGCACATTGCAATGACATCACCATACTTTTCTGCCCATTGTTGTGTGTTCTTGTTTACTCCCAGTACTAAAAACATCTATGCCACCTGTCAGTTAGCTTCAAGGAAACAGTTATGTGAGCTTTGTGTTCATAACCATAGGTTCAAGACAAGCTGCACTGTAGCCCTACATCACCCTACATTGCCATCCATTTTTATCCATTCTTGTACATTCCATCAGTTCAAAGGGTACCAAATCTGCCATCTATCATTTAATAGTGACTGGAACAAGAGGTAGTATATGAAAGTATCGGAGCATAGTGCTGAGGATGTTTATAAGCACCAGATCAAGAGGGACTGCAGTGTTACCCAACTTTCACTCTTCTTTTCCACCCATCCTTGTCCATTTTTTACCACCCCAACCATTCAAGTCATACCAGTGCCTCTATTATTACTTTCAAGGGTATATAGTCACTAGAACTACAGGCAGTGCATGCATAGTATTATGTATGCTGACAACCATGAGGATTTGAAGGCACTGTAGTGTTACCCTGTATCACCCCACATATCCTGGAGAAATAGGTAGTCATCTGAGTGCTCACTATAAAATAGTTCTCTTGATGTTGGTGATCACAAGGTCAGGAGGGACTTGTATTATCCCACACCACCTTATATTTCTACCTGTCTCTGTCCATTCTTACTCATTTCTTCAAGTAAGATTTTGCTAAATATACCATCTATCTTAAAATTTTAAGGATAAATAGTTGCTGGAGCAGGAAGGGGTTTTATGGGTTGATGACCACAGGATCCAGAGTGGCTGTAGTTACCTTACTTCAAACTTTGTTACCAACCATCTCTGTCCAGTTTTATTCAGTCTGACAAATAAGGGTGTAACAAAGAGGCCCTCATGCATCATGTTCATTTGGTCTTCACCAATGAATGGGACTGTCATACTATGGATATGAAAGCTGCTTACCTTTAAGATCATGACCTTGTGCAGGTTGTTCACCTACATTCTCTGCCAGAATTTACTAATGGCAAGCTGTAGAGATTGAAGAAAATAGTTTACAACCTTTGTGATGCTGTAGGCAAAGGATCATTTGTTGGATCTCAGAGCTAAAGTATCATTATTGGATTCAGCACTGTTCATGTGGAGCAATAATGGTAAACTCGGAGGCTTTGTAGGTGTTTACGTTAGTGACTTACTTTGGCTGGTACACATGAGTTCTAGAAGCAAGTGATAAACCACCTAAGTCAAATATTCTTTGTCAGCAGTTCAGAATCAAAAACCTCCAGATACAGTGGGCTAAATGTTGTCTCCAAGACTGACAATACTATATCACACAACCAGTTTCAATTTGACTCATTTCGAAGACCAGTCACATTGAGTAGACATTGTGCTACAGTGAAATCAAGAGAACTGTTCTAAAAAAAAAATATTTAGCCTTAATTGGGCTGCTCAATTGGATTGCTAGGCATAGTGGGCCAGATATTGAATTTGATGTATGTGAACTTAGCTTGAACAGCAATCAAGCAGCCAAAGCAGATTTGCTTAGGATTAACAAGCAATCGTAACGGTGGAGACTGACAACATGTTGCTCTACATTCCAAGGACGGATTTTACCTGGAGTGTTTTACAAATGCCTCATTTGCCAACCTTGTGGGGAACAGACCTCAGGGAGGTATGGTGATCTTCGTGGAGGACAATAGTGAGGTGAGATGTCCAATATTCTGGCAAACTGGAAAAATCAGACGAGTTGTCAAATCTACAAAATCTACCAAGGCATTGGCACTGGTTGAGTGTGCTGATGCCGTTGTATATCATGTCAACATATTGCACAAGGTCACTGAATGTAGAAAATCTAAGATAGTTTTTCACTGACAACTAAAGTCTGGCTGATGACCTCTGTGCCTGATGAAAACAGAAGATTGAGCATTGATGTTGGAATGAAGGTAGATTCATTAGGTGTCCTGAGTGGATACACAACAATTGTCTGACTGTCTTACTAGAAAAGATCTTTGACTGAACAGTCGACTGGGAACTATGGTTCAACATAATGGGTATCACATATCTTTATGTGGTAAAACATTGGGTTGTTTATGGTACTTCAGCAGCTTAATTATTGGATTGAATGCCAGTAGTATGTTCAGCCTCATTTTTGGAATGTCAACCGTTAAACAGACGTCATGGGACGAGTGGTGTGGCGAGGCGATTCAGGTTGTGTGACAATGAGTTCAGCATCAAGAAGGATTGCAGTGCCAACATTCCTTTTCATCCATCTGAGAACTTCACATTTATTTTCTGGACTCCATGATCTAGATGTGCATCCTTTTCATCTGCTAATTTTCAGATCCTTGAACCCTGAACGGATAAAATTGACCCAGTATACGTAATTCTGCTTATTGTTAATCACTTTAGCCATTCAGAGCATAGTTATGTAACATCCCATCTATTTTATGATTTTATAGAGAACTGTGTACTAGAGCAATAGGCAGTATATGTATCAGAAGAAAGTGCAATAGGTGTTGATGACCACGGGGTCAAGAGGGACATGAGTGCTCCTCTACATCACCATACATTTCCACCCATCTGTGTCCATTTTTATTCATTCCAGGTGTTCAAAGCATACAGAATATGCAAGGATCCATTGAACTTTAATGATAAACTGACACTGTGGCAATAGGTAGTATATGTGGGTATCATAGCATAATGGTGGATGGTGATGATCACACTACCAAGAGGGACATCAGTTTCACACATGGGTATTCATTTCCCACTTTCTCTGCCCTTTCTTATTCTCTCCAGAAATTCAAAGCCTACTATATATTGCTCCTATCTCATTTTAAGGTTGAATAGATAATGAAACAAACGTGAACATGTTAGTATCAAAACATAATGCATTGGATATTGATGACCACAGAATTAAGAGGTATTGCAGTATAACCCTTCCTCAACTTACATTCACAAAACTTATTCAACTTACATTCACAAAACTTAGAAATATTATGTTCCTGTATGGTATACATAATCTTAAATTTATTGTATATATATATATATATATATATATATATATATATATATATATATATATATATATATATATATATATATATATATATTACACACATATATATGTATAAATATGATATACATATATTATATTTATATATGGATATATGCATATATATATATATATATATATATATATATATATATATATGTGTGTGTGTGTGTGTGTGTGTGTGTGTGTGTATGTATGTATGTATGTATGTATGTATGTATGTATGTATAATCTCTCTTTTACGTTAAAGCGCAAAAATTCCTTGCCTGTTGTTCAAGCAAAACAGGCAAATAATATTTTTGGGTATGATTCGCTCTCTAGATGTCTGTCAGCTAACGATAACGTCTGTATTGGATCGCAGCATTTTTAAATTTGCCTGCAGGAACATCGGATATTCTCTTTCAGTTTTACGCGACATGCGAAATCATAAAACAATATTTCCTTTTATCATTTTCCTGTTCCTCCCTTTTTGAAACTTTAAACAGGAATGGGGTTTCGTAGTAATGGGAACTGGATATTCAAATATGCTTTCGATTCCTCGGTATTTTTTGAAGATAAACATTAGAGACGCATTCTATTTTTCTGTCTTGCTTGATCTTTTTCAATATAAGAGCAGATAATTAGGAACTAAATGTATGCACCTAAAACACTGGCATAAGGTGTTGCGTTATAACCTAAGCCAATTTAATGCAAGAAATGAGGTTCAAATACTGTAGGGAAATAAATAGTGTTTACTATCATTATATATATATATATATATATATATATATATATAGATATATATATATATATATATATATATATATATATATATATATATATATATATATATATATATATATATATATATATATATATATATATAATGTATATATTATATTATATATATATAATATATACATATATGTATATATATATATATATATATATATATATATATATATATATATATATATATATATATATATATAAAAGATAGTAACCACTAATTATTCATTTCCCTTACAGTATTTGAACTTTACTTCTTGCATTAAATTGGCTTAGGTTATAACGCAACACCTTATACCAGTGTTTTAGGTGCATATATTTAGTTCCTAATTATCTGCTCTTATATTGAAAAAACAGGTTTTGACGTAGGAAAAACCTATTTTTGGTAGTCTCTGTTTCGTCCTCAAAGGAGTTACCTTCCATGGTCTACCAGAGCTCATGAAGACAGAAAAATAGAATGCGTCTCTAATGTTTATCTTCAAAAAATACTGAGGAATCGAAAGCATATTTGAATATCCAGTTCCCATTACTACGAAACCCCATTCCTGTTTAAAGTTTCAAAAAGGGAGGAACAGGAAAATGATAAAAGGAAATATTGTTTTATGTACACACTTGAATTACTTAATGTACTAATTTCTAGATAATTGATTTCCATTTTGGTGAGATCTATTACCTTTAATTTACCAGTGTACTTATGTAAATAAAGTAAATGTTAAGAAGCCGATTTCTCACTTGGCGACCTACCATTTAATTTTGTTTTTTTCTCTCTGGTTACGGTATTTCGAGAGTTCTATTCCAAGGTCTATTAATCCAGTAATTAAATGCCAGCGCCTCTCGAAATGCGTAATTATATATATATATATATATATATATATATATATATATATATATATATATATATATATATATATATATATATATATATATATATATATATATATATAATTACGTATTTCGAGAGGCGCTGGCATTTGATTTACTGGATTAATAGGACCTTGTCAGTTTTCTCTGCATCTGGTATCGCTGGTATATACGGCTAGTTGGACTTGAGGGTCGTAGTTTAGGAACATTGCACCTCAGGGTCACGCCATCCATTATGGCTGACTGTTTAAAGTTTTTTATTTCATTTAATTATATAGGTGTATATGTGATTAGTGGCTCGTTCGTCATTTGTTAGCTACGTCAATTAAGCATCAAGAGGACAGATCGATCCCACGAAGATAGGAATAACTTAGGCACCGTGTTAGTAAAATTCATCTTGGACCCGTTAACCTAAGCTTCCAGTAATGTACGTGATGGTTAGTTCGCTCCTGCCGAACACAGCTAGGGTGAAGAATGGTGCTGTTCTAGCGATGTCGTCGCAGAAGCCTTGAGTCCCAGAAAGTTAACAACCCCTGAAACCGTCAGCACTAAGGGAATAATCATCGCTATGTACTCTAACAAATTTTGAAATGTCTAGTTCATTGTCTCGTTGCATTCTTTAACTGTGTTATTTTCGTACTATTTCCCAGCAGTGCTCTCAGTCTGAAGGTTTTTGTTCTTTGTCAACCCTGTTTCATATTTTTTCAAATGTATATTTTCTTTAAAATGAAAATATTGTTTGACGAATGAGTGGAATAATTTATGCAAAATGTTTCTTAGTTCCTTTTACAAAATAGCCAAATTTCGACGACAAAAGCTCTTTGTTCTAAATCAGTCCGTGAGCATCAGCTGTCATAAATTGTTATCAACTTGAAGTTATTAATTTTCAAAGTTCAAAAACACATACAGGTTGAATATAACTATGTTCATGAAATGTTATTCCGGTACAGTAACTTTTGGTTATGTAAAAGAAAGGTAAGACAAGGATCAAATCCAAATCATGTATATACCACCGTGTATATAACTCTTAAAGAAGTAAAATTACGGAAAGATATCTTTCTCGTGCCTGTGAAGGAGAAAAGCCTATACAACTGTGTTAGAGAAATAGAGGTGAGTCGATGGATGCAGTAGTAAAAGAGAAATTACCTCTATATCAATGACCACCATATGTCTAATATCGGTAACCGATAAATGTTTCCAATAAAAAAAATCTATTCCTTGTCCAGAGAAATGACTGAAATTTATTCTTTGTTTTTATTTTCCCTCCCTCCACAAGGCACATTCATATGTGTAGAAGAGAGAGAGAGAGAGAGAGCTTGATCTACATTCATAGTAAATTTATGTTCAGCAAGTATGTTATACTTTTACATTCAACAATGTTGTACATTTGTAATCAACACATACTATGTTATTCACAAATGGGGTCTGCTCTTCCATCAGTTCCATTCCCTTGGTGCTCTTTCCTTCTCATGGACACATAATCAACTAGTCATTTAGTGATTCAGCTCCATAAAACAGGGAATTGTTCAGTGCTGCCGACCAACCCTTTAATTTTACTAAAAATGATACGTCATTGTTCTTCACCAGAAATGATTAAAATTGGTGCATATTTTTCGTACTTGGAAGT
This sequence comes from Macrobrachium rosenbergii, assembly GCF_040412425.1. NCBI lineage: Eukaryota > Metazoa > Arthropoda > Malacostraca > Decapoda > Palaemonidae > Macrobrachium > Macrobrachium rosenbergii. Next base: position 32,359,055 of record NC_089759.1, read on the forward strand.
AGCTGTTCTTCCACTTGTTGATGTATACAGTACTTGTATTCATAGTTATGTTGCCTAGAAACACATTAGTATCACACAGGTGAACAAATAAATTACTGTTCATCAATGGGTCCCTGGCATTTGTGTTTACACTGAAATCTCTCGTTTTTCCTGAGTTAATTTTGATGCCATACTGAGAGCAGCAGTTCAGTAATAGTTGAGATTTCCATATTTTTCGTACTTGGAAGTAGCTGTTCTTCCACTTGTTGATGTATACAGTACTTGTATTCATAGTTATGTTGCCTAGGAACACATTAGTATCACACAGCTGAACAAATAAATTACTGTTCATCAATGGGTCCCTGGCATTTGTGTTTACACTGAAATCTCTCGTTTTTCCTGAGTTAATTTTGATGCCATACTGAGAGCAGCAGTTCAGTAATAGTTGAGATTTCCAAGTTGCTCCCTCTCTCTTTGTGGTAACTATATCGGTTTCGGTTATTAAAAATAATACATGAAGGTGCTCAAGCCAAGCCTCCCATCCATATTCCTTTATCACTCGAATCATTGGGTTCTCTTAAGCAGTAAGTGAAAAACATCCACTCAGGGTTCCATAACGAACACCAGCTTTAGATTCTACCGATATATAATCAGTTATGCTTGTGATTTTTGCAAAGCATATTCAGTTGCACCCACCCCCTATATTTGACCCACACCCCAATCACAATACAGGTTTTAAACATATTTTCCTGAGGGTATATAGTAGATCTCCCCGTCACAAGTGTCGAGCCTTTTTCCAGCATCTGAGCCACCACTGACCGTTGTTATACAATAAATGAAAATATCTAAATATAATGTCATGTGTCAAAGGGTTTTATAATCATAACTTGAAAGAATAGAATGCATAAGATGAAATATGAATCATACGAAGGATATACAACTCGTTCAATTCGTTTTACATGTTACCTTGGATCTTATGATACCCGTAAATCGAAACAGGTTCTGTGGCAAATATACTTTTTCAAAGATCAAGAGATTTCTTTTAATATTTGATCTAAATATATTTATATTTTTTTTACCAGGAAATAACTATGCCTTTATAAAGGAGCCATGGGTGCAATAAATATACTCAGTGAGGGAGTAAAACATAATTTATATGATGCAATCCAAATCGGTTTATGTTAGCAAGAGCAAAGAAAGAAGAAGCCCGGCACGTGTGAAATGATCACGTTTCCTTAAACTATTCATCATTTTAATTGGCTGATAGCAAAATTCACTAATCTTTCAAAAAATATTGGTAGGTTCCATACAAAAAAATCAATTTTTTTTCTCATAACTAAGCTTAGCTGCAAATTGTTTTAGCAATAGTTCAAGAAATACTGAAAGAAACCAGCTTGGGTATAATGCAAGAAGAATATTTCTTTACATATATTCAACATTGTGTAATTCAATATTGGGAGGATAGATAAAAATTAAAGGTTGTAAAGGGAGGTAAGGAGGAAACTTTCCCATTTTCAGGAAAGATGAGTGATAGAGAGCTCTAATTGCTGGAAATGTAATGAGGTCAGGAAACTTGTTAAAGAGGGAAATGGCGTCTGGATGAATAGATTTGGAAAGGAACTAATTACACGGGGGGTTGGGGGGGGCAGGGGGGAGTCGGGGAAGCGAAAGTTGGGAGATAATTTGAGAGGGAGACAGAATGGGGAATAAACGGAAGAACTGAGGACATAAAGAAAACAGGTAAGATCTGACGAAATTTTCTGGGGCAGGATAATTATTGAAGTTTTAAAAAGAATTTGTGAAGAGGAGCAAAATGACGGAAGGTCAGAATGGGATTAGAATCGATAAAACGAAATTGTTTGATGAAGAAGTGGTGATATCGTTATCGCGCTCGGTAATTCGTTTAAGATATAAACCTTTATTGAATGCAGATAGTTTAAACTAAGAGAGAGAGAGAGAGATAGAGATAAGGAAAGTCCTATCCTATTGAAAGCGTAACAATACCTCTTAAAACCTATACAAGTTATAATTCGCTTTTGAAATGGTTACATTAATTACATGCATTTCTAGGCCGATATAAATTCGTATCCAAATTTTTATTTCCTGGCCCGTCAACAACATTGTTGTTTTCTCTCGCATGAAAGAAATTTTTGCTGTTTGCCTGTTTGCATGTTTTACATCATTATGATGTTTAAATTTCTTCTCCAATAATCTTCCATTGTGTTTGGTATAATTTTTGTCATATGAATTGCATGGGACTTGACTAAAAATACTTTGGTTTCCTCAAGGATAGTTTTTTGATAGTTTTTTTTTTTTATTGTTTTAATGCTCTTTTTCAAGCAGTAATACAATAGAGTGTAACACTCATTGAGAACTCCCCGAGATTCAAGACCCACGCTTCCCTTAGATTTCTGTTTCTTGTTAATCTGAGAGCCTAGGGTAGATAAATATGTGCTATTCCCTGCCTCCAGTACAGTGCGCATATTAAGAAAACATACAAATGAAATTATGTTAAAATATTTTATGACAATTTAATACTTTTGATAACGTTCTAAATGGTGGTCCTGGAAATCCCAACCAAAAAGAGTTATCATGCCAAAATTTTTTTTTTATTCTTAGAAATTTGGTGCAAAATCATTCTTCCATAACGGTTGGAAAGGTCATCAAATAATTACAGTGAATAAATTTGCAAACGAGATAATATTAATGACATATCTTCAGAATTTGAGTCCCAGCCATTCTACTGCACATAGCAAACGCTGGGAAACACACACACACACACACACACACACACACACACACACACACACACACACACACACACACACACACACACACACTATCTGCCCTTGCCCGAAATCAAGCATCCATTGATGTAAATGCATATAACAGATTTTTTAAATTTTCAGAAACTGACCATGGTAGCAGACGGGACAGGAAGTAGATACGTGCACATTTTCTGGGGATCAGGTTGGCAACCTTTAAATGGTAAGTGTAACATATATCCTTGTTTGGTTTACCTTTATGTATTTTCATTCGGCAAGTCCTGTTAATGAGGTTTTTTACTAATCCCGCATGGCTGGTGAACGGTGACATTTTTAAATGGTAATAATAATAAAAGGTGTATAGATTCCCTTCCATCACTTGATAATCTGGGAAAATGGAATGTTATGTCACTGGTACAATACTTCAAACAGTAGTGAAATGATTTGAAACTGAAAGATTTTCTTTTGGCCACTCCCAGAAGATTAGAAAAAGTTATTTATATAACGATAATTACAGTCTTATACCTTTACCTTATTCTAAAGATATTTTACTTCCATCTTCGTTGAGAGTCACTTTACATTAATTCCCCACACATGCCTGGTCAGAACTACATGCTTTGACAGTTTATAACTTTGATGAGGGTAATTTTGTGCTTATGTTGCTCTTCGCCTAACCTTGTGGCATGTCAACGTTGGATATCGGCATAGGAACTTTGTTTTCGTCGTTGGCTCCCCAAACACTTACTGACAGTCACAATATGAGTGCGGTAGAATATTAGTGGAACGGGTCAGCCAAGAGTAAAAGCTTAATTTCCACAAGGAGATCAACACCCTTGCCAATGCATGGATATTCAACAACGGTCGCGGTTACCTTCGTTTTTATCAGGCCAAGTGAGCTAAAATCACCTTGAACACTAGGTTGTGACTTTACAACTGGAAAGTTATAATAATAAATATATATATAATATATATATATGTGTATATATATTCTTCTTCTTCGTTTTAACGTGCTTTTTTCCCATTTTTATATGGGGTAAGCACAATGACTTCTTTTGAAGGACTTTGATTTGGCGGTGGGGTAGGCCGTAGCCTCGATTGGCTGGCCTGGCTGACATCGCTTAGACCCCGGTAACGAATGTGTACATGTATTGTACCAAATCCCCAGCTCCCTTTCTCCCAGCAGCAAGGAGAACTGGGCGGATAGGTCGATAGTTCGAGACGTGTGAGGTGTCTGTAATGTTTTTTAGAAGATGTTGGAGTGGCTTTGTTTATGTGTGTATTAGTCTGTAACACCCATTTGCTTTCAGCAAACCTATCTGTTGATTACATATGTAATCCCGGGGTGTCTACACGGATAGCCAAGTGTCCGCCTTCTCTGACCAGTTGGCTGCGGGGATTGAACCCTCGCCACAGACCTCTATGAATTCTAAGGTTGCTGCTCTACCGACCGAGCCATCGAGGCTCTATATATATATGTATATATATATATCTATATACACACACACATATATATATACACACGTATATATATATATATATATATATATATATATATATATATATATATATATATATATATATATATATATATATATATATATATATATGAAGGCAGGAGCAGACACTCAGACAGTAGACATAATGGAGCTATGGAAAAGCATTCTGTTTTCTATCCATTTATTAAAATACCGACGTTTCATATTGCTTGATCCATTTTCCAGGCTGAAATAGCGATTAAAATAAACAGTATTTGCGTATGAAAGATAAGATATATGCACATTACATACTTAATTACGCCATGTTAGCGGTTAAAAAACAGAACAAGGGGAAAAACCAAAAGCAGAGGCAAGAAGTGCAAAACACCTACCCACAATGGTAGCGTAAACCAGACTAGCAAGAAATGCATTGTGGGTAGGTGTTTTGCGCTTCTTGCCTCTGCTTTTGGTTTTTCCCCTTGTTGGGGGGGGATTCGCTTTTTTGAGGAAATGAGCGTGATTTGGTGTGTTTTAATGCCATATAAATATGAATATATGGATGATATTAAGGGAAAAGTATGTCTGATTTATCAGTATTAGTCAACAGATTGGCTAAAATACGGTACAAGTCTTCTGCGACATCCTGAATATACACTTCCACTTAACTCTGTAGAGACTATGATCAGCATTTAATATTACAAACTCTTACAGTATAAGTAATAAAGATGAAAATAAACTTATTTTTTTATGGTGCAGTATATTATAGGATTTATAGGACTCCATTGAGAGTCTAAAATAATAGTGTCCTGTAACAATAAAAGCCTTTTACTCCAATGTGGGTTTTAATATCTAAGGTTAGGGATGGTAGCAAAAGAGGTAGTAAATAAGTGACTGACAAGAATGAGAATGTACTACTTGTGACAGTACTAGTGGAGAAAGCGAGAGAAAATATAGAAGGGGACAATGCTGAATGAACTGATTGTTGAATGTATGAATTGAAAATTTTGTGAACAATAACATAGTTGGATGAGAAGAGAAGTAGTGGTGGAGGATAGAGATGCATGGAGGCAATTCATTTGTGGGCACCCCCTTGAGGATGAAAGCAATTTTGCAATTGATAAAGAAAGTGCTTACCTCTGGATACATCCAAACAATATAGGTGCATTAAAAATTGCCCGTTTGTCTGGCACTTTGTTTACAAATTAATAGCTTTGTCTTGAGGATCAAGAAAAAAGTTGTCAGGACAATTGCTATGTTGTCCCCTCTGAATAAAAAGTTGGGATATACCCCTCCCATCCCCCCCCCCCCATTCCCACTGCTCTTTCTGGAGTGCCACCTCTGAAGTACTTGAGCATGTTGCCTTTACACTAATTGACAGCGGATATTCTTATCTGTCAAGTTGCAAGGGTGTTGAGGAATGTCATTGACAGGTAGTGCTGGTCAGAGAGCCATGCCTCCCAGGAGGTTGTGAGGACTGTGAAATTATTCTACAGGGGATATATGAATAAAGAATATAAGAAGGACAGGCAGACCTGAAAATTATCAGTAGGGATCATGTAACCCCTGCTGAAGTAGACACTACAGTGAACCTTACTGACTACTATAAGGACTGGAGGATGACCCAGTACCTCATGAAGAACAACCCCACCATCAGCGGCAATCCCATGAAGAAGAGAGAGAGAGAGAGCCGTATACCAAACACTGTTCCCTGGGAATGGATACTACCATTCATACATCAATATGATCACGATCGCTGTTCTACATGAAGTAGCGGTATGCTACCACTGCATGAGGGAACACAGCAACTTCCGCCAGTGCCAGTAGATGGTGTGGAATACCACAATCCTTGATGGTGACATGGACCACCACTGCCTCCACTACAAGGAGGCCCTCGCCATGCTTTGGTGGAAACCCGCACTTAATGTATCCCAGGAGACTCTCCTTCTTCTGACCACTGTCAGGAAAGCACAACTGCCGCCCCTTCTCCTCAAGCAGTGAGCAGAGGTCCCCAGCTCCAACCAATCAGTGCCTTCGATACTTAAATGGACTTGCTGCCAATAGGAGAGCTCCCTGACTGTGATCATCCAATAAAAAATCGTCCTGCTTCTTTGTATACGTGGTTTTGGGTATAATTATAAATGCACCTCCGATGCCATTCACCCTCAAATAATGGTATCATGGATTACCGAAACGTTGGGATAATAAATGAGCTTCCGAAAGTTGCTTTACAGCTTGCCTACTGAAACAAATAAACTTACACGCTAAGTTGAGATGTTGTGATATAAGCTCAGCATCATACAAAGTGCCATTCTTTTCAACGAAATAATAATAATAATAATAATCGGGTTTGGAATAATATATATATATATATATATATATATATATATATATATATATATATATATATATATATATATATATATATATATATATCAGGCACGTATTCATAAAAACACTGACATTCATAATAAGTGCATATACATCGATTTTACTTACACCACGTCCCCTGTAATAGAGTAAAAGCTTCGCACGACTAATCCTATTTTCCCGTTCCATTAGAGATTGTGTTAGTAAATCCCGGAATCCTTTTCGATTCCTAACTGACGGGAGGAAATTAACTGGAAACTCTACGATTTTTACGAACTGCCGCTCTCTTAATGACTGTGATTCCGCTCCATTAGAAGCAGCCAATATTTCTTTAATGGATATGGTTTTCCCGCAGCCTTGAGTGGTTTTGCTAATAACTAGAAAAAAGTTAAGAGGCATAGAACTCTTTTGTTTCTTTTTTTTTATTGGTCAGTGTAAAAACCAATGGTTTATCGGTTACTGAACAAAGCAGTTGCCAATTCAGTTAGCTAGTATGTCTAGATGGGCGCCCACTAATGAATTTCAAAAGCCACTGTGACATAGACTTTTGTGAACATCTTTGTCACTCAAAGAGGATTGAGAGCTTACAGTTTCGTTATCCCATAATCACCCGCCCCTCAAAATGCTTATTTGCCTGCCTCAACTCTTATGGAACTAATGTAGGTAGGGTTAGGAGTTAACAATCTTATTATCCCGCAGTCAACTGTCCCCCCCCCCCAACGGAAGCCCTTATGAAACGTGCAAGTAGAGTTAGAGTTAATAATCTCACTAACACACAGCCAACCCCGGTCTCCTCCCCCCCCACCCCTACACCGAAATGCCTTCTCATTATATGTTCTAATAATAACATTGCCATATAGTTTACGGGTAGACAAAAACGAAATCCAAATATTAAATTAACCTTTCCACTTACAATGGTTTTACTCCAGAAGACATTAATCTCCCGGATCTCAGCTAATCTCCACCGTCGCTCTGACCCACAATAGTCATCTAACTGCGGGCTACATTATTCTTTG